>NC_137240.1:15507329-15886759 GCF_051294905.1 Botryllus schlosseri | reverse complement strand
TCAGAGTCATTGCAATGTGGCTTATTGGTATTGTTATCGGGTGACATTCGATCTGCATCAAAATTACCGGCTATGATAATGTCTGTGGATCGAAGGCTTACTCCCCGATGTTTGTATACCAACACATTGCATGCAATGTCACACACCTCCATTTACGCGTATACTGTTGTGGGCAAACAAGCGCGACGTATGTCTGGATGGTATTTTTTCGTGGAATGTAACATGTTTACTTTGAATATTGTTCATTGGTTTATCGATTCAGAGTTGATATCCGGATCCGGTTACATACTTTATCAGGGTTTCCGATTTCAAACTGAATGTCGAGACATACATTGACCAATAAAGACACAATATAGTAAACATGCGGGGGGAAAACTCGACCTGGAATTGTTATCGCGATGGGTGACATAAATCCAACCGTCTTCCGAACCCCGTTATCCACATACCAACCATCGTCGAGGAGGTGTTTTTGTCAAACATTTTGACTCTGGAAAATCCAAAGCACGAACCCGGACATCACAGAACTATCGAAGCCTATTGTCCAATTTTCCAAAACATGCATTTCGGTGTACAAGAGGATATTGCATGCGGGTAACCGATGATATTGATGGGTTGCATCAGCACAAGTGAATATGCGATTACACAAATGTATTGGAGTTGTTGTTGGTGTATATTTTGTCGCTATCCGTTGTAACAATATACAAAAATATCAAATTGTCAGGTGTGTTTGTCAGATTTCAAAATGAAAATGGTTTTGTTACTCTAGGAAAAGCTAGATGACCAAGAGAAAATGTATTGTTACACTGGGTAAACGCCAGATCCCCCAAAGGAAAATGATATTTTTACTCAGGTAAACGACGGACCACCAAGTGAAAAAGGTTTGTAACCCAGGGAAAAATATATTTCCAAGCGAAAAAGGTTTGTTACCTGGGGAAAAAATATATTTCCAAGTGAAAAAGGTTTGTTACCCAGGGAAAAATAGATTTCAAAGTGAAAAAGGTTTCTTACTCTGGGAAAAAATAGATTTCCAAGTGAAAATGATATGTTTAGCCAGGTAAACGACGGACTGCCAAGTGAAAACGGTATTGGTACTCAGGTAAATGATAGTTTTCCAAACGAAAAGGGTTTGTTACCCAGGGAGAAAATATATTTTTAAAAGAAAATGATTAGTTACCCTAGGTAAAAGTATTTTTCCAAGTGAAAATAGTTTTTTGCTGTAGGAAAAAAAAATAGATTTGTAAACGACAAGGGTTTGTTACTCTAGGAAAGGATAGATCGCCAAGTGAAAATGATAATTTTACACAGGTAAACGTCAGTTGTCCAAACCCGTATGATATTTTTGACTTGGGTAGGTATCTTGTGTTCAACGCTGGTAGTGTGATTGGTCTTGTTAAACGTAGTTGCCGAGTTGTACAATATACTTTTCGTGCGTGTACAATTACGAAGGGGTGGCAAATGAAATTGCTATTATGATCGTCAGAAGATTGTTGTTGTTTGTTGATTTGATTTGTCGGAGTAGCAAACCTATCATTCGCATATGACAAGAAAAATCATTACCGCGAATACATGTAACTGGCTCCCTCGGTCTCGACCAATGCAAAATAGATGATTCGTTTTTTGAAACCGTAGCGAAGACCACATGTAAATCGATGCGATAGACTTCTATCCCCTTACATTCAGTCGTGTCGTGTCCGTTTTAATATTTCTTGACTACATCGGAATGTCTATGTTGTAGAAAGTAAATACTTTTATGGAGTTGTGTGTTTAATGAAAGCGATTGGTTACAAGTATGTGTTGGGGAAAGAAAATTTATTTTTCTGTATGTGACGAAATGAAAATAGATTCGTGGTTTTAATTGAATTGTGACTGTGTTGTTTTAATGCACTTTTCAACAGGTAGACTTGACACTGAACAACAATTCGACTCACAAAAAATGTTTGTTGTATGATTTGTCACCGGTGTGCAAAGGGTTAGGAATATTTTTGATTTACTGCTATGGCATTGACATAACCCTCTGAAAGTGAGTATGCTTTTCTTTCACGAAAGTTTGCGTGGCTCTGTTGTAATAAATTTGTGTTAACTAAACTCGGATGGATACCACAATTGTGCTGGCCTTACACCACCAATCATTGTACAGGTTTGTAGCATGAGCGAATATTTTCGTGCATCATGAATATCTTTCGTATACACTTAGTATGAAATGAGATGTGTGGAACAATAATTAGTGTCGTACAAAGTGTTGTGTTTGATTGCTTACTTTTTATCAATGTCTTTGTGATGTTAAAAGACGACTGAGTTTTCATTTACATTAAGCGGAGAAACTCATGTAATAAATTTTACTCATTTGAAAATCGACTCGCGTGAAAATACCGATCAATGGAGTAGCAATATCAATATGGGTGGTATATTATTTTTCGCGATATGCACCAACCTTCTAAGTATAACTTTTCAAAAATTTATCATGTCATAGAAAAGTTGGTTTTTATGAAATCGAAACAAATATACTTCGATTATCACGACAAAGGAATTGAGATCGACGCAGTATTTCGAAATGGTATGTTCTGCAATCGCTAAATATCAAACTGTGCATACAACTCGGTTAGGTAAACGACCCAGTTACAAGTCGGATGTATTCTTGATGTACAGATGGCAGTCTGATGATGTAAAGCTCAACCACTCTAGCGATTCGAAACAATTGTACTTCGATTATTATGATGATGGAAATTACGATCAACGGAGTATTTCCAAGTGACTGTGTATCGTTCGGTATGTTCACCAATCGCTAAATGTCGGTTAATTAAACGATACAAATGACAGCTTGATGATGGCAAAGCTCAACCACGCAAATGTGTTCATTGCAAAGTATTTGACACAAACAAAATATCGAATGGAGACCATCACATTGGTTTCATTTCGAGTGAGTGAAAATTGTTTTCTGTTGGCCAGGTAGGACACATTTGACAAACATCGTGCACATTGTATCTTCGTGATGGTAACGACTTTCAGCGGCTTGGTTTCATGTCGGGAATTATTATTTGGGGGTTCAAAAACAATCAATACTACAAATGAACAACAATGCAAAACACGTTTAGCAAATAACAGTGTGGCAAGTACTTTTTCGATATTACGATTGTTGTGTACCAGACACTTCTAGTTGAATTGAATGCATCTAACAAACATATCACAATTTACTTTTGTAATGATCAAAGTATGTGAAATGGTGCGAACGGATTAGGTATTATTCAAGCGGCGGTATGTCAATTCACCTAGTGTGATATCTTGACACCGGGTAATGCGCGAAAGTGTTTCAATTCTCACCGCGGATTATGATGATAAAGTATTGTACCGGTTGTTAATCAGCAAACGAAATTGTCGTTTCATCTTTAGTCTTGGGTACTGGAAATATTTTCCGATATCCGCAATACGCAGAGTGATTTTTACCAAGGTGGAGTAATTTTCCTATCAAGAACATTTCAGACATACATAGTTTTACAGCTTAATATGTTAATAACATTGGTACTGAAAAGTTTGTTGCTGTCATAACATTTACCACAACGCCGGGTCTAATTAACGCAAATAATTTAATAATAAAGTAATGATCAACTATTACAAATCTCATATGTCAAATCAATGTGTCAATCTTATGTTCACAGCATGATAACTTTGAATATAACACCATTGTTCGATTGTAAGAAATGAATTCTCAACTACGTTGGTCGGACTTTCAAATCTCGTATACTCAAACATATTATGTTAATCTCAAGTCGCCGACACTGAGAAGTAATTACTTTTGTCTTACAAAATATACCGAGTAGTAATTAGTTTGTCTTGCAGAATATACCGCGTAGTAATTCCTCTATCTTACAGAATAGTAACGACTTTTCAAGCTGAATAAAAAAAGATGTGTAGGGATATGAATACAACCAAGCTTGTTATGGATTTTAGGTTTTAGTGATTGTATGGATTCGTGTATGTTTGGCTGTTTTTCATACTGATACTGTTTGAGTTGGTTGGGTAAGTTACAAACGGATTTACTTGACAATGTTTTCTTGGTTGACTCTTTGAGTATGGTAAGATGGTGAGATGTCGAGACGTAATACTATTTCCGTACACTCAATTACAACAAAACATAACCCGCATTCAAATAAGCCGTAAGCTACAAGTGGATTTAAAACTTGATGCTGTTTTGTGGTTGACTCAAGTCAGTAGTCATGTTTGTGTTGATTTCGGGAATGATCATGACGAGTTGGTCGGGTAAATTAGGTAATGTGGTTGTAACTATAACCGTAAAGAGATGCTGACATCCCAATATCTTTTACGCTGTCGTATATGGATTCAATTGTGATAATTTAATTCACGCTGTCGTATATGGATTCAATTGTGATAATTTAATTCTCAGTTATTGTTCTGACACTCAAATCTCGTATACTCAAAATATAATATGCCCAAGTCAAATCGTATATGCACCGATTAGTAAATAGTCTGTCTTACAGAGTAGTATAACGACCTGTATACAGTTGGATAAAAATTATCGGTCCTATGAATACAACCAGATGAATTAATTCAAGTTTGCGAGTTGTACTGATATAGCCAAGTAAGTGAAAACTAGATTTTAAACACTTGTTAATGTTGTGAATAATTCTTTTGAGTATGGTAAGATGTTAAAATGTCTCTTTGACAAACGGAAAGCTGGATCGGGAATAGAGTTGTAATGTTACATTACTTGTTTCGAATCAATGTGTGTATAATATCGAAACGGGACTGTGGGGAAGTTGCTAGTCATGTTTGTCAATCCTATTTCAATGCACACTACGCCAAAGTCAAAATAATCGGTTTCGGATTAGGATTTTACAATTATTTCACACCTTTTTGAATAAGCGTCAACTTCACAGAGGATTAGGGTTGGGTCAGAAATAAGTGAAAATTTGTCGGTATTCGAATCACCGGTTACGCCGGTTCTATGGTAAACTAATTACTAAAGTAACACCATGCGACTGATTACTAGATTTAGCAAACTATTTCGCACTGACTTGATTAGTGTAATAATCCATACGATAGTCCAGTATACTGTAGCACGAAACAGCTGCACAGGAAAAAATTCAGCGCGCAGGTCATTCGAAATATAGGGTGCGCGCGTAATCCTCGCAACAAGCCGTGTTCGCAAAACGGATGTAGTTAGTGGGTCGCACATATCAAAACGCAAGCGCAAACATCTGTTTTTCAAAATCACACAATGTACTGCGGTTTAGTGAATTTCCCGTCGGAAATAAGTGACAATTTGTTGCTATTCAAGTTACCCACACTGATGGTTCTGATAGTCGGTATTTATTAAATCTTACCAGTGAAATCTAGTTCTGTGACAAACTGAGTACTAAAATTTCACCGCGTGAGCGATCGGTATGGCTATGACACCAAGTCGTGAAAGATGGGTATGTCCGAGACATTATCTTGTCAGTGATCGCGGGGTTTTGCAAACTATTTCACACCTTTTTGAATAAGCGTTAACTTCACAAAGGATTACGGCTAGCATAGAAATAAGTGACAATTTGTTGGTATTCAAGTCTCGCCGGTGGTGTATCTGTTATTCGACACTTATTACACTTATCACGAAATTAGAGTGAGAACATAAAGCATCAAGTTGTTGTTTTCGAATTTTGATGTCGAGGTGATAAATTTGCGCATTCAATTATAATTCAACTTCGGTTGTGTATTGAGTGATAGATCGATATGACGGAAGTGGTATCTTGTGAGCGATCGTAGGATTTTACAAATATTTCACATCTTTTTGAAGTGTTAGTTTGCGAACGCGACTATTGTTGATATTCGAATCGCCGTCTGTCGCACGCACTGCGTAAATCCTCTTGCAAGCCACGTTTCCGTTTGTGCGGTTATTGTTGGTGACTATTCAACACCACGCGAGAGATGGTTGAAAGTGCGCATCACGACCGCACCCATAAGAACACATGGCGAGTCACCACAGATCCCGTAAGAATACATGACAGACACATTTATCGTCGTTAGCATGTCGCCGCACGTATACCAAAAAACATTAGCATGTCACCACGAGTTTTCACGTTAGCATGGGACCGCCGCCTATACCCGAAAACGTTAGCATGCCACCACGAGTTTCGCGTTATCATGCGACCGCATCCATAAGACGAAAACGTTAGCATGCCACCCCGCCATAAGACGAAAACGTTAGCATGCCACCCCCGCCATAAGACGAAAACGTTAGCATGCCACCCCCGGTTTCTCGTTAGCATGCGACCCCGCCCATAAGAACCCCTGCCACCGGTTGACCGATCTATATAACTACTCATTTCTGTAGTGGATCCATTCGCAATTCTTGTGGTCAAATATATTAAAACGGAATTTGGTTAGGTAAGAATCCCAATGCTTTACGACTAGATCTCTTCCCCGTAGGCCGTCATTGGTGGGATTGCCCCTACCCACGACGACGACCTTACAACGACGATGACGGCTTCAAAAAGCTCGAGATCATCCCCACCAGAACAAATAACTCCCTTCGGTCAAAAAAAAACAGAATCTACTCGCGTACCACCCCTGAAATACCTTCGCGTACCACCCCTGAAATACCTTCGCGTACCACAGGTTAAGAACCACTGTGTTAAAACAGCCAACATGACTTTTATCGTTAAGTTTCTTTTGAAAGAAACGCGTCTTTGCTTGTTTGCTAGATTCTATTATACTGCACTATGCTGTCTCTAGATAGATTGTACTGCCGAATTTTGTTAAGTTTTGTTCAGAAGTCTTTCACTTACTACTGGTCACAAACGAGTTGTAGACTACTTTCAAACAGTTTGGTACAAAACTTTGCAGCATTGCGATGTAGGATAATCCTGAAGTAGACCATGCACTCTATATGATCTCAGAAAGCGTTCTAAATTGCGTTCCAATATTCTAAATCGTAGTAAAATTTTGTGTTTAATTCTCGAATTTTTCAGTTGAGGATAAAATTGAAACATACCGAAGGTGTTTGAGAACCACTGATGTGGGGAAAAAATCTACCACGTATCATTCCGTGATTATTGCAGACGAATGCATATTCAAATATATTCAGTGTGGCATGAAGTCTCGGATCTATGTAGTGGCAACGAAAGCGGATGTGTGATAAAATTTGGAATTAAGGATAAAGCGAGTGCACATTGTAGTTCATACGACTATGTAGCAACGATCACGACACAACAACAAGACATAATGACGGAAAACGGTTTGCTACAGAATACAAAAAAAAACATGATGTGCTTACCAGTAACTCTAGCCGTCAATCTATAGTTGATGGATCCGTCGGGAACGACGCGATCTGCCAATTTCTCCAGGAAAACCGGAGGCTTGTCAGGTCCTTGCGAGACCTCCTCGTCATCTTTTTCGCTCATCTGAAAGAGACTCGACCTTATCAACCGAACAAGAGTAAAAGATAACCTTGGGCATGCACACAGGGCTTAGCTTTGATCGGAAAATGGAAGGACAGCATAATTTGGTACAACACTAGTTCATACAAGGAGAGTGTATCCCACGGTTCACGTTTAAATAAAATGATGTCATCTAGCCTTCAGAGATAATCAAAGTAGTCACCGTTGGTGCTGAAGTAGAAGTTGAACTAGCCTCGTGAATTTTTACTCCAGCAGTAGTAGCCTAGAAATAGCGATTTCGCAGTACCGGTAACTATTAGAGGCTTAGATTTGCCTAAAAACGGAGAACTATCTAGTAGAAGGGGAAATAATCAAGAACATGACCGCTTGAGTAAGTAGAAGTTCTTCATTACTGACTACCTCTGATGGCCTTGTGTCTGTAATTCCAAGGCTAGACTACATAGTACCTACCGTATTGGACTTGGCAGGAGGCTCACGTGCCTCTACCGATCTTCTTGCAGGCGATGTTTTAATCGACGCAGTCTCCTTTTTGGTATCTGTCGAGGTGAAGATTATACGCATGATCATTGATCATTGATCAACAATTTATTCATCAGATACATTTGAAGCATCAACTTCAATCTCATAATCGAAATCCGCTAGCCGGCGCGCACGAGAGGGGCGCACTTGAACCCGGCTCGTCAAAGTTGAACGACCTTCCCATTGACGGCAGCAAGTTCTTTTCGAATATTCTCACAGGTTTAGATTACTCATGTGAGAAAAAGTCTAGTTTTCTAATTGAGTAATAGCGCCTCTTGTCCGTTTAACCAATGATTTACGAGTGCGCTAATCAATGGCAAATGTGTATGCAGACTGCTTCATGTACTGTACTAGTGTACACTGTACAGTGTATTGTGTATACATGTAAAATAACAATTCATAGAAATTCCAGCTTACCTTTGGTATCCAATGCTGCTTTCGGGACTTTCGGGGGTTTGGGTTTCGCTGTAAAACATGAAAATATGTTGTTATGAGTGTAGTAAAATATAGGCACGCAACGGTGCGGATCCCTTTAGAGCGCATGCAGTTGCTCGGTAGCCCACGATAGGCTATTGCTTCAACTTCTCGCAACTCCAGCAATTTGGACCACACCATTTTTGGAAAAATAGCATGTCGTAATCAACAGTTTCTATTTCCTTACAAATGTCTAGTCACAAAATGATCACGGAGTTCGCGACATAAAAGACTAAGTGAAGAAGGTATGACCAATTGAGCACTTGAAGTGCTCAACTCGCCGACCAAAGCTTCAATAGTGAATTGTCTGTAACACTGTCAGTATCTGAGCGTACTGTTCGTGATTCAACTTGACTATAAATTAGGGTCTATAATATACAGAGGAGGTCAGTAACGAAGTCTTCTACTTTGTGGTACTACTCAAGTAGATTTTGCCTCACTCGCACTTGTTACTCAGTGTAATTGTATTGTAATTGAGTAGCAAAGCTGACTACCTTGACCATGTAACCGACAATTACAACACACTTTGTAGTGACTCAGCTGCATCCGAGTATGATCAATTGATCAGTAATGTCACGAATGCGATATTCGCGTTGAAAATCCCGCATTGACGCGACAACGGTGTAATAATTGTAGCGGAATAGGTCTCACTTACGCTTCACCGTAACTTTGCAAGAGCACATGACCCTTTTCAGTTTGTTCTGCGCGATGCAAGTGTACACGCCGTCGTCGTCAGCTATCGCGTCCGGCAACAACACTTCCACCACCCCGTCGTCGGCGTACTTGAAGTCCGCGTCCAACGGGTCGCCATCGATAAGCCAAGTTATCTGAATGCGTTAACTTCATTTATATCCACTTGTATTTTGCATGCAAAGAGCGCACTCACGGTTGGTCGGGGATTTCCCTTTACTTGGCACAGAAGCCGGATGTCTTTCTCCTGATCGACGGTCATGTCTTCTAGTTGTACGGGAAACGAGGGTGGTTCCTCCACAGGCTTTTTCTCTGCAATTTAGGAAATTTTACAAGTGCTCATCATGGAAACATGGTACGCAGCGGCTTATTCAGTTGTTTGCATCTTGTCTACGCGACTATGATTAGTTGACAGAGGTAGTCATTGGTCAGTAAGGAATTGCTCCTACATTTTGGAGTTCTGGAGTAGCTCTTGCTTGGAGTAGCTACTTGTAGTGCTTGATCAAGTGGTGACGTTTTGAATAGTAGAAAGGAATAAAGGGATGGGTTTGCATTACTTTTATGGGAGAAACGTTCATAAGAAACGCGGGAAATATCCTCTGTATCACGGAAGCTGACCATATATTTGAAGATTCTAGCTATTTGCTGTGTCATGGTAAATATGCGTTAGTCGCTGACATAAATACATCTTGCAATTTCGGAAGTCTCCGTCTCTAATTAACTGCTAAAAGTATGCGACCGCTCTACTAAATATCCCTCTTAAAAACTACTCACTTGGGTAATTTTCAGGCCTTTCATTTTTTTACTTCCAGTTGTAGTAGTTTGGAGGCGTCGTGAAAACTGCTACTTCCAGTTACTGAGTAGACCTGGACATGTACGGCTATGGCCCCTCAGACAGTTGATCGGTTTGATACCATTCAAAAGTTAGCATTTCGGTCAAAGATGCGCCTTGAAGATAGCGTGTGTAATTGTGTACTCAGTCGAAGTAGCGTGCCATATATTGATCAATTTAGACAACACTTGATAATACAGTGATTAATGCTACTACGTTAAAGTGTGTTTGTCATTCGTGACGGGCCAAATTTGGTAGCAACGACAAGTTGGCTATGTCGTAGCCGTAATCGGATGACTCAAGCTTAGATCACAATTTATACTAGTGCTGACGACCTTTTTCTAGTCACAGACTCCCTTCAAAACATGATCAATCTTGCGGATCCATACATCTTAAACCACGCAGAGATATATAAATGCGAGTGAGCACTAAATATGGCGAACGGCGGTTCTAAAAAACAGTACCGTAACAGGAATTATGACACATCTCCGAAAATGTTAATCTTGCTTGCGATACAATTTTGTTGTGAACATATCAAACTTAATTACTGGTGTGCGTAAGATCATCGCGAGATGAGTGAAATTGTAAAAATCTGCCGTAAAATAGTCGACCTTATGTTGCTTTGGAAAACAATTTTAGGGACGCCATTTTCAGTTGATTAAAAGTTGCCACGGCGTGGTTACCATTTACATGCGCATCAGAAGAGATCAAAGACACGCAGTGTGTTGTGTTGGCAATGTAAACAGGCCTAAGACCAAACCAGGACTCCTGCTAGCGTCGACCGCAGACGCTTGTACACAACCGAATACCGTGAGATATATAAATAGACGCCGCTAGCGCAACTGCCTAGCCTGCCCAGTGCCCAGCCATTAAAATCTTGCACGACGTATCCATCTCAAGGTCATGTGATAGCCGTACATTTTTACACCTGATATCATCGAAAACATTTACTATTTCACAGAGGTTCAAACATATCGGTACAGAAAGATCTGGATTGGTCGGATGTGTTAAGTAATATCTCAGCAGCGATCTAACCAACGTAGAGAAGCACGATACATAATATTAGGCTTATCGCGATAATGGGAATGATTCATACTCAACGGTTGAGGCAAGCTAGGACAACGACCTACGCAATAACAATGATGTACATTATAGAGAATGTAAGTCAACAAACCAGCTCATACGTTGAAGGATTTTTCAGGAGCAACGTGTATACAAATGATGTATACAAATGCAAGGCGGATATGACTAAATCGTTGGACCATTCACAATTGATTCTACACTCTACAGTGCCAAGACAATGTTTACGCTGTGACGGAAAAGTGTCTAAACTTGTCCTTGTCGTATTTGGAGGAACTTCCAAGCGACCACGATCTTGAATAGTCATATCCAAGAATTGTTTTGTTCTTATACGTTTACTTAAGTAGAATTCTCTACGGTACTTCTACTTCTACTCAAGTACCAACGACGACTGGTTTTCAGTAGGAAAATACCAAACCAAGTTTGAGGGATTGTTAGAAACGCCAGAAATCATATGCGTAGGTCAATTCGTAGGGTGAAACATCGTAGTAATTTGTAATTTACCCATGCAATCCTTGAAGACTGGTTAATTTCTATATCAACACCTATCATATATGTTATGCAGAGGTGGTCAAGTATTAAAGGGGCACTGCACTCTAAAAATGATGTGGTCTCAAATTGAAGGGCAAAACGAAAAAAAATTTGGCCGGAGCCGTTTCCTTCAGAACGCCACCGTAATGGAGCTGCAATGTGTTGAAATTTCCACAAACACATCACGCTCCAGCAGTCATGCAGAGATCGAAATTTATATAGTTGTCAGCCGATGTTATGAAGGAAATATGTCGTACACGCCAAGGTGGTTTAGATACCGCGTTCAACCGAAGATGTTCAGTCAGGAGATTTATGTCAAAATCGGGCCTGGTGTATTATATTTCTGTCGTGTACGACATATTTCCTTCATAACATCGGCTGACAAATATATACAGTTCGATCTCTGCGTGACTGCTGGAGCGTGATGTGTTTGTGGAAATTTCAATACATTGCAGCTCCATTACGGTGGCGTTATGAAGGAAACGGCTGCGGCCAAAATTTTTTTTCGTTTTGCCCTTCAATTTGAGACCACATCATTTTTAGAGTGCAGTGCCCCTTTAAGCGTTGCTACTCGTGTAGAAGCAACGCCGTATATTTTTAATCAGATACAAGTAGAAGTAGCAATTCCTGAGATATGCCGATGCTGGTTCCAGTAGACATAGAAAATGAAAGGTCTTAAATTAGTTTTAAAAAGTATATTTGGTAGAGGGGTCGCATACTTTAGCAGGTGATAGAAAGGTGACTACTGCCAAAATTGCAAGGTTGCAGGTACAATATACGAAAGTCTATTCAGTTACCCCAACGCAGGGACTGTTTCACGAAGTTCTTTCACTTTCACTTTCACCCATATAAGTGATGCAAACACATCACAAAACTACTTTCTACTATTAAAAATCCAATGCGGATGAACTAAGTTCGCTAAAAAAAACTGTGCAGGTAGAGTAGAAGCAGTCTAAAACACACGAGTATAGACAAAACCGAAAAAGTTACTGATGTTATGTCAAGAACCCAAGAAGCCATGCGCTCACCAGTGATAGTAACTTTACAGCCCGACTTGATCTGTCCGCCCGCGTGCTTCACCACGCACTCGTAGACACCCGAATCCTCCACCATAGAGTCTTCAAGCACCATACGTGCCACGCCGTTGGCGAAACTCGCCTCGCCGTCCTCCGATTCGAGCCGCTGCCCGTCCAGAGTCCACGAAATCTCGACGCCGGCGTAGTCGGCGAGAACGCACTCGAGTCTGAAGCGGAGAGGAAACGAAGGTAACGCGGCGCTGTTTCGAGTGTACAAAACACGGAGACCGCGGAATATCGGACGCGGTTCATAGGTTTTTCATTATCGCGTCATTGCCGTGAGAGAGTTCGAGGTCGTCGCGGGTCGCGCCGTGCGGGATACGAAAGGCTTCGACCATTACGGTGAGGTTCAATACTGAACTTAAGAACTTCGTGTAAACTTAAAATGGTTATGCGGTCTGCGGTTGAACTGGTCATTAGGGCTGTGGTGATGCTCAGAGGTGGCAAAGTAGTGATCGTTGGAAGAAGAAGTGATGTCGTGAATTTTTACTCCATTACAAGTAAAAGTAGTGATTTCCGGTTAAGAAAAATAGTAAGTATTCTAGGCCTTATTTTTACAAAGAACTGGAAACTGTTGAGTGGACACTGTGCTCTAAATATGATGTGCGACAGTGTGAAAACATTTTGGCAGCAAACATTTTCCTCTGAGCCCCATAGTATTCGAATTGCAGCTAAATAATTCCAACTATAATTGAGTTTTAATCATATTTAAAGCGCAGTGCCCCTTTTAGTAGCACCGGAAACAGTATAACACCATAACCACTTGAGTAAGGAGTGCAGGTAAGCAATACCCGTTTCCGTACTCTGAAAGGGTATAAGTATTTCGTTATAATCTCGTTCTCTGTTTGGGACCGAGTGCGTTCAGAAATCACAATCAAGGGTGATAGGGGTGAGCGACACGCAGCGCTAATTTTAATAACGAAGAAAATTTCATGTAAGTGAAAACTGAAAAGTATGAAATTATCCTTATGTTGTATGTTCCCTGGTAAGTGTAACGAATTGGAACCCTTGTTTAGCAATTTTGTTGAGCATCGTGAAACCTAAAAAGTACCTGATGTCCTGCCCGGCTTCAATCGAGAAATCTTCCAGCGATTTGGTGAACGACGGCTCTTTTATTTCCTCCTTCGAGCAGACCACGACGGAGCAAGAAGTTTCGGATTCCCCAGACAAATTTCGCGCCGTGCACACGTAATTTCCGGCGTCGGAATTACCGGCTTTTCGGATTCGCACGCTCGCTTTGCCTGTTGAAAAACAAAGTGTCGTTGTGATATATAGGTCTCTCTTTAGAAGCATGGCTGTAGTAATAGCCTTAATCTCTCGACGAAGCATATCACAACATATATTCTCGGCTGACACAGATTTCAGAAACGACATTTATCCAATCCTCGTTAACAGGTTAACAGATCGACCTTGACGATTTATCGGTGTTGTAGTTACTATCAGTTTAGTGCCTAGTTTCGTTTGTATCGAATAATTTATATCAAATCAGTCACGTTCCGGACTTCTCTACCTCATGCCATTTTGATTGCAGTATTTGGTTGTATTAAGGTGTGTGTGTGTGAGTGAGTATTGAATATGTTATCATTTTCATTCCTACATGAAAAGGATCGACTTATCCGGAGTAAATAACAAGACAAATACCAATAAAATCATCGAATGCAAGTATATGATTAGCACGAAGCTTGGTAAATCACATGTCGAGTAATCGCAATAGATACAATTTATGTATGCGATGAATTCTTCTACAACAATATCGTAGCTTCGATTAAAGACTGTCATTTACTGCGGATAATAGGAATTATACTCTGATACTTAAACTTGAAGTGCGGATTGTCCGATTTTAGTCGAGCGAAAGTGTAAACACGCTTTATCGAGCGACCACGCATATTGAAATACAACAAACCAAGTTTATTGAGTATTTTACCTTCTTCGTACGATGTTTCCGAATTGAGCACGCTCAGCGAGCGACCGTTTCTCGTCCACGTGACGCGTGGCTGAGGATGACCTTTGACCTGACACCCGAAGGTGACTTCTTCGCCTTCGCTGACCCTGACCGTCTCGGGCAATTCCTCCACGAAGCTCGGGGCCTCCCGTTTTGCTGAATAACAGTTATCGTATCGTACCAGGACGCTTTAAATCTGCTTTAGATAACACAAGTACATACTTCGTATATAAAGGCGCCCTTCGTGGACGTTTGAACCGGCTTCGTTTGCAGCAGTGCATGTAATGCTCCCGCCTTGGTCCGGGGAGATGGAGTGAATAGTCAAAATTGCACGACCGTTCTAACAATCAAAAAAGAAATAGTTCGGTTTCCTCTTAACATATCTGCCATATCGACATATCTCAAAAGGCACATGCAAATATGAAACAATTTGCGATTACGATGCCGATGAAATAATACGTAGGAATGACAATAATCTTTTGACATAACGACGAAAAGACGAAATTACCCATGTGTAAATAGAGACTGAAAAATATCACTCGCGGAACATAGCATTATATGCTTAACTACGGAATTAATATTTCCCAACACCTAATTTGCCTACTTTTCCAATAATATGGTCAGTTGTACTGCAAAATAGCTAAATACAAGCAATCATATGTACCACAGTCAATGTGACTTGGTAATATAATACAAAAAGCAATTCAAACTATTTCTCCCTTCTGTCACGGGCGAAAAGCGACATTGCTTCACTCTCTAATCCATTCCAACTGTTGCCAATTTAGAGAAATTCGGATTTCGCGGAATAACAAAGCCCGCTTTTGTGGGATTCAACCAGCTATTTCGACTGGTAACTCACCTCGAACGACTGGCTTGATCCTTTGATCGGTTTCCGCTCGATGCACCACGTGATTTCCGGTTCCGGGTCGCCTCTCACCTGACACTCGAATGTTACGGCGTCGCCTTCCATCGCGCGAGTGTAGTCGCCGAATCGCGACACAAACTCCGGCGGCCTTTTCACCAGGGACGGGGCGTTTTCTGGCAATTCTGTGGAAGTATATAGGCTAGTGATGATGAAACGACTCGGGCAATGCGCTAAAATTCGTTATTCCTATATACCAGTGGTTCTGAAACTGAGGTATACGGACCAATAGCAGTTTAAGATGATTGGAACCACGAAATGACGATTTATTAAATGATTGTTATTCGATAATAAAGCCTTCTCAGGTGTAAGGCTTGCTTCTCATAAGTCTTTATTTAGCGACTATATTTTAAACATTTGAGCTGTACTATTATGCTTTACTGGAATATCGGGGTGCGTACAGCAGGTTAAGATGGTTCGCAATGAGAATTTATTAAATGATTGTGATTTGTGATTGTGTGGTCCTTGCTTTTTCATTAGTCTTTAGTTAGCGAATGTTTTAAACATTATAGCTGTACCAAATACATTATTGAAAAGTTTCTAAACATTCGGCTATATTTTAAACATTATTAGTACTTTTATTGATACTTTATAATAAGAAAATATAGCGTGATTTGGGGTCTCTCTTACAACGTTAATTTTAAGCATATTTGATGCTGCACTGCCTGCTATTACCGAATCGTTAGCATTTTGTTATATCATCATTTGTTTCTTATTATAGGGCCGCCAAATGTCAATATAATTGCAAAGGGTCCTCATGGCAGTATTTTCGAACGTTTGGGAACCGATGCTATATGCCAAAGCACAGATTATTATCTTTGGATCCTATACTATTACTAATCAGAATGATATTAAATTCTATGTTAACAAATTGAATCGCGGTTCTGGCAAGCTTTTATTAATATTTTCATCAGTTCAAAACATCAAAACATTTCGAAACGACTTGGAGGAGTCTTTCAATCAGACACATTGGCCTGGAGCATGTAAATGAGAGGTATATGCTGAAGACAGCATAGAAAAAAACAAGCGATGGATATGATTGGCATGTGATGGTAGGCGAATTCGAGATGGCAAATCATGGTCCAGCAATCTCAAGCCCTTTCATTCACTAGAATCTGCTCGTTTTCGTGGTTGAATGTGTGTACTGTACAGTGTACATTACATAGACATGCTCCACGACTGTCGAAATGTCAGATTGCCGGCGGAATACTGTTCCATTGTCGTGGTATAAAGGATGGATATCTAGATATCCATTGTCGTGGTATAGAGGATGGATATCTAGATATCCCTGGTATAGAGGTAGAGCGCGATGTCTTTACTTATAATTCGTACCGAAAGTATCGTAATTCGAGGTCAAGGACGCACGTGTGCTGTATACTTCATAACCGTAACAAAATACTAAACGAACCCATTTACGGATCATCGCATGCTGACGGAATACTGCACATTCGACATTAAATCGCCGGATCAAAGGGTATACATACACGGAGTATAATCTCAAGTACATTGTACTGCATACGGCTAGAGGGAGGCGCGGTTTCGTTTTCAACTATGTTGTTAATCTGACGCAATGTAACGTGGAGTTTGGAGTGTAGTGGATTGGAAACACATATAAGAACACCATAATATAAGGGCTATAGAAATACATCCTTTCATGATATTTCAAGTTGAATGATAGATACCAAATCTGTACCTCATCCTGCGACACTAGTGTCTCTACACATATAGCACATCAAATTCTACCCAAGTTCATTCAAGTGGCCTTTTCACTTCTTTCAAGTGCGCATGATTTCACATTGCGGTAATCTTGTGCATGTGCATTATTACAACGAACATTTTATAATGTAAGAAATACAGAACATTCATACCTGACACTAAAACTTGGCAGCTGGTGGTAGATCTTCCTTCGCTGTTGGTTACCGTGCAACTGTACGTCCCCGTGTCTTCAGGCGTCACTTGTTCCAAGGTGAGAGCAGCGTTACCGGATTCGTAAGAAGTTTCCAATCCATCTCCGGGCTGTAGGAGCTGAAAGTTTAAGATAGGAAATTCAACACAACGTGTCCAATATTGAGTGTAGCCATACACGCAGGCCGTGATCAGGAAGTAGTCCCTATGCGTTCCATGATTGCTATGATGTGAGAAATATTACGAATAACTGCACGGTCTTCTAATTTGGTCATGCTTGGGGACACAATCTATGACGTTACATTTACTGTTTTTCAGTGAATCAATTTTAGTCACGTTACCGCCATGAATGAAGCACGTTTGTGTGGACTGGACACCGACCCCTTACACATTATCTGGGACTCTGTGCGATATAGGAACCGTGCGCTATAATTATTCATTTATAACAACAGTCATTTTCCGAGAACTGACGACACTGTTATTCAGTACAAGGAAGCAGGCTCCAATTAGCCTTTAACTTAACATATATGTAGTATACTATTTCATATTGAGTTGCTTCTTCAATTTGATTTTATGATGGGGGCATTCTAAAACACCACAGTAGCGTACTATGCAAATCCATCACCAGTGATGAATGTAATGCAATGGTGACCATATACAGTATACAGTATAGAATATGCAGTATTATAGTCTTCCTAAATTATCCTAATCACATCAATTCGTTTGCAGTTTCGTTTTTTATTTATTTTAGGCGGTCACACGAATTTTACGGCATCTTTGTACGATCTATGCAATGTGTTGACACATCATTGTTCATTATTTTGCATGTTGCGTCGGTTGCATAATAACTTTCAAGAAATAGTTGTAATTTCATCCGAGCCGTATCACAACACGCCCGGGAAAAGAAAGATTATCAGATCGATTGTCTCGACGAATTTTTCATATCACCACGGAAACATTAGCTATAAAGTAATCGGAGTCGGGAAGTGTTTACGCGTTGCCGTACTATCTAACGGAAAATTTCCAGAACGTAACATATCTAGTCGTATATCGCAGCCTGAGTCACTCGACCGCGGCGTTGCCTGAGGCGTTATCTTCAGCAAAAGAGCGAAATCAGGCATTGATAGACGGCGTAGATATACAACGCTATAATTAAGCGTACTTTTTATTCCGCTGTAAGCCGGATACTACAGCACCTCCTGCGCCCAATAACTGTGTTCCGACACATATTTCAGGCTGCGAAGCCGCTAAATTGCTATGTGTGAGAAACATAATCGACATCTCTTGCCTTTTTTAAACTTATCGTGCATGTATGTGTGACCAACAAATCTGCCATAGTTTCAGTACGGATGCAGGCAAATTATTAATTCCATATCGAACCTATTTAAAATATTTTTATACTCATTCTCATTTACACATTCATATTTTTGCTATGATTTATCTCCTTTACTGCAATTTGCTATGTTGTGAATACAAAAGTATCCTGAACTTATTTGTGGCCAGCTCTGACTCATTAAAAGCATTAGCAGGCAATGTAGCAAACCCCTATCTTCAACTAGGTGTATTTACGGTCGCTTTAATGGCGAAGATACGTTAGGGTTAGGACGAAGGAATTTATAGTTTATCTGCAGTCATACATAACAGGCTTTTACGTTTATGCGATGTTAGGTGAGTACACGGAAAGGTGAAATAATAAACGGTCCGGGTATACGAAAAAAAATCACTGTGTGTATAATTGGATTAAGTGAGACCTCTGCGCCCAGGCGTTCGGAATGGCTTCCAAAACAATCGACTCACAACTCTTGGTAATCGAACAAAGTGATATGGATCGTGCAATCTAACACAAATATATCCGAAGTGTTCACGTAGAAACGTAAAATGGGGAGTATTCACGTCGTAAGCGCAGTGAGAAATCTATCAATCTATCAGCCAATCAATCAATCAGTTTTACTAATATTTTCATCGTTTCAAAACACCAGAAAACTGCGATGCAATGAAACAATAGGAAGGTGTCGAAACAACTTGGGGTAGTCTTTAAGATCAGACAACCACCTTGGCCTAGCCATGTAAAGAAGAGGCATGCACACTGAATGAAAAGTAATGCTGAGAATATAAGACGCAAGCGACAAAATGAGGTGGCATGTGGAGGAAGGCGAGGTCGATGTTAGGTCGTTGTCCAGTAATTCTGAAGGCTGGCTAGTAAGCGTACTTGTTGAATGACATCGTAAAAGATGGAGACTAATATTCCAAACATTGTCGTAAATATGCATCAGCATTACACATTGTACGGATGAAGGCATGTGCATGAGGGAATAAGGAAATCACTGCAACATATAGCTGACAAACAAGCGCATATTTCGCCGTATATGCCTCTGCTACCAAGATAGATTAAAAGCATTGGTTATGCAGGATCTCGGATAACATACCTCTTCGTTTAGAAACCATTGCACACGAGGGGTCGGCGTCCCGGTAACGACGCATTGCAAGCGGATATCTTCGCCTTCTTTCGTTTTTATATCGGACAAGGGAGACGTGAACTCTGGGGCGATATTGACCATTTTTGCTGTCAAGCAGTGATGACAGAGTCAAAATCGGTAAAAAAGATATTTCCACGCGCATGCAACTCTTACGTTTTACTCGGACTCTGCAGGCGGCCGAATCTGAGCCAACGCCATTGATCGCTGTGCACATGTACTGCCCGCTACTTGACATGGATACATTCCGCAATACCAATCTGTGAATATTTGAAATATTTGTTCAGTACGTGGAGGGTAATACCACATCTGATGCAACAAAAGTCGTGACTTGAAGAGTCAGCAGTGAGTTCCCATTAAAACATCGGCTGTGCTAATTCATACCAAAGTGTGTATGCGATATGTGTAATTGTGTACCGGTATGTTCAATCGTTCATGTTCACCCGATTCCAGTAAGACCCTGTTATTAGGTTTAGACTTCGACAGTGTAATGTCTAGTGAGATTACTGCGCACTCCCAATTTATTCTTCAGATCGACAAGAGAATTGGTGCCAAGTCAGCCGTGCAAAGACGGTTCGCACTAGGACACATCACATTGCACTACTTATTAATGATGAAATCGATGTGCCACGGTAGGGATGAGGAAATTCGTGACTTGAAACACGTAGGGTACTATTCGAGTGTAGATTTCAGTTATACACAATTAAAAACGAGTTGAAGAAACATAAGAAAATGCACAGACACGGTCTCTAAACAAATTGCGAATGTACAAGAGGGTTGTAAAATTCGCAGTGCGCATGACTAATGCCCACACTACCCTCTACTGGTACGTAACAAAGTCGACTTAGGCGTACGTACATCGCTGCTGTTGGATTTCCAAGAAATCTACCAGTACAATGAAGACATTATAGCAAAAGGCTATCAACTTGACAGGTTTGAAGATACATGCATCTGATGCATGTCATGATGTAACAATAGATAACCTTCTGTGCCCTCGACAGATTGTACTACGGGCGAACAGAAATAAAAATTGATATCAGATTTACTAGATAGAGAGGATGATGTGTCAGTACTAGAAGCCGTAATGCAGACCAATTTGACGCAATACATACAGGACCTGAGGGCTTCAGCAACACAACGTTAGTAACAGGAGCACCGCGATTACATCAATACTTCAACGTAGCGGCATAGATTTATACGAGAGCACATTACGATATCAAATAGTGTACTTCCAATTGCGATGGAATGCATTATCGAACGCTATTATCGTCCCCAATTTTATGACTGTGATTAGTAGTGTAGTCGGTGACGCGTTGGCCTTGGCACAGGTCGGTATTTTATTGAGGCTTTTATGCTGCATCCGTATCTTTACGATAGTTCGACCAATTACTCGCTAAAGCCTACTGTTCCGTAACACTTATTCATTATCGGATAATAAGTATCCGAGTGGTCAGTCTATATGCTGAACAGATAGCAATTGCGAACGGAGTAGACTAAAATTCACAGGACGGCGATCCATCATTGAGTGATATAAAGTACTATGGACCGCGATGGCGGGCGCATAGCGCGGTGATAACATTGAGCAATGTGCTTAGTAGACAGTGTAAATACGTCTCAAACACCACCCGCAGCCCGTATATACAAAGAACATTCAATGTTTGTACAGTCGATGACAGCACCACGCGATTCCCGTCTTCGAAGCACTACAGTCAGGTTAATGTTGACATGGCAAAGGCTACCACTCACGTTGCAATATTGTTCTTGTAGAGCGAATCCCCGTCAGATATCTCCTCGCCGTCCAAAGACCATAGAATCTCGGGCGCCGGTGTTCCCGTCACTTCCGCGTCCAAAGTTAGCGTCTCACCCTCTTCGATGCGAACATCTTTAGGTGGCCGAACAAACTTCGGCTTAACTTGCCTTTGTTTTGCTGAAAATGACGGAGGAGGCATAGTAAGGGCGCATACAATACCAGCAAAAGACACTTCGAGGTACAGAACTTCAGTATACAATTGAATAATATGCTCATATTGAAATAAAACCGATTAATTTCAGATTATACACGAACTCCTTTTGTTGGCACAATATAGGTTGGCGGGTTTCGATAAAAGTCGACTCCGTGCTACATAAACACTAGCAAAATTTGGATGATTTTCTAAAATAATGGTAAGTTCACTTCACCAACACCATCATCTGGTATTGAAAGGTGATGGAGTCGACGCGAACACCCTAAACTGGAAAATTATCAGGTACTGTAGGGTAGAATTGACTAATATACCCATTAGTGCCAAATGATGAGCGAAATTTACACTAAAATTACACAACACACTGAAAATTATGAATGAGCTATATCAAGCGCATCAATTGAAACATTGGATCCGATCGTGATCATGATGTCGCAGTGGAATCGTGACGCCTAAAGTGTAGCATTCTCCACCTGTAATCTTGTGATGACAGCGGCAGATATTATCGGGACACTTGAACTCCGTGATAGGATGTACGATTGTGGCAATAAAATATACAGCAGCGTGTAACGCAGCCTCTTGATATGACGAATTGTTTCAAGAGTCTGGAGTTATCGCCATTCTCAATTTAGAGTAATGGCCGAAATACCTAAATGCCGGATACAGCAACTAAATGGATGAGCATTTCTACCGGCTATCCATCAACGATAACATTGCAATCCATCGCACGTGGATATATTCGGATAACATGCTCGGGAAATTGCTTTGAATGTACATTGTACAACTTCCGAAAACAAGCATTATACATCATAATAAAAATCAGTTTTCAGGCGACCAATAAAAAGATTGGAGATGCGGAAACCGGTCATGCGCACAAAGTGGAAGTGAAACTACCAAAGCGCACTAAAAGAATTTATGGATCTTATTTACCGTCACTGGAATATTACCTTTAGATTTTGCGACACAGAAAAGTTACTGCTGTACAACACCGGAACCGCAAAACAGACATGCAGAGAAAACCACTCACAATAATTATGTGCGAATGTCACAGCGAATATGGATGTCTACTCATCGATACTCAACTGATACTGGAGATATCGCGACACGGCATAATTCACAATTTAACAATAGGATAAACTTTCCACATTGGCGCAAACGGAGAAGGCGTGGAAAGGCACTATACTGCTGTGAAGTGTACAATTGTTCAGATTTTTGCAGGTAGAAATCTAAGCATTATTAATTATTGTTGCCAACATTCTGTGAACGGTCAATATATAAAATTATTCACCCCTAGAATTTCAGACAACCGACGAGGTATGTCAGTTATACAATTCATATGTGTCACAAGTGTTACAGGACATTAACCCTAGCCCCAGCCCTAAGATTATCCCACATGGTGTAGTGTCGCAAGCTATTGTGGTGCAAAATCAATGCTCAGTAGTGGTGTTCAAAACGACTTTTTTCTTACATTTAACTGGCTTACTTGATAAAATTGTTGGGTTACCCAATTAAAGGTTTCACACCAAATTTGGTTCAATTCCAACCAGTAGCCGCATTGCTACAATAGAAGAAATTATATAAAAATATACAATTGAATAGTATATTCAGATTGAAATGAACCCGTCACCGGATATCTTCGGCTGACACTCGTCAGGGGTAATCGTCAGCAACTAGTAGAGAATTGGAAAGAACATTGTATATCAACAATCGTATCACAAAATATGACGTCCCAGCATGAAATAAAAAGAATTTCAAATTTTTTCTGTTAACCCCATTAAATTGTTAGGTTGTCTATAGAATTTCAATTGGAATTGGAATAAAATAGTATTTACGGTGGCCAGGTAACTATTTTATTCATATCCAAATTTATCGACTGCAATAACTCCGCTTGCACTGGTTGGAATTGAGCCATATTTGATGAGCATAGTCTCTGCAGACAACCTGAATTTCACCAAATTATCAAGTAGCCAGTGATATTTGAAAAAAAAAATTTGGACACCCCTTGAACAGCGATAAATACACCACAAAACTTACCCTTAACAGTGACGCGACTACTGCATTTAGATTCTCCGATTGCGTTTTTCGCGAGGCATAGATATTCTCCGGCGTGCGTCGATCGGACTCTTGAAATTTTTAACGTGGCAATGCCGTTCTCGTTTCCAATATCCGTGTATAGGTCGCTCGGCTTAATACACACGCCGTTACGCGTCCAAGTAAGTTCGGGGGACGGGGATCCGGTAACTTCGCATTGCAATTCAAGGCTGTCTCCTGCAAAAAAGTGGTACTTATCAGGTTAACTTTCATGGAGCATTTGCGCCATGTCTGTATGGTCAGAGATTGACATCCGATGATATTTGAATGTTCGATGATGTGAGTCCAGCGTACAAGTTTACAACATCAGTATATGCACACTTATACAGTTAGTTAGTCAGTCACCCACGTAAACGATTCTAATCTCATTTAAAGTTTTGAACAAGCGCATTGCACGGCGACCTTTACGTACGCGGTCAGGTCCTGCCTAATACGTGTATTGTACAAAAAAAATTCGATTATCAATAAAATAGTATTAACGGTGACCAATTCTTTAATTATTTATTATAGGTGTGCACACCGTAAATATTATTTCATTCAAATCCAAATTTTTCGACGGCAATAACTCCGCTTCCACTGGTTGGAATTGAGCCAAATTTGGTGAACATCGTTTCTATAGACAACCTAGCACTTTCATGGGGTGAACAGAAAGTTTTGAAATTTTCGTTTATTTATTTTAATATAATAAATAGAAACATTCTTCTCCAGTAGTAATGCTGCTACTGGCTGAGATTGAACCAAATTTGGCGTGTAGGGTTAAATTAGGCAACCTAACAATTTTATCAAGTAGCCAGTACAATTTGAGAAAAAAAGCCATTTTTTAACACCCCTACTGTACAATGTCTTTTACATGTACAAATTTACATGTAGGCTACATTGAACACTGTTCAGTGAACAGTCTTACACGTACGTAATCCAGTCATCATATGTACCACATTCTCGGGTTGACGAACTTATGAATTATACCAATCCCCTCGAATTGGGCGATGAACTGCTTTATTAAACTAGTCAGTAGTCATACAATACCGATGGTATCGTATTTCTGGCATTGATTTCACTTTCAAAACATTACCTAAGCATGCGCTAAACACTTCGCATCGGCAGTCGGCAGACTATTGCGACGGATTTTACAAACCTAAAAGAATGCCTGTAGCAATGCAGGTGGGTAAGCTTTACCTCATATTTACATTTCTAAAACCTAAATTTTGTGGATCAAAGGCCTGGCATTACCTAGATAGGTCATGTTCCAAAAGAACTACTCAAAACATCGCTGTAGCGTCACGCTCGATTGATAGCAATTTGTACATCAGAAGACGTCTGACGTAAGCGACTATGCAATGCAGAACAAGCGCGACATTTCATACTAAATCAAGTGCATTTTAGTCATGACGAAAACTCAGTTGTTCACAAAATTATATTACTCATTGATGCTATGATCTCGCACATAAATTAAATAGCGCCGTCAACCATATTACGCGATTTGGTCCGATTTGTCATGACTTTGTTGGATTTGCGTGACATCGAAGAGATGAAGGTAAGTTATCACAGACCCCGTGATGACCAATCTAACAAACTTTTCTCTAGAGCGCGTCGTGTTCACTAAATCATCATCGGATGATTTCCATTGTAGGTGATTATATCAATATTTTATACCAAGATAGAAATGTAAACGAAGCGATACATACTTGAACGTACCGGCGTATAGTTCATGCCCCGATATCAAGAGAATGTTTCTATACACATGAGACACATTACACACAAATCAGAATTTCCGAAAAAAATGTATTATGAAATGATATATAACTTCAATCTATTGGGAGGTGGCGAAATGTGTCTGCAGCGAAAGAATCGCACGGCATCCGCGATAAAACGAACAATATACTGATTATGGCATGCAGATCTGTGAGCATTGAGTATGTTACACAAGAGCATGGGACACTATATCATGTGGGTTAATTTTACGGCTGGGGCTAGGGTTAGCGGAATGTTTCGTTTTGGGGTTAAGGTTGGGGCTATATATTTACATTCTCAAATGTTGCATGCTAAAGTGTCGCGTGATCATGATCATTGATCATTGATCAACCGCCGTTTTTCATTGTGACGCACGCTTAAATGTTGGGCATCCACCGGTAATATATTAGCTATGTTCGACTCAATTTAGCAAAACAACACTTAAAAAGTTGGATGATCACGGTTAGGCCGTTGGTGAACACTATAGAAAATCCTTCGTCGTTAACAACAAGTGGTGGTTAGCATACGCAATCTACACATAGCCTGCGGACTCGCGCTTTATTCATACGTATTCCATCAATATGGCACGAACGCATTGCCAATAGTTGAAAGCCTCTCGGAACCAGCACTTACCTTCAAGAACTTGGGTACTTGACAATCTTCGCGTGAACGTTGGTGCAACTTGATTAAACCTCTTCGCACGATGGGTCGGCGGCGGGTCGTCCGTAGACGACGTACTGCGGGCCGGGGAAGAGGAGGCCCGACTGGAACGGCTGGCGCGGCTGCTATTGGTGGTAATCTCAACTCTCTGTGACGTGAATGTTTTGGTCGGCGTCGTTGTGTTGTTGTTTAGCTTATCGCTCGCCCGAGACGCATCTGTATCAATATAGGGAAAGGTTTCTCGATGATTCCATATTGGTTTTGGAACGGCAGTGAATCACACTAAATGGGACTTCGTAGACGGTGGACAAAATCGAATATTTCGTCGATTTCCATCATTGCAGGGTGCAGATAATGTAAGGGGATTGTAAACGACACTTTCTGGTACAAAAGTTTGGTTTCATACGCATTCCAATGCGTGAAAACGATTCAGCTACACCAATGCATGTATCAGGGGTGGACTGAATTATGTATTCGTTTACCATCCTTAGAAGGACCGAGATATCGTATCCGAAACCAGAATCCACTCCTCCCTTAGGATATATAATTCCATAAGGATTGGTGCGTTTGACTCGTTTTCAACCAAAAATTGTAAAATGGGTGTGACAGCAAGACGCGGCATCAGAAAGAGCCGATGGCTTGATTTGCACCCTAATCAGTGGTGGAAGTCTTGTAAATACACGGATTTTTCACTCATCTATTTACAGTTTATACCAGGGCATTTCAACAATTGACGCAAATAGCATTACTACGGTCTGTTTGCCATCGACGCTATTTCGCGTTGATACGACCAGTAAATGATGATTAGGCTGTGTACAACTGCGGGCATTTCATGAGATTTTGCAAAGAATACATAGACATACACAGATTGTGTTTCTTTCGCATCACACTTACGACCGTAAGCGCTTTTGGCGGCAGGTATCTGACAGTTTGTTTGTTTTTGGGGTATATTCATGGTGTTTGTCGACTACTATGGTCATTTACTCCTGGCCGATATTCTTCATATTTTCCGTAACTGCCGACTTATAGCACGGCCCACCTCTAGGCTTTTGTAAGACACCGCTGACGCGGATGAGGTGGCGAGGAGGAGCCTAGGTAAACCTCCAACACTTAGGTATCGGAATTCGGAAGTCGACCTCGGTCGGACTCGAACCCGCACCCATTGGTGTTGCAGCCGCGGATTATACCACTGCGCTATCTGACAGTCTTTTACGCTACCCTAGGGATGAACATCGTCTACGACTACCAGTATATCACGAACCCTTTTGTCGTTTTGATTAGAGCTTGTATCACGATGACTTTAGATTGCTGTGTACAAAACGGAAGTAATATTATGTTTCTCTGCTGCCGCGGCGTTGGAGTTACTACGAAGTTTACATCTCATATCTAGGTTTTACCACAAACTGTAAAATTGCAATCTTCAGTGTTTGCTTACGAATAATGATGAGTAGGATATAGTTTACGGGACTGGCTTAGTAGCCGTGTCCAACAGTGTCAAATAATGTGTGGGATGTTTTGCTATTCCCCTCCACTTACAGTTTGTGACAAGTGAGCAAGGTTTTTCATGCATGTACTATTGTACATTGTACATTGTACATTGTACTTGCATGTGATGGAGAATAGATTTGGTGCCAGACTTTTGGTTGAGCATAATTTGCGCGAGTGCCTTTCCAAAATACCTCCACTAATAGATTCACTCGATGAGTAGCGTCAAGCTGATCCATCGCAGTGAAAGCGTAAATACACCGAATATTGTGCTATGTCTTAACACTTCGTAAACTTTCGGCAATATTATTTCTAAGGAGCACGTCATATATGTGTGTAATTCGACAGGGTACGCAATTTAAAAAGATGTGTGAGAACCCCTGCCCTGTGCTCTGTTATTGCCTAGCGAACAAGGCTTTCAATGTCACGCAAACGTCACAAGTACTGCGAGTGCGACTATAGATCACCGAGATTTAGGCGCATCAGAAGAATCAAGAACCAGCGAACATACAGAGATCACGTTCAGAATTCATTTTGATAACTGCAGGGCGTTTCCTTTATCATTTCGAATCTCACAAGGATGCGTGTTATCGTGTATACTGCACACAATGGTGGCGTCGCCAAGTGGTTGCTTCGCCTTGTCTAAGTTGCTCATTCCTCAACAACGAAGGACGCCAGATTTCTACTGACCCGTAACGGATCAGTTATAGACGATATGCATCATGTTAGCATTAGCGGTAAGCTGACGACTGAAGGCCGGGCGGAATCAACTTATTTTTTAAAATCGCGGTTTAGGCGAGAGAGTGAAATGGAGGCCGCGGCTTACAGGTTTTCAGAGGTAATAAAACACCGTTATCTTCAAAACTATTCTCTGCAGAAATTCTCCTTACCGCTTTTGTTGGCTCCCAGCACCACGACGTCGACAATCGCCGTTTGTCTCCCCAGCGAGTTTTTCGCCTGAACCGTGTATTTCCCAGAATGTTCCACCCTACAATCGTCAATCTCGACAAAGTAATCGCTTCCATCTTCTCGGATCACAACGCCGTCAATTTCATCTAGCTTAGCGCCGTCCTTGTCCCAAGTCACGGTGGGTTTCGGATGGCCGAGCAGCGAACATTTCAACACAAGCCTGACAACAGCAGAGGTAGTTATGGTAGGCATTGCTTGTAGTAGTAGTAGCAGTAGAAGTAACATCGCAAATTTCTACCCAATTATATCAGAAGATGTAGAAATATCAAAGATTTGTCGAAATTACTCAAGTGTAGACTTGGTGGTGGAGTCGAAAGCTATTTTCGAGATTGCAGAATGCATCTTCGCGACCAAACCCAAAAACCCAACGACACCTCGTATCTGGTTACGATTTCGCAAACATATTCAGTCACCATGATACAGGGGCTCTTTCGCCCGGAGGTCGTGGCAATTTCACTCATAAAAATGATGCAAACGTTTCACAAAATCACTTTATTCTTTACAAAATCCAAAATACTAAAAAGTAAGTAATTTTGCTAAAAACGATTTAGTAAAAGTGAAAGTATTCTAAAAACAAGGCCACGAGAGTAATTACAAAAAGCATAGGCAAAACCTACTTGAGCGTTCGGAAAAAGGGAAAAGTAGCAGTACTTCATTGCTGGCCCCCTCTGGACATCACACGGCGTGTCTAACGAGAGTTGAAAAGATGGCATTCGGCAAACACTTACTTTTCCCCGGCTTTAACAGTCTGCGGCCGCGGTCTCAAAATAAATCCGGGCGCCCGGCGCTTCGGCGAGCTGCCGGTGCGCGCATTCGCGTCGTTAGTCCATGACGAAATGGATCCAGACACGAGTTTGGAGTTCGCGGTTCGGTTCAGTTTGGGCGACATGGAAGGTGAGCTCAATGCAGACGTGGCGGGACTACCAGAACTAGAATATGTCGGAGTGCCTACCCCCGTGCTATCGTAGCCGGTTCTGCGGCCGCGGGAAGAATTGGTGTTACTTGATATAGAGGACGCTGAGAAAGAAAGGCGTGCAGAATAATAAGTGAGAAAATTGCTGTTTAACGCTGGAAATATTGTCAAATTCGAAGTTACAACAGCTATAATTAAGCACCTGTGCAGAGCATAAGACTGACCTCAACATTTCTCATTACGATCTTAGACATATATGACTCTCATCATGTATTTCCGATGCATTTTTGAGCAATAAAGCGAGCCTCAAACATGAGATACCATCCTCGACAAAGCTAATTCTGGCTGTACAACAATAACAAACTCATCTATGTTTATCCATCGTAGGTTACTTTGTATGGACAGTAGAGAAGAATGTAATATTAGCGGGCATTCGATCGCCGACAATGTTGTGATTACCAATCGCGCGATTACAGATCGTAAGTAATTCTACACCCTGGTATGATCACACGCGTTGAAAGTACGGCGCCTCCCGGTACTCTCACAACCCGGGTTCAAACCTCCATACCTCTCAACGTCAATCGTGCTGAGCAGGATTGGTCGCCCTCCGAATTTGAAGCAGTCACAGTATAAAGCCCTGAATCTGCCTGGTCGGTGCGCGATATCACCAAGCTGTGCGTACCGTACATCTCCATGACACGCACTCGGGTGCTGGAAACTGGTATCTTGTCACCATCCTAAAAATAGCATTACTCGGGTTGACCGACTTGTAGCGTGGATGACGGATGCGCTGATTATGTAAATCACGACGAAGAGTCCAAGATGTACGAGACCGAGAAGTACTATCGCGTCTGGCTGAATTGATGATCGCATTTATCGCACGAGTGAAACGAAGCAAAAAGACACCCGATGTGATTGATTAAGACATCGCAAGCACGAGGTACCCTTTATTTTTAGTGTCTATTTTGTGTAAGAGTTTTGCGGTTTGGGGTCGGCACGCTACGTCGAATCGAGACAACGAACTGTACAACAGGTTCAAAATGATGTCATTAGTAAGCAATGCCTTTGAAATGCATTCACCGTCCTGCAACGGTAAGGAGATACCAAGCTGCTCCGTAGATAATGATTCTCGCGTGGTTGAATATCAAAATAACCATCAATTATGTCCTAACGTCGATATCAAAGATGAAGGAAAGTTGACAATCCCGGCGATACTTATGCTGACAGCAAAGTAACGCGTGTGTATATTTATATAATTCACCGACATCAACATTCATGCCGTTTTAGGACATCAATTTGATGCCCTCTTAATACATTCAGCGGTTGACATTGTATCAAGCTTATTCCAGCTCCGCCGGACCAATAGTGTCTCATAAGCGGTCGCCGAGAACTCGACGACGGGAACGCTGGATATAATAGCGAGTTTCGTTATGTCAACTGATTTTGAAAACGGCGCCGAAAAACGGTTCGCGATTTTCGCCGCATTCAAACTTTCCGCGTACGATTACAACTTACACTGTTAAGTTAAGTTCGGTAATCACAAACAGGACACACGCACAGATATCGGTAGGCTTCATCCCTCGAAACTATCAACCCCAAACGCGACTGTGTACGGAAACTCATCGAAGCGGATATTTCAAGTTTCCTCGTGACACACGATCTTTAATTCACCCGTTTCACAAACAGCCACAGTCCCTTTCAAGTAAGATTGAATTCCTGCCTACTTCTGACGCTGCGAACAATGCGACCCGGAGCGTTATAGGGCCCATCGCGAGATTCTCAAGTACGCGGATAGCGCGCTGATTTCAATATTTCTACATTTCAGAACCGGCGTCGCTAACAGCAACTGACGTCAACAAATTGAGCCTTTTATTTATCCAAAGCGCAACCTCGCCAGCCGGACCACAACAAACAAACGGTTCGGACGTTCTCGCTGAAACGCTAAAACTCGAAATAATTTATCCTCGACACCGCGGATGGTTGTCGTTTGCGTTTCGGTTGATCGCTTTTTCGGCCGACGGCAAATTCCGAAGGCGAGAAAAACGGCGCGATTCCGCAGCGTAAACTCACGCCATATATGGACGGACGGCATCGGAGCGTGAGAAGAGATTGTAACAGAATGGCTCAGAGCGGAGAAAGCGAGAAAAAGTCGAAGCATTTTTCGGGGCAATTAAAGTAATCGCGTCGCTTTATTACGATCAAACGGCGGATAACGCGAAAACAAACAAGGAGCACCGATCTTTGAAAGGCATCGCCGCCGTACATAGACTTATGGAGTCATCATGATGACTAAATTGTCCGATAGTAGAGCAACGGAACATAAAATCAGAATACATCAAGAAACCTCGCACAGATACAACACATAAACTCATACCGATGACCAGAAGCGGTCACAGGTCTCTGGATCAGAAACGAAGTAATCAAGAGTTGCACTCGAGTATACAATATACAATATACATGCATCCTGCTTACACTACATACTAAATTGGTTACGATTTTAGACTAATTCCACTTCTACTTCACGGTTGATCGACAAGACCTAGAATGCACACTTTTTAGTTACTTCGCAATCGATACTTCTACTTCAGTGCCAAAAATGACTACTTTGATACCCTCTGACGACAGCACTCAAGCAAAACGCGTTATGTAAGCGTAAAGTTAGGCGGAGGCCTGCTACAATGCAGATACTTGAGGATCATAAGCAGCATTTGCTTCAATTAGCGGGCAGCATCCGGATATCTCGGCATTACTGAGTATGATTTATCACTTTGTTTAGGGATTAATTATACGAGATACTGAGCGCCATCAATCCGTACACTTTGCTGCGTTAGTTCATTACGTTACGCTTATGATCTGGGGACGCCCGTGGCGTCGACCAATTCAATAAATGAACTCTTTTGAACGGTCGTGTGATGTACAGATTGACTGAATGAGTATTATTTACATAGGTTGCGGGACATGTGTTTGGATACAAAACGAAACAAGATATTTTGTAAGTTGCCCAGAATGTTTCTCTGCGTTTTCAGGCGTTTTACACGGCCGGCGTGCCACCAAGTGCATCGATCGTGCGTCACAATATTTCTTAGCGCCGGTTATGTTATTTTCCAGAATAAATCATTGTTGATGCGTATTTAAGATCAACCGAATTCCTGTGTGCGTCGTTACATCATGAGAGGTGGGCGTGTATAACATGTGTATTATATTATGCAGATTGGAGATTGTGTTGCGTATTATAACCGAAAAAGTAAACAAATGTGAACAGCGTAGGCGCAGCGAGGATTGCACAGATTCAGCATTGCAATAGAACGATACATCGATGCGAGCAAAGCCGCAGGATTGATGTCTTCCGAATCGTACACTTAAGCAGGATTGGGGTCCCTTATTTGTCGTCGGGCACGACAGACTCTTACGCGACGCCAATTATTTGATTAACTACCCGATTAATCACACATCGTTCGTTCATAGGTAGATATGGAAATCCACTCATGATGAGAATATATTCGTCTAGGCTACGCCTCGCTAAAAAGAACTCGAAACGACCTGCAGGCCAATGCTTCCATGTTATTTGCAATTGTGACATCCACGCCACATTATTTATAGAAACTACGTGTGGCTGCCTGAATGATGTGGTATTTTGGTGCCATTACTCCGACACTGGAAGAAGACGCATAACATATCTTGCTATGTGTATGGTGGAAACGCAATATCGTTTCACACATTTTCAGATACCTAGGACTTTAACGCGATGCTAGCAGAATATCATCGTGTCTCGTGAAACATGATTTCTCGGCGAAGCAGCCGATGATCTGCTTTGTACCAAAACAACAGCACGGTAATGATATAACTAACCGAAAATACGATTATATACCTATATGAGCTTTGGCTATTGGAGAAAACACCGCAGTAAACCTCAATCCGTACCAGCTAACGCGACCAATCAACTTCGAAAGCCTGCGACCATCGATAACATTCGATTATAAACAACCATCTCGAAGAGAAAAAGTCAACGCGGAGTAATGAATCGTTTGGTAAGCATGTAATTTACCGCGACGGGCATTCTCCACATGCCACGCTCTTTCCTTTTTTTCCCACAGTTCATATTTGGTTAAAAATCGAGGTGTGACATAGACATCGGCATGGTTTCGCAACCAATAATTATACCAAGACAAAAAACATCTATCGCGAACCACCACTGCTTTGAGCCGAGAGATTAATCGGCGTTTCGCTTTGGATCCGAAAATGTCACTTGCCACTTTTCAGTGAATTATTAACCGATAAGCTTCAGTACCACAATCCAGATTGTTGTTGAGTTTAGGTACGTGTCGTTTCGACTACTCTGGCCATTTACGCCAGACCAGTGATAATTCAGGTCTGGATTGGTGTGATGTGCAACAGTTAGAAAGTTACGCTCAGTCTGACCGATTCAATTAGAGCGAGATTTGCCGGCATTTCGCTGTCGCGATCGAAATCCTTATCGAATTATTTTGTTTTCTGGCTATCGCCCTTTCAATAAAATCTATTCCATTTATTGTGTGCGCAAATATCGAGTGCATTGAATACATACATTTTCAACCGGATGCATGCAGCTAGTTCGTTGTTGTGGATATTCCTGTGGCAAGCGACTTACCTTTTTCCAAACTACAGTTGGTCTTGGTCTGCCTTCTACCTTGCATTCCAGGCGCGAACGGCCCCCTTCGCTTGATTTGACATCGGTCAGGGGCTGGCTGAACGTGGGAGGTTGAAATCGGTTTCCGAATTGCCCGTGTCGGCCTGAAATTGTTTCAAGATATGTAGTATAGTTGAACTAGCATGGTCGTTCCATAGTTTGGAAACCCGAAGAGGGACGGATGTAAATGTGAGAAGCCGCATACCTACAGGCTACAGCCCTACAAGATTTCATCGGTAAGAAATGCAAAGTCTACCGCATAATGAGTAATGACATCGCTATGTGTCAAAACATTGGATATATATGTACAAAAGCATAGCAGTATTGTGGAAGAAATAAAATATCTCGGCTGCTAGTCAGTTTGGGAATTTAATAGTCCTACAGCTTTTCATAGTAATGTACGTACAGGGCTACTAAACTGATGAACCACGGTGCGTATGCGGACCTATTCCTTGTTGAATCCGCACCTTACCCCCTTTAGAACCAAGTATTCGAAATTAAAAATGCCAATCCTTCCAATACTTGTGACTACCGAAACAATAAATACATTTCGCTTATTGCTTTTCATAATACCGCTTTACCGGATTTTGTATATAGTTATAGCGTATTACATTTGTACGACTGTAAATTCTTTCATGAAAGATATAACGGACGTAAGCAAATTTAAACTTCTGTAAATGGATCTTTGCTGAAAATAGTTGAGTAGCTCTGACATAGTACAATGAGGGGTATAATAAACAATTGAAGCATAATAGTCGATGCATTGTTTAGGGTTATGCACTGTAACGGACTAGACAGTTGATGGGCATGCAATAAGCATCTATCGATCGTAAATCTGACAGTCATAAAGACGTATCATTCTGAAATAATCTGATATGCTTCTCAGCTTCTGGTAGGCTCGAAATTTCTTTGCATTCCGGTGAAATACTATCTGAATACGATTTCCAAACGTCCGGGATTGACGAATCATGACAGTCGTGATAAGGTGTGTAAAAACGATACGAATTTTATCAGATATTTATCAATCCGGCAAACGGATTGCGATTAATTTAACTCGTTATCTGACGTCTTATGGCCGCTCTCCGTCAATAAGACCACTACACGGTACGTTATGGGCTGTCAATCAGGCACCAATTGTGACGGAAATCGATATCATGAAAGGTGTTAATCGGGAAGTCTGGCTTTGTTACGTTGTGAAAGGAAACAATCTAAAGGTATTTGAGCAAGAAAACAGACAATTGACAATTTTACAGGACGCGAAAACAGTACATGAGTGCATGCACAAGTCACTGGGTCTTCAACTTCAACATATAGAGCAAACAGCAAGTTCAACAAGTAGGGTAACTTTGGTAACACATTGCATATAATCTCATGCTTCTGTATGTGCAGTGGCGCGGATGGATGGATGGATGTATGGATTCATATTTATTCTTCTGACCTGACACAAACCAGTGAACTGGAAGTCAATCGATACGACTGCTAAGACAAGACATTAACGGCGGACAAATAGTCACGGACTATCGAAACAAAACAAAACAAAACATGCATCTGAGTTCTTATTCTGACCACCTCTATCCTGAAGAGCACGCGGGCAACACGGAATGAAACCCCGCGTATTCAGTCACACACGCAGCTACTGTGTTATACAAAATGTTATGTAAGCATTTTATAAACATCACATTCTGTACAAGTACAATTACAACGTTTAGCAACAGTGATATTCAATGCTAGATGATTATCATCCATGCATACGGTTCAGGATCGGGAAATTCGATCTCCACTAGACCAAGCAGAGGCGTAGTCGCCTATTTTATTAATGAGTCGTAAGTGGCAGATATATTCAAGAAAATTTCGGTCGTACAGAAACATTTAACTGAATGCTAGCTTGCATAGGAAGTGAAAATGGAGGTTTTAAATTGAAAATCACTTTCTGATGAAGTCGGCAGTTTTCGCCCGATCTGTCAATTTGAATTTCATAGAGCAGAGTCACAAGCACCGTTTGGAATATTTTTGAGTGTGGGACACGCTTAACAATTGACGCACATCTCCACTCGCCGAGGAGATACACATATTCACTATCAAATAGCATCCACTTATTGAAAGTCTCTCGAAGGTAGCTCCGTTATGGAGATGACAAACATTACCAAAGCAAGGATATGGCCTCAAGTGGATGTTCTAACTGTAACACTATTAGTAAGAGAGTCGCTTTAACAAATACAATTTTGAACGGTAGCTACGAAAACAAGCTCTTATCTAAGGGCTAGGGATAGAGTAAACCATGGCCTCATAGTAGGACATGAGTAAACTAATATTGATATGTTCAAGGGTGACTCAGATATAGGCGCACATATGGTAGTGGTAGATCCTATAATCATAGCAGATCATGAATAAACCACAGTATGTAATTAACTTGTGAAGATAACAATGGTGCGTGAAATGCCAAAGGTTTCATTGCAACCAAGTGTTAATCGAGTTAAGATTGCAAATTCCACAATGGGACGCAAGATGATGGCGCGAGCAAATAAATACCACAGCAAACCGAACTAATGAAAGATGGATATGCCCAACAATGCACCGATTTTCGATCATGCGCTAAAAAAGCAAATAAAACACGTCTGAAGTCATATCACGCCGTGCGTTTTTGCATCACTCCCTTAAAGCAAATAAGTAAGGAAACTTGAGCTGTTGGAGGACAAGTGCCACATTCCTATTGCGCCAGCATCGACTAGAGTGTACGTGTACGTATTAGTTGAAACAGTTTTAAATGTAACTGTTACTTTGTTGCGACTATAATGTTGGATTCACCCGGTGATATATGGACAGGAAAACAGAGCTGAAAGTGTTATTGCTGATTGAACGCAAGCTTAAATACATAAGATGATACTGACGAACAGAAATAGTGATAAGGCGTCTGCATAAAGCCGTTCATGCTGTACTTTGGAATTTCATGATATATATACTTCTGTTTGAGACACACAATATTGGGAAAGCCAACGGTAATACAAATAAGTGTTTCAGAATTTCGGTAAATATTTGTCCTTACCCGATGATCCGTAATCGACGTTACTCGTGAATCTGCCGCTTCGGCTCATGGTTTAGCCTCTGACCGATAGCATCCACCTCCCAAAACGCACAGATCCTTGCACGTACGATATTTCCCAGGGAAATTATGGATCAAAACTCTAGCGAAATATGACGCTACACGCAAAGCAGGATATCCAGATAAAACGCCTGTGGCAACTATTTAACTATAAGGACATGTTTCTCGTGAATGAGATGTTATCTTGAAAGTGCAGTTTATGTACCACTGCCACTATCACCCTTAGTAGACTCCTTTTCTTAGTGAATCGAGTCATTCTGATGTCGATTTGGTAACCACCCTCCCACGCTGTAATCTCTCCTTATGCACAGAGTTGAAATAAGCGTAACGAGCAACTAGTAATCGTTAGTAAAGGTCGACCAATTATCGACATGGCCGATTATCGAGGCCGATATTCAGAGCTTTCCCGATTATCGATATCGGCCTATGAAGGCCGATATTGCGGCCGATATTTTATATTCAAAAAAATTTCAAAAATATTGGAAATTCAATGCTCCGTGTTCTCAATCTCAAGACGCAAAGGGCGATATATGACAGATTTACCCTTGCAGGACGAGTTTAACTGGGTGAGCATGCAGAGAAACTATGCTTCCTGCATTACAATCTACCTTTTCTGGACTGATCTGCAATTCTGTATCATGTTTTGCTTTTTGGGTTATCCCAAATTACAGCGAATGTGCACAATTAAGCAATAATTCCTTTCAATTTCAGTTTTCTCGTTTGTTGTTCAGTTTTGTGTGTAATGAACAAGTGCCATCTTGCCTAATATAGGATATTTTTTGTGAAATTGTTCTCTGCTCCTTCCATATTAATATCGGCCTATGATATCCGTTATCGGCCTTGTGAGTGTGTCGATATATCGGTATCGGTATCGGCCTGTAAAAATCAATATCGGTCGACCTTTAATCGTGAGATGATGAACAGCTTTTATCTGAGATGGGCTTGGAACTTGAATGCTTTCCAAACGAACTCACACGTCGGAATCAAATTATACAGCCTCTGATTTACGAACAAGTACATCGGCACACGTCTTTCACACTCAGGTTTCTACATGCACGGGTGTGGTTACAAAAATTCTGACGGGCAGAACAAAAATAATCCTTTCACTGCATTGGTGTGGTGTCGGTCATCCACCAGGAACGCAAAGCCTAAACTTGATCTATATTTTATTGCTCTCTATCTTACGGTAGGTTGTCCTGTTGCAGTGTTATATAGTATATATCCAATTACCCATTCACTTTCACATTCATAACTTTGAACTATAATAACAACGAAAATAACTATACATCACAGGAAAGTATGCATATCTGTAACACAGACATCATTTGATTGCCCGAATATTGCAATGCTGGCTAGCCTCGTTATTCGTTCTGTAATCAAATCGATTTTTTTCGATGGCTACTGTAGTGGCGCAGTTTTATGCAATTACCATGTGGTATGATTAATAGATTACAATATATATAGAGCTTGAACTCCAAGCGCGCCAGTTAATCCATATTGCCACAAACTCCCAGCTCGGTGTATGATAGAATTCCACGGTTAAAATCTATACTGCTGCACGCCACAGAAACAGCAAAACATCTACGGTGCTTCCTCGTCGGGCAAAAAACGCGTAGGACACGGCATCACATTTCATTCTCATCTCTGACAGCTTGTGTGTAACTTTGAGTCCATAGAAAACTAGATGGATGAACCCTATAGATACAGAATCGCGACCGCTCTAAAACTATTTACCTTTCCTTTAAGCCAAACTTGCGATACATTCGGGTACGCAATACGCATATACGACAGCGGTAGATACTTTCTACAGTATTATCTGGCGATGTATGGACGCCGGTAAAGTGCACTTGAATCATTTTGGAAATTGATAGCGAGTTGATCATGCGCGACTTCAGCTACTTTCGACTCCCTTACGAATTGTAGGGTAATAGTACATTAGAGCGTCACTACTATAAAATTTTACGCCTTCATGAGCCCTTTATTGCTGTAGCGATCTGCTGCTGCCTTACTAAAATTACAGCATCCAGTACAACAATTACATACAAAGCATGTCGCGAATAGCCGCTACTACCTACCATTCGTGGACTGCTAATGAATTGCACGGGGTGGGTGTCGAAACCGATACTGTCACATTCTGACAGATGAACAGGTAACGTCAATAAGGCTTGCAACATCCCCGTCGCTTCTACCATTTCATACTGTGCCTTTCGAATTTACGTCCGAAACGTCCAACCGACCGTGAAAAGCCGCCTTTTTCCAAAGTATGTGCGGATTTAAAGAAAATTCGACTAATATCGATTGCTAGATGCGACCGAGTGCAAACAACCCACGCTTCTCGCAACTGGTTGAAATCTCAGTACTGTGTAAATTGCCGTGGTACTGGGCTAATGTGTCGTCGTCAGTGAAAGCAAATATTCTCCGCATTCCTGTCGCTCCAGCTGGAAAGTGCCGGTGTCTTGTCTTCGCTATGTCATATCGCATACCACTTGTTAATAACACATTCGGGAGGGTTTTCTGTACGCGAGTCATTGCTAGCACCGACGATGTTGGGTTCATTCTGATACAATGCCCTCTCGCGGCGTGAATTGTCTGACTAGATGCTTCTTTAATCTCCATACAACTTATAATGACGGGATATCCACAGCGCAATCGATTTATTCGACGTGATAGACAGGCTCTTCAAATCGCTGTATATCTTTTGAACGTTCCTTATTGTGACGAATTATAACATCCACTTAACAAAGGAACGTGACGAATTTTCACGAGAGCGAATGTTACTGACATTTTACAAATTCGGGGAAACTATCACATGAAATTGGTCTGTTGAGAGTCCCGGGCGTGGGACGTTCGGGCGTTAGTGAACAGTAAACACTGAGTGCTGGTTCGGTTGCAACCAGCAAATTATATCCTCGGAACAGGCATAGGAAAGTAACAATGACCATATTACTTTTATATAAAAAGAAGTGATTCTCAATCTTTAATAGTTGAGGACCTCATTTGTTGATCTTGAATATTTCAAAACGCCACTATCTGATTAACTATTTTTATAGGGGGAATCGACTAAATTACACTTTGCGATATTGCATCTATTGGCTGCCACAGTAGTCGAAAAACTAACGGTATCAATACAGTACATACTACATACAATACAATTAAAGTATTAATTGTCGCACATTTCGATTCCGATATGAGAAGTACAAACACGACTAATGTTTTTAATGGCCTGGCTATGTTTTCAATTATATGTGGTTAGGTGGCAAATATCTCAAAATGTAGAATCTTATACGCGAAACGCATGGATTTCGGTCGCATGCCATAATTTGTCCAGTCCGCACACTTATGTCGAGTTGTCGGTTGATGTCATGACAAACTGAAATTTCGTGGTATGACCGCATTGCGCACTGTTACGTTTTGGTCACTAAGATGATCCAATGACTACGAAAATGTTAATATCAAGCCAGTTTAACTTAACTTTGAGGGGAAGGGAAGGACATACGTGGTTACATACAAACGCTGCGACGATTGAAGTTCAAAGAAGGCATTGTCGTTTCGCACAACTGGCACAAGGCGATATGCGCTACTGTTGTCGTTTTGTTGATAGGTAATAATAGGCCACGAATTTACTAATTAAAACGTATGATAAGATCAATGTCAATAATGGTGACCCTCGTGGCCACAAAACCTTTGCGCGACTCGATTTGGGCTGGGACCGTATAGCTTAGCAAATAAAGTGAATAGTACACATCTGTTCTCGAATTTTGATAGTGGTACATTAGCAGCGAAGTATACATCATTCTGGCTAATCAAATAAATTCAAACTTCCTCTTGTAAGATATTAACGCTTATATATAAAATTTCCGTCAACTAAATGAACGACCGACCCCACCCACGTCTTTACCCCATCCTTGGAGAGCTGATGGATTACGGGTGCAATTTGTATCCCCATTGGGGACAACTATTGAACTCTTGTTCAAATTAGCGGGAAGCCCCAATTAAATAGCTACAAGGCCCGAGGATGCAAGGGTGAAAAAAGCATTTGCATCATACTTTAATTTCATATGAGCATCTCATCTCATCAAATTTCCACTATGTGTTTTACTGTACATCGTCACAAAGTGCTACATCGACCTTAAATCCACGCTCCCGCACTCGGTTACTACGCTACACTCACACACTCTGCAGGACCTCATCGAAACAGAACCATCGTCTTTTCGTAGACTGAAGCATTCTCCGCCTCTTTTGTTTGACAATGTTTTGCCGACTGACGTCTGCACCACTTCACAGGTTGACAATTATAGCACACGGCAAACCCGACAGCCGAGACCAAATCGAATCGCTGCCGCTACTTACGGGCTCGACCTTATTATAGTGTGCTACGCCCTGTCTGCGTGCGCCTACATTGCTAAATCATAAATAGTAGTACTATTCCTTCTACGTTACATCATTTTATATCTTATTAAAATGATGATGATGATTTGTACTGCAAACCTCGTCATAGTTTGACCGACTCTTAAAAAGAGCAGCCACATCTCAATATATATTGTAGGCCACTTGTCTAGAAATTGTCGCCGGCGATCTGCATATATATTATACACTTATACAGTCATATCAAATTTCAAATGGCTATAAGTGCCGGACTATATATTGTAAAAATAAATTGTCACCCAAAATTGATCCATCTTCTGTTTAGCATGAAATGCTATCAGACAATGTTAGGAATATGGTCGATATTAATACGATTTAGTATATCGTGTAACATCGTGTACTTCAACGCCTCCGCTGAATCTACAAGTAAATCCATGCAACGGCAAAACGATCGTTTCCAATTATAACCATATAATTTGTATCATACGTTGTGCACTGTTGGTTGGCATGTTGGTCGATAAAAACGGTGAGAACTTCACGTAGCAGCGAGCCGATACCTTTAAATCTAATATAATTCTCCCTGAAATGGTCTTGTACGTGCGATTAATGACAGGTAGTAGCCTACCGTATACCAGTCTTGGGTAGTCAGGGCCGTAACAGTACTTCGTCAGCCCCCCCCCCCAAAAAATGTTGGTCTTGGGCCCCATAGGGTGATAGACGTAACTTCTGAGAGGCTTCGCCCCAGACCCCCCTCAGGCTGTACGCTGTTTATTGCTACATATCATCTAAATGGGGCGTCCGTTTAGTGAGTCTGCGTTTATTGCCTTAACGCGCGAAGCGCGAGAAATTTCTATTATTCATGACTAAATCGGTCAATATAATCGGGAATTGCATAAATATTGCTATCAATTTTTATCCCTCTCTGCTCGCGTCATCTGATTTACCGGTAGAGCTGAGTGATCTGTGTTTGAAAAAGTAGAACCCCTCAATAATAATTGAAGATCTTCGGGTGCATACCCGTTGGCAGGAACGAAACAGCACTTCGTCAGTCCCCCCAGAAAAACTTGAGTGTTTGGCTCCATTGGGGTGATAAACCGACCCCCAATCACATTGTTTGCTTCTGCCACGAAATTATAGTTGCAGGCAGTGAGCCAGCGAGAAGCGCGAAAATTTTCGATAATTCACGATAAAAACGGTCAATAAGATCGGGAATTGCATACATATTGCTATCAATTTCTTGTCCTCTCTGATCAAGAAATCAAATTTACCGGTAGAGCTGAGTGAGGTGTCTTGGAAACTGTAGGGCCCGTAAATAATAATTAAACATCTTCGGGCGGGCGGACCCGTTGGTATGACTTCGTTGCATGATGCTATTTTGTGACCTCCATGTCTGCTATATCAAAAAATATAGAATCGCCCAAACGTTCTAAACTAAAAGATCACACGATTTCAACTTGGTATTCTTCACTGGTATATATCTTTTTCCCCTGCGGGATGGTATTTGTCTTGCGAGGTTCAGATTGCCAAGACAGGAACATTCGGCGCCAGTCATAGCGCCTATGGACGATTAAACCTATATGTATTTTGTGTATATAACGAAGTTTTCGGTCAGCACAAGACCAGTCCTTTTCGGCCAAGGTTTTCTTGCTGCCGATCGTTCTGGCACACTTCTTGGAGTCGCATGTTACATGACCTAAAACTTTGTATTTCTTGGTGCGTCGTGGCGCGGTAATAACCAACGCCGATGAGCCCATTTCTATAAATCTTGCGAATGTTTTCTTGGGGGAAGAGTACCCAATAAACAAGATATTTGGCAATTTGGCAAAAATTTCGAAAAAGTTGCATAAATTGTCAAAAAATACTCCATAATTTATGCTAATTCACGAAATAATTTTGAGCCCCCTTCGAGCTCGGCCCCCCTAATTGGGGGATTTGGGGTGCGGCAGTTACGGTCCTGTGGGTAGTGATTCAATCATTGTACTGAATTGGTATTGTCTCCCATCGATGTGACTTGAAATAATTCCAATTTACCAAAAGATAGGAGAATACATATTTAGAAGTCGATTCTATTGGTCAGCCAACTAAGCGATAGCGATATTTTGCTTTGGCAATGATGATATGCCGTTCTGGTAAATGTTAACAGCCCTGATGGCCTGATTTCTTCTATCAAGCGAGAGTACTTCAATATCATCGATGTAGTCAATACCTAAAATAAATTAGGAATCAATTACCATGTCACACAGATCCTCACGTCGTCATGATCTGTAGGTAACTCAACCATCAGCTAGGCATAGGCTAGGCAGGTGCGCTTCCAGTCCCAGGTTGAAAGTACACTACCGCCCCTTAGTGTTCGTTACCCGAGGTAACCTTATCGGCCAAGCGCTGCAGTGCACACCAGTTCTCGAACGCATCGACCTCGACAACTTCATAACGATGCCTTGATGTCAGGAATCCATTACGACAGAACGAAGACAGATTACTTCACAATAATTTCCGAGTCAAAAATTGTGGTAGGGGCATATTTCACTCAATGATCCAAGGATATATAAAACTTTTATGTATCCTTGCAATGATCCCTTGGCTACGTCACTGATTGCACGCATATTTAAAGACTAACGGTACTAGACACAGACAGATGATTACCGAATTATCGTGCATCAAAATATTCAATCAAGGTGGAGTGGCCCTCCGCCCTTCGCATGGAACGGAATTTCGTCGGATATCAGAACGTCCCCGACTAACGACTCTGACTACATTTTGGTCTAATATAGGGTAGCCATACGTCCGGAATTTCCCAGATATGTCCGGAATTTGAGTGTTCAAACTAGCGTCCGAGAATAAATCCTAAAATGTGCCTAAATGTCCGGAATTTTGACGGCCTGAATAGGGCTCAAAATTACCAAGTGAATCAAAATTAACAATAGCATGTTTTGGTTCAAATTGATTACACTTGAAATTTTCTTCGCGCTGTGTGCGATTTAACGTCACATAGTGCTACCTCTGGATTTTAATGTGGGTATCCCTCCCTCGCAAGAAATACAATAAAAATGACGATCTAAAATAAACCTAATTGTAATCGCAAGTAGCCTATAAGAGAACGGTGTATTCCTAGTGACAGTTAAGTGGACGCTTTTTGGACGCTTTAGTGCATGGGTGCCCTACCTGCGACCATAGAAAGAAAATAGTGCGGCCGTCGACTCGCAATTCAATTAGTGTGTGTTGGCGGGCGTCGACATGCAAATCGAATTTATGATTTTAATTTATGAACTCCCGAATTATTGAAAGATTTTAATTAATCTTGAAATTTTCTTCTCGCGACGCACGAATCAATGCGACTTTATTATTCGAATTGAATATAGTAGCGCCCTTTGCAATCTGAGGTACACAATACAGATGGTTACAGCATAGGAAAATGATTTGCCCCATACATAAATACCAACTTGAATCGTAGGCTCCTCGCGAACGAAATTTGTTTCTGGTATATTTGGGAGATTCTAACATATTTCCACTACACCAGGGGCGGGCAACTTCTCCAGTCGGCGAGCCGGATATGGGAAAATGAAGCACTTGGCGGGCCGGATTACAAAATATATACATTATACCTTAATCGCGTATTTATTCACCTATACAAGGAATCAATTGTATTCAATGTAAACTTTAACTTTAAAGCATAGAGACCAAAAACAGTATTTAATGTATTTATTTACAAAAGCTATTGAAGTCAATCAGACATCTATGGTCGTTCAATATTGTCAACTAGCTTTTTGAACTCTGGTTGCATATCGTATGCGGAAACCCTTAGTAAAGATTGCACGCGAACATCAGTTGTATTGAAAGGCAGCCTTCCTCGTTAATGTTCGTGGCAGTGTTGGGATTAAGTCGCTGCCTTAACTTCAGTGTTGTCAGTCAAGAACTGCTGCTGTTGAAGGTTTTTTATCCATTCTTGGCAAGCTACTTTTAGTAAAGACATACATTTTCTGCCCGAGAATGTATCTTTCGTTGTACTACAACAAATTTTAATTATTTCTACCATAATACGTGATGTAACAATCGGAATTCTTCATAGGGCCAGATTTCGTTAAAATAAAGTATTTCCATGTTAACATTGTCAGTTTTTGAGTCAGAAAAGTTTTTTCAGGCCAAACTACTTCGTAAGGACAGACCAGAACCAACCAGAAATGAAGATAAGTAGTACAACTCTAACATTATGTGGTGAAACACCTAATTTGCATACGTTAGGTCAAAATTTGGTCAAAATTAAGTTTTTTAAGGTCACAAAATGTCAACACTTTGATTTTTTAGGTCAAAATGTTCCGTTTTTAGTTAAAAAAAATCGCCCTAGTCATTACATTTTGCTAAGTGTTTTAAATACAGATGAAGTACCCATTTATTCTGAATCGAGGAACGAATAAAGAGTTGATTATACGCGCAAAAGGCGCTGTATCGCTCACGCATACGCAGAACTGCTCAACTACGCAAGTATAGCGGTATAGCCTCAGTCTTTAAATATCAGCCAAAACACAGGATATCATACGAAACCTCAGAAAGTTTAAAAATGATATAGTTCAATACCCTACCCACCTACTTATCCACGATACACAATTATGAACGTATGAGAGATATTCGTTTGATTTAAATTATATACAAGAGGATTGGTTGAGGTGAGTAAGTTTACGACAACGTAAGCTGTTGTATAAGCTCCGATCACTGCGTTTGCGATCAATTCATTTGTGATATAACAATGGAGATGAAGCGTACCACTACCACACTCGCCACCTTTAATTAGCGATAATAACATGGACAAACAGGCCCAAGATGGCACAGGACGTTACTATAACCATACACCAAGGGGGCAATAGAATGCCAACGATTGCCATTGTCATTTTGACCTGCTTATAGCTAAATGCGCTGCGCAACGCAAGCTACGACCTTTTGATATATTATTATTCCCCATAACAGTCTGATGGTTTGTTGCGTTCGTGGTCGTACCAAGTCACAGCGTTCCGAGTCGTAAGTCATTCTCTGATTGTAATGTTTGACCCGACTAAAGTCGAGTCATTTTTGTTTTATCACCCATTCCCTCCGAGTTAGAGTAATTCTACAATAGGTCGCGCCCATGTGCAATTCACAATTTTCAGCCACGAATCATCAGCGGGTAAAACGCACAATCATTGATTCATTGGTTGGCAATCCGAACTTATACAAAATATACAGCGATTCAGTCGACATCGATTACTTGATGACTTGAAATTGACTCGTAAATTTTGCTTCGAGTCAAGAGTCAATCTACATTTCTGAAGCGTTGAGTCAAGTCAAGTCATTATTCGAAGATGACTCGAGTCAAGTCAAGTCATACGAAAAAGATGACTCGAGTCACCCCATCACTGGTTCATGGTCGAAAATGTAGGTAGACCCAAACAGAGCAAGTAATTTAATGTCCATCTTTCTCAGGTTGGCCAACTTCGATTCATTGTGTGACTCATAAAATTTGTGAATACTTTCAGAATAAAATTTCCCTGTCAGAGTAAAAACTCTCGGCGGGCCGGACAAAATCCCTTAGCGGGCCGGATCCGGCTCGCGGGCCGTATGTTGCCCGCCCTTGCACTACACCGACAATCCTGATGAGAGGTCAAGAAATAACAGCATTAAAAATGTGACTTTAAGTAACAATTGGCACGCCCGAATATGTATCATATAGTTTATAACTTGCCCAAAATTTTCGAAAACACACCCTCTGTCAACTCTACAGGTGAATCTGATCACATGGGCTGAAAAAGGATCAATATTTGAAAGTAATATACGAAACTACTAATATTAATAACGAAATACATTCGTGAATTCGAAAAATTCGAATCGCAATGTAACTATTCATAACATGACTAACTACTAATATTAATAACGAAATATATTCGTGAATTCGAAAAATTCGAATCGCAATGTAACTATTCATAACATGACTATACTCGCGATTTCAGTGCGCATAGTAGGCCTAAGCTATTAATGAATAGATTAGTCCGGAGTTCACTGGAAATATACATGGGCAGTTTAACATGGGTATTTGGCGTTCAGTTAGTTCATTACGACTGTGCGCTTGAAATGCGGCCGTAGGCTACATAAGCAATCGAAATGCAGGCGTGAATAGCAAAATGGTTAGCCACCCCTGCTTCAGTTTTAGTCAAGTTGTGCCTGAGGCTTCTAAATTGAAAATAGGCTATATATACGTAATACGTGTCTTGCATTGATGAACTCATCAACGCCACCAACACTAATCCACCGTCAACTCTGGTCGCGTGGGTGGGGATAAAACTTTTAATAGTAATAATGAAACAATATTATTGACGGAATTCATTTATTAAGTTTAACAATTTTTCGCGCCTGGCGCGACTAGAAACCAGATGCCAAAAATCCACTCCTGTATGCAATCAATAGGTCGATCATTGCTATTGTGACGTCATACTGCAATGCATTTGTTCCTACCTCATTCAAAAACCTATTAGTGGGCGCTATAGAGTGTCCGGAATTTGAGTCACGAATGACAACCCTAGTCTAATAGAGTGGTTCCCAACCTTTTTCGAATCATCGCCCCCTTATCAAGCTCGACTCAAGTTTTGCCTCCCTGTATTTGCGGATCCGAAAAAGAGGACATATAGCTTATACATGGGAACTTTATTCATCTAACTCTGATCGCTGGTGAATTAACTAAAAAAGAGTTGACTTCGAGTTGACCTTTTTTCTATAGCCAACTTTCGCGTCACATGCAGAATAAGCCGTCTTCACGTGCATGTTTTGGCCGTGGTAGTTAAATATATCTGACAGGACGTTCTAACATTTTCGCCCCCTTGTTTCTCAAAGTCACCAATTGGAGGGCGATATCACCCACGAACCACTGGTCCAATAAAAGCGGTTTGTAGGCCTACGCGATTGATTCTGGAGTACGGACTGAAATTGCTTGATCGATTTTGACAGTAGGCCTACTGATTACTAAAGTGGTTTTCAACCTTTTTGCACTTGCGTCACCCTCTGTAAGAGGAAAATAGTTCGCGGCACCCTAGCACTTCGCGAACCGAAACGGAACTTCGTCAGGCCCCAGAAATGTTGGTCATGGGGGCCCGTGGTTGTTTCAACACTATTCGCTGGGGCGCGAAACCCCTAGCCTAGACCCTCGATGGCAGGGGCGGGCAACTTCTCCGGTCGGCGGGCCGGATATAGGAAAATTAAGTAGCCTACTTGGCGGCTGGATTGCTGAATCGATGCATTATTCGCTCATTTATCCACATATACAAGGAATAAATCGTATTTAATGAATGTGTTTTAACGACAGCAATGCAACTTCAAAGCCATTTCTCGCCAATAATGACGAAGGCAATGTGGATTTGAGAACAGCATTGTCATACAGGCACCACCATGTCTGCTTCTCTCTGATCAACCAACACACGGTACATGGGCATTGGGCAATCCTTCATTAAGATTTCAAGGCGTTCGATAAGCCCAGTACCCCAAATTTACCAAGATATCAATGCATTAGGGTTTAGTAGGTGACGAGATAGCGTGGTTGTTAAACTATGTGGCCTGTTTATCTCGATATTGAATTCATGCGGCCCGCGGCCTCGAAATTTGAAAGGGGCCCGCGACCCGTTTTCAGTTGGCGACACCTGGCATAAGCGGTGTCTTACAAAAGCCTAGAAGTGTGGGCCGTGCTACGAGTCGACGGTTGCGGAATCAAATATAAGAAATATCGGCCTGGTGTGAATGACCATTGTCGTCGACAAACACCATGATTACCACAAATGACATTAGGGTTCAGTACATCGTAAATACCGATATTGCAAGTCTTCTCGCTGCGACGAACTTACGCGTAAGCTCCACCCTCGCTCGCTGCGCAATGCGCATACATGTGTACATTGTGTAGTGTATAATAACATACAGTCAATAAAATTTGATGTAGCCTATGTAAGCAAGTAGCGAATGAATAGCAAATGAATAGCAAATTAATATTAGTTCATCCTCAAGATTACCGGACCACAACTGACCTATCGATCTTGCCTTCCATGACATGCCATCGATTTCTTGTTGCTTGCTTCTTTACTTTTCATTCAGTGTGCATGACTCCTCTTTACATCGCCTACGCCAAGGTGGGTGTCTGATTACATAGACTACTCCAAGTCGCTTTGAGACCTTCCTATCTTTTCATGGTATCGCATTTTTGTGGTGTATCGAACTGATAAAATTGCTAATAAACCAATGATGATGATGATGATGATGATGATGATGATGGGGAATCTCGGAAGACTGGGGCCGGCGGGCCACATTACCATGTAAGACGAAAAACTGTCCGCGGACCGGACAAAATCCATTCGCGGGCCGTATGTTGCCCGCCCCTGCTCTATGGGGTATTTATTAATCCTACGCACGGGGTTGAAACCTCTTCACGGAATCCATTTCCTCCAGCGACAGGCACATCCACCATTCCAGAAGAACGTTACGACGAGCTGTTGGAGAGAAGGGACTAGGCTGGTCGCGACATTCTCATCAAAAGATGTCACCTAGGGTTACCATATTTGAGATCTGACAAGAGGACACTTTTCAAAAACATATAAATACAGGAGAGAAAACGGTTGATTTCGAAATTTTTTCGAGTAATAGTGTTGGATTGACTAAAAAAAACCTAGCGATTGGTGCATCACAGTCAAATTTTTGCTCTTATTCGGGGTCGTAACTGCTGCACCCCAAACCCCCCAATTGGGGGGGGGGAGGGGCGAGCTCGAATGGGGCCCAAAATTATTACGTGAATTAGCATAAATTATTTTGTAGCGGCTCTACAAGGCGCGCTCGTCGATCGTGCTAATCATTTGATTAGCAATTTCTGAATGCTTTCGCGTCCCTTTTTAATGCATGCATGTTGATGCGTTTACTCGTCAGTTTCTAACTTCGCTCGCAATAAACGGAGCTCTCGCTTCAATATAGTATTTTTTGGAAATTTATGCAACTTTATCAAAATATTTCGCGCTAGCCGCTATTTCAAGTTGCCAAGTATCTTGATTATTGGGTACTCTTCCCCCAAGAAAAAATACGCAAGATTCATAGAAATGGGCATATCGGCGTTGGCCGTTACCGCGTCACGAAGCACCAAGACATATAAAGTTTTAGGCCATGTAACATGCGACTCCAAGAATAGTGCCAGAACGATCGGCAGCGAGAAAACCTTGGCCGAAAACTTCGTTATATATACAAAATACATATAGCTTTAATTGTCCATAGGTACCAAAATGACTGGTGCAGAATATTCCTGTCTTGGCAATCTGAACCTCACAAGACAAATACAATCACGCAGGGAAAAATTATATGCCAGTGAAGAAATATCAATTTGAAATCGTGTGATTTTAGTTTAGTACGTTTGGGCGATTCTATATTTTTTGATATAGCAGGCAGGAGGTCACGAAGTATCATCATGCAACGAAGTCATACCAACGGGTCCGCCCGCCCGAAGATGTTTAATTATTATTTACGGGTTCTACAGTTTCAAAGACAACTGACTCAGCTATACCGGTAAATCTGATTACGTGAGCAGAGAGGACAAGAAATTGATAGCAATATATATGCTATTCCCGATCTTATTGACCGATTCAATCATGAAGCATAGAAAATTTTCGCGCTTCGCGCTGGCTCACTAACAGTACGACTATAATTTCGTGGCCAAAGCGAACAACGTGATGGGGAGGGGGTCGGTTTATCACCTATGGGAGCCCCAGACTCATTTTTTGGGGGGGTCAAGTGCTGTTTCGTCCCTGCCAATGGGAATACACCTGAAGATGTTTAATTATTACTGATGAATCCTACCTTTTCAAACACACCTCACTCAGCTCTACCGGTAAATCAGATTACGTGAGCAGAGAGAGGATAAAAATTGATTGCAATATATATGCAGTCCCCGATCATATTGACCGATTAAGTCATGAATTATAGAAATTTATCGCGCTATGCGCGTTAAGGCGAGTAAAGCCGACTCACTAAAGCAGTGGTTCCCAAACGGTGGGAATTCAATGGTTTCTGGTGGGGAATAGACGCATTTGTTCAAAATTATATAGAGGACGGTCTACATATTCACGGAGACACATGCGCAATTACCGTTACCAGTTAACTGCTCTGGAATTTATATATCGAAAATTATATTGCGTGTTGTTCACAAAGCCTCAATTTCAACTCTGGATGTCCAATGATGGCGTCACAAACGCATCCAGCACGAATAGTTTCACATGAAATAACGCTTTCGCGAAATTATGAGCGTTACTGGTATCGGTTCATAATACGTTTTATGTTGCAGTTAGGCTATAGGCGATTGTCTTGCGTGCTGGTGTGGTTGCGTGTGTTGTGTAGGCAAACCAGCAAATAGCTGCTCTGTGATGACAAAAGTGCTGGGTAGTGAGTGGGGAACAGGATCGTAACGGCCGCACCCCCACGATTTAATATTGCCAAATATCTGATTACTGGGTACCCTTCCCCCACGAAAATACGTAAAATTTATAGAAATGGAGACTTCGGCGCCGCCATTACTGCGCCACGACAGTAGTAGTATAGATCGGTCGCGATTCGCCATGGGGTTCTTATGGGTGCGGCGGCGATTCGCCTCGAAACTCGTGTTGGCACGGTGACCCTTTTGACCCCCCCCCCTATCTCTCGCACGGTGCCATTGTGACTTATGGACCCTCTCACACGGTAACCCTTTTCGGTATAGGGATCTCTCACACGGTGCCTCGAAAACTCGTGTTGGCACGGTAACCCTTTTCGGTATAGGGATCTCTCACACGGTGCCTCGAAAACTCGTGATGGTGAGTCGTACTTTCAGGTATAGGCATCTCTCACACGGTGACTATTCTAGGTATAGCCATCTCTCTCACGGTGCCTCGAAAACTCGTGTTGGCGGGTCGTACTTTTGGGTATGGGCATCTCTCGCACGGTGTTGAATATGTCTCAGGTATGGTAAATAGTCACGTGATTGGTCCTTACTAAATGTGTATACCCCAAATTATTATATATGACCGATTCGATTTGATCCCAACGTTTACGGTGAGTGCGACTTCAACACATCGTTATTTTTATGGACGCGGCGATGATTCGTACTTTCGGGTATAGGCTGCGGGCGGAATGTCGTACTTTCAACAAAAAGGGTGTGAAATAGTTTGCTAAATCTAGGAATCAGTCGCATAGTAATGTTTGGGCAATTAGATTACCACAGTGCCGGCGTAGACGGCGATACGAATATCAACAATAGCCGCGTTCACAAACTAACACTTCAAATAGGTGTGAAATAGTTTGCAAAACCCCGCAATCGCTGACAAGATAATGTCTCGGACATAGCCATCTTTCGCGGCTTCGTGTTACAGGCATATCGATCGCTCACGCGGTGAAATTTTCGTAAGCAGTTTGTCACAGAACTTGATTTCGCTCGTAAGATTTAATAAGTAACGAATTACAGACCGCCAGTGTCGGTAACTTGAATAGCGACAAATTGTCACTTATTTCTACTCTAACCCTAATCCTTTGTGAAGTGTACGCTTATTCAAAAAGGTGCGAAATAATTCTAAAATCCTACAACCACTCACAGGGTAATGCTTCAGACATAACCATCTCTCGTGGCTTGTGGTTACATACATCGCAATCGCTACAATGTAATATGTTGGTAGTTTGGTGCAGAACTGGATTTCACGAGTCTGATATAATAAGAATATTACCTATTAAGTAATAAGCACCGAATAACAGAACCGTCGCAGACGGTGACTTGAATATCCAAGATTTGATACTTTTCGCGATCGCTATATGTTTCACGTTGACTTTGGTTGCGTGATGCGAATCATGAGAATATTCAATCAATGTGTCAATTTATCAACTTGAAATGAAACTCACTACACCAACCAAGTTGATTCGTATTTGAATGTGTTGATCCGGTACAACTCTAATCCTTTGAGAAATCCATTTACCGCGATCAGTTGATTCGAACGTAACTTGAATATTGCTGACTCCAACTTCAGTCGCATCGAATTATTCACACATTCCACGCTGCTGTTTCACACCTATAGAATCAATACCAACTATAACTCTACAAGAATCAAGAATCACAAGTACGTGCATTATACAGTTATTGTCTTTATCAACTTGAAATCAAACTCTTAACAAAGACACGCAACTAATCATTTGCCAACTCTAGCATTACCAAAAAATTCAGGTATTGTTGATTGAAAATCCTTGAACCCGTATTATTAAGAGTGTTATAGTACGACGTCGGAATCCACTCGCGAGATGTACTAAAGGTAAATCCAGATAATCCAAAATGAAATATTTGGACTTTGACATAGTCTGAATTGAAATAGATTGACAAACATGACTAACAACTTTCAACCCAGTCATATTTAGAGATTATACGCACATTGATTCGAAACAAGTAATGAAACATTACAACTCTATTCGCGACCTGTCTTTACGTTTGTCAAACAGAGTTTCAGAAATATTATCACTATGACATCTCAACATTTTAACATCTTGCCATCAACAAAAGAGTAAAATACAAAAACCTTGTCAAGTCAATCCGTTTGTAACTCACCGAACCAAAGCAAAAAGTGTCCATACGAAAAGTAGACAAGACTACGCAAGTAATCACTACAACCCACAAACATATCAAGTTCGGTTTTAGGCATATACCACCAACTCGTGTTTTTTGTTCAACTGTAAAAGTCGTTACTATGCCGCAAGACAAAGAAATTACTATGCGGTATATTTTGTAAGACAAAAGTAATTACTTCTCGGTGTCGGCGACTTGAGATTAACATATTATATTTGAGAATACGACATTTGAAAGTATGACCATCGTAGTTTCTTACAATCGAACGCAGGTGTTATATCGAAAATTATCGTGATGTAAACATAAGGATTGTCACATCGATTTAACATACGAGATTTTGTAATGGTCTATCATGACTTGATTATTAAATTATTCGCGTTAATTAGACACGGCGTTGTGGTAAATGTTATGACAGCAACAAACTTTTCAGTACCAACGTTATTAACATATTAAACTGTAAAACTATGTGTGTCTGAAATGTTCTTGATAGGAAAATTACTCCACCTTGGTAAAAATCACTCTGCGTATCGCGGATATCAGAAAATATTTCCAGTAACCAAGACTAAAGATGAAACGACAATATCGGTATTATTACATTCAACAATCAGTACAATTATTAAAATCTATCGTTCGCGATAAACAGCACTAAAGATGTAATAATTCCAGTATTCATACATTGAACATCCGATACAAAATGCTTTATTATCCGATTCCCAACGGGTAATTGAAACGACTAAGTGTAGAATCAGTATATCACAATATCGTTACTATTGAATCCAACGATTTATTGTCGGAATTTGTGACAGAGAATTGAAACATATGCACTTTACAGAGTGTGAAAATATCACTTTGGGTATCGAGTACCGTTCGAAGCTAGTGATCAATTCTTAATCATTTCAGTAACTCCCCCGTTGTGCGTGCTAAATGTAAAATATCGCGAGGTTATACACTCTAAGACTTTGAATATTGCAAAAGTAAATTGTGGTATGTTTGTTAGATGCATCCAATTCAACTAGAAGTGTCTAGTGCCCAACACTCGTAATATCGAAAAAGTACTTGCTACACTGTTATTTGCTAAACGTGTTTTGCATTGTTGTTCATTTCTAGTATTGATTGTTTTTGAACCCTCAAATAATAATTCCCGACATGAAACTAAGCCGCCGAAAGTCGTTACCATCACAAAGAAACAATTTACACGATGTTTGCCAAATGTATCCTATAGTTAGGTGTACTGGAATTATTTGTAAAACACACTCTGGTAAAGAAATCGAAAAGATATCCTACACCTAAATCTGATAAAACCATTTTGCACTTTGTGTTCGTCAGTAGTATCCATTTGAATTTTTCCATTTCCTCTCGTCAAAGTAAATGTAATCATAGTCGCTAAAGAACTTACTTGGATGTGTTTGAATTCTAGACATAGTTCTAATTTACTCGACGCAAGACCCAAGAACAACCGTAGTTTACAACCGTGCACACATATCCAAAATATCGCACACTCCACTGTTCCTAAAGTACAAACACCCGATACAAAATATTACTTGTTGTGTTGTTGCGGCATCATCTTCACAATATCACCCTCAATACAAATGATGTTTATGTGTAACACGCTATTGATTTGAATCACACCCACCTGACGGAGGAGGATTTACTCAATCTTTACAAAATGGATATTGACCAACATCACATCATCGGATTGTATCTGTTTTGCTGGATATGAGTTATGTTAGTTTAACAGTAAACAAATTTCACCCTCTTGGATTATGAACTCAATGCGTTAGCAGTCATTCAATATTTTGTTTGTGTCAACTAGTTACTTTGTATGTTACTCCACAACTCTTACAAAAGTACGAAGGATATTAACATCACACTAAGTAATTAACTTTACTCGATATTCTCGCATTACGAAACTAAAGAATGGTTGGTTAGACTCTACAAACTGTTTCGATATCACAAGAACTTTATTGTCTGAATGGGTGTTCATGTATCTTAATAATCTACGTGGGAAGAACGTCAAAGCGCTTGCAGGAACGCATAAATCAGCATGTCCCTAGATTCATTAGAACACGCTCGATGAAAAGCTCACCCTTAACTCACCCGCTCAAGATTGATGCGGACCAATCAAAGGCCATAAATTCTGCAATTGGCAAACACTTGTTGGATAATCCCGCCTGTGCGAAAAATTATCGAGACGACAGATTTCGCATACTAGGAAAGGGTCGCTCACACTTTCATTTGTGCGCCTTGGAGTCGACTTTTATCAAAATACACCAGCCAAGGCTGTGTCAACAAAAAGAGTTCGTGTATCATCTAAAAATAGTACATTGAACGCTCTCGTATTCGACATTTCATGCTGGTGACGTCATATTTTGTGCTACGATTGTTGATATACGCTGTTCTTTCGAATTCTCTACTAGTTGCTGACGATTACCCCTGACGAGTGTCAGCCGAAAATATTCGGGTTCATTTTAATATGAATATGCTATTCAATAATCAAATAGTTCAACACAGAACTAGTACTAACAGAAACATCAGAGAGTTGTTTACACAAAAGTTTGTATATGTGCACAGTATGCGAATACCATGTGTAAGTCCAGCACAATTGCGGTATCCATCCTAGTTTAGTTAACACAAATTTATTACAACGGGGCCACGTAAACTTTCGTGAAAGAAAAGCATACTCACTCCCAGAGGGTTATGTCAATGCCATAGCAGTACCCCAACAACAAAGTACATATGTTTTCTAGTCACGGTCCTTACATCTTTCACATAGATCAATCTACTTTGCTAACGAAAAGTGCTGAGTCATCACATGATTGCCCTCACAACAAAACAGCTAGAAGATATTATCATACAAAAATATCTCTAACCCTTTGCGCACCAGTGACAAATCATACAACAAACATTTTTTGTGAGTCGAATTGTTGTTCAGTGTCAAGTCTACCTGTTGAAACGTACATTAAAACAACACAGTCACAATTCAATTAAAGCCACGAATCTATTTTCATTTCGTCACATATAGAAAAATAAATTTACTTTCCCCAACACATACTTGTAACCAATCGCTTTCATTAAACACACAACTCCATAAAAGTATTTACTTTCTACAACATAGACATTTCGATGTAGTCAAGAAATATTTTTATTAATCAAAATCATCGATTTCTGTTCACGGCGTTAGTGTGTGCATGTCATACCTGTGGACCCCGTATTAAAATGGACACGACACGACTGAATGTAAGGGGGTAGAAGTCTATCGCATCGATTTACATGTGGTCTTCGCTACGGTTTCAAAAAAACGAATCATCTATTTTGCATTGGTCGAGACCGAGCGAACCAGTTACATGTATTCGCGGTAATGATTTTGCTTGTCATATGCGAATGATAGGGTTGCTACTCCGACAAATCAACATACATCAATCTTCTGACGATCATAATAGCAATTTCATTTTCCACCCCTTCGTAATTGTATACGCACGAAAAGTATATTGTACAACTCGGCAACTACGTTTAACAAGACCAATCACACTACCAGCGTTGAACACAAGATACCTACCCAAGTCAAAATATCATACTGGTTTGGACAACTGACGTTTACCTGTGTAAAATTATCATTTTCGCCTAGAGGTCAGCCGTTACCTGAGTAAAAAATACCATTGTCCTTTAGAGATTTATCGTTTACCCAGTGTATCAATACATTTTCTCTTGGGGGTCTATCGTTTCATAGAGTAACAAACCCCTTTTCCTTTGGAAATCTATTTTTTTCCCTGGGTAACAAACCTTTTTCACTTGGAAATATATTTTTTCTCTGGGTAACAAACAATTTTCACTTGGAAATATATTTTTTCTCCGGGTAACAAACCTTTTTCGCTTGGAAAGATATTTTTCCCTGAGCAACAAACCATTTTCAATCGGTGGTCCGTCGTTTACCTGAGTAAAAATATCATTTTCCTTTGGAGATCCGGCGTTTACCCAGTGTAACAATACATTTTCACTTGGAAAAATACTTTTACCTAGAGTAACTAATCATTTTCTCCTGGGTAACAAACCCTTTTCGTCTGGAAACTATCATTTACCTGAGTACCAATACCGTTTTTCACTTGGAAATCTATCTTTCCCTGAGTAACAATATCATTTTCGTTTTGAAAACTGACAACCACACCAGACAATTTGATATTTTTGTATATTGTTACAACGGACAGTGACAAAATATACACCAACAACGACTCCGATACATTTGTCTAATCAAATATTCACTTGCTCTGATGCATCCCATCAAAATCATTGGTTACCCACATACAATAACAATGAGCTGTTGTACATCGACATGTATGTTTTCGGAATTGGCGAATAAAGAGGTTTCCGATATGTCCGTGATGTCCGGGTTCGTGCTTTGGATTTTCCAGAGTCAAAATGTCTGAATAAAACACCTCCTCGACTTTGGTAACTGGTGGATACACGGATAATGGTATTCGGAAAACGGATGAATTTATGTTCCCCATCGCGCTAACAACTCCGGGTTACTTGCGAGTTTCCTCAGGTCTGTTTACTATATTGTGTCTTTACTGATCAATACATGTCGCTCCAGTCAGCTGAAACCGGATCACTAATATGAGAAAGTGTGTGGGGGCCTGATCCGGATATTCACTCATGAACCAACGACCAATATTCAAGTAAACATGTTACAGACCGTGTTTTGTCTCCATGAAAAATACCAATGCATACACCATCACATACAAGTAACGTCACGATTGTTCACAAGTATTCGCGTAAACGAGGTGTACATACAATGTGTCGGTGTACAAACATCATGGAAAACAAATTCATTTTCTCAAGTCTCATCATGCGACGACTCTGTACATTCAATGTGGGCATAGATGACTTGGAGACAGGCAAGCGGTCATATTTGGACGTTACATGGTCTTAGTATGAACCGGCCTCCGCCCAACTTGCGAAAAATGAATCTCACACGAGTACAATCCTTTCACGGTTTACACCTTGATTTTGCAAGATTGTTTGGATTCTCAGGTAGACTTGCATCGTGATCCAGACCTCGACATACTCGGTTTGCGTAACTCGCTCAATCCCTGCGTATCGTTGGTTATAACCTGCTAACTTTTTCGCCGAGACCGCAGTGTTTCACCTGGTTTTATGTATTTGGCGATCACCATCGTTATCAATCTTTCAGGCGATGAATATGCCGGATGTTGCTACACCCACATAACGACTCCAGCTAAACATCGTGAGCAGTGACTCCGGATTGAAATCGTAAACAGGGACTCTGTGTGTGTGAATCTCGAGTTCGAATACGATTAGATAACGTAATCCAAGGTGTGTCTCTGCGGGTTGAAGACTGATTTCTTGTTAACCACTCCGCAAGAGGGTGCTGTCTCGTAATTCTACATCTCATCGTTATAAAACGTGGTTGGAAACTTTTGGCCTAGTTGATCCAGCTACGTATTGAAACGGTGCACCCACGCAGATCACTGAGAAAACGTTGTCGTTACCTGACTATATCCACGAGTAATTATGGGACTACGCGTAACGTTCCATAGATTCCTCTGGCCCCACACCGTGGTTTTACGACACAGACAAGATGCAGCGGTGGAAATATTGAAAATGAAAAACGATACCTTGGTGACATTTGATTTGGATTTTACACCTGATGAACCATACACTCGATTGGTACATTGGGATGACAACTCTATCGTCGAGGTCGAGGGAAAAGAAATGTACAGATTTGTTGGCGTTGTGGATATTCAGCGAGAATCAGGGTATATGGTTGTGTATGGTTCGCATATTTGACTGAGAATATATCGGTATGCATAATGCAATGTCCATTGTGTCATGACGTGTGTCATCTATGCCCACATTGAATGTACAGAGTCGTCGCATGATGAGACTTGAGAACATGAATTTGTTTTCCATGATGTTTGTACACCGACACATTGTATGTACACCTCGTTTACGCGAATACTTGTGAACAATCGTGACGTTACTTGTATGTGATGGTGTATGCATTGGTATTTTTCATGGAGACAAAACACGGTCTGTAACATGTTTACTTGAATATTGGTCGTTGGTTCATGAGTGAATATCCGGATCAGGCCCCCACACACTTTCTCATATTAGTGATCCGGTTTCAGCTGACTGGAGCGACATGTATTGATCAGTAAAGACACAATATAGTAAACAGACCTGAGGAAACTCGCAAGTAACCCGGAGTTGTTAGCGCGATGGGGAACATAAATTCATCCGTTTTCCGAATACCATTATCCGTGTATCCACCAGTTACCAAAGTCGAGGAGGTGTTTTATTCAGACATTTTGACTCTGGAAAATCCAAAGCACGAACCCGGACATCACGGACATATCGGAAACCTCTTTATTCGCCAATTCCGAAAACATACATGTCGATGTACAACAGCTCATTGTTATTGTATGTGGGTAACCAATGATTTTGATGGGATGCATCAGAGCAAGTGAATATTTGATTAGACAAATGTATCGGAGTCGTTGTTGGTGTATATTTTGTCACTGTCCGTTGTAACAATATACAAAAATATCAAATTGTCTGGTGTGGTTGTCAGTTTTCAAAACGAAAATGATATTGTTACTCAGGGAAAGATAGATTTCCAAGTGAAAAACGGTATTGGTACACAGGTAAATGATAGTTTCCAGACGAAAAGGGTTTGTTACCCAGGAGAAAATGATTAGTTACTCTAGGTAAAGGTATTTTTCCAAGTGAAAATGTATTGTTACACTGGGTAAACGCCGGATCTCCAAAGGAAAATGATATTTTTACTCAGGTAAACGACGGACCACCGATTGAAAATGGTTTGTTGCTCAGGGAAAAATATCTTTCCAAGCGAAAAAGGTTTGTTACCCGGAGAAAAAATATATTTCCAAGTGAAAATTGTTTGTTACCCAGAGAAAAAATATATTTCCAAGTGAAAAAGGTTTGTTACCCAGGGAAAAAAATAGATTTCCAAAGGAAAAGGGGTTTGTTACTCTATGAAACGATAGACCCCCAAGAGAAAATGTATTGATACACTGGGTAAACGATAAATCTCTAAAGGACAATGGTATTTTTTACTCAGGTAACGGCTGACCTCTAGGCGAAAATGATAATTTTACACAGGTAAACGTCAGTTGTCCAAACCAGTATGATATTTTGACTTGGGTAGGTATCTTGTGTTCAACGCTGGTAGTGTGATTGGTCTTGTTAAACGTAGTTGCCGAGTTGTACAATATACTTTTCGTGCGTATACAATTACGAAGGGGTGGAAAATGAAATTGCTATTATGATCGTCAGAAGATTGTTGTATGTTGATTTGTCGGAGTAGCAACCCTATCATTCGCATATGACAAGCAAAATCATTACCGCGAATACATGTAACTGGTTCGCTCGGTCTCGACCAATGCAAAATAGATGATTCGTTTTTTTGAAACCGTAGCGAAGACCACATGTAAATCGATGCGATAGACTTCTACCCCCTTACATTCAGTCGTGTCGTGTCCATTTTAATACGGGGTCCACAGGTATGACATGCACACACTAACGCCGTGAACAGAAATCGATGATTTTGATTAATAAAAATATTTCTTGACTACATCGAAATGTCTATGTTGTAGAAAGTAAATACTTTTATGGAGTTGTGTGTTTAATGAAAGCGATTGGTTACAAGTATGTGTTGGGGAAAGTAAATTTATTTTTCTATATGTGACGAAATGAAAATAGATTCGTGGCTTTAATTGAATTGTGACTGTGTTGTTTTAATGTACGTTTCAACAGGTAGACTTGACACTGAACAACAATTCGACTCACAAAAAATGTTTGTTGTATGATTTGTCACTGGTGCGCAAAGGGTTAGAGATATTTTTGTATGATAATATCTTCTAGCTGTTTTGTTGTGAGGGCAATCATGTGATGACTCAGCACTTTTCGTTAGCAAAGTAGATTGATCTATGTGAAAGATGTAAGGACCGTGACTAGAAAACATATGTACTTTGTTGTTGGGGTACTGCTATGGCATTGACATAACCCTCTGGGAGTGAGTATGCTTTTCTTTCACGAAAGTTTACGTGGCCCCGTTGTAATAAATTTGTGTTAACTAAACTAGGATGGATACCGCAATTGTGCTGGACTTACACATGGTATTCGCATACTGTGCACATATACAAACTTTTGTGTAAACAACTCTCTGATGTTTCTGTTAGTACTAGTTCTGTGTTGAACTATTTGATTATTAAGATACATGAACACCCATTCAGACAATAAAGTTCTTGTGATATCGAAACAGTTTGTAGAGTCTAACCAACCATTCTTTAGTTTCGTAATGCGAGAATATCGAGTAAAGTTAATTACTTAGTGTGATGTTAATATCCTTCGTACTTTTGTAAGAGTTGTGGAGTAACATACAAAGTAACTAGTTGACACAAACAAAATATTGAATGACTGCTAACGCATTGAGTTCATAATCCAAGAGGGTGAAATTTGTTTACTGTTAAACTAACATAACTCATATCCAGCAAAACAGATACAATCCGATGATGTGATGTTGGTCAATATCCATTTTGTAAAGATTGAGTAAATCCTCCTCCGTCAGGTGGGTGTGATTCAAATCAATAGCGTGTTACACATAAACATCATTTGTATTGAGGGTGATATTGTGAAGATGATGCCGCAACAACACAACAAGTAATATTTTGTATCGGGTGTTTGTACTTTAGGAACAGTGGAGTGTGCGATATTTTGGATATGTGTGCACGGTTGTAAACTACGGTTGTTCTTGGGTCTTGCGTCGAGTAAATTAGAACTATGTCTAGAATTCAAACACATCCAAGTAAGTTCTTTAGCGACTATGATTACATTTACTTTGACGAGAGGAAATGGAAAAATTCAAATGGATACTACTGACGAACACAAAGTGCAAAATGGTTTTATCAGATTTAGGTGTAGGATATCTTTTCGATTTCTTTACCAGAGTGTGTTTTACAAATAATTCCAGTACACCTAACTATAGGATACATTTGGCAAACATCGTGTAAATTGTTTCTTTGTGATGGTAACGACTTTCGGCGGCTTAGTTTCATGTCGGGAATTATTATTTGAGGGTTCAAAAACAATCAATACTAGAAATGAACAACAATGCAAAACACGTTTAGCAAATAACAGTGTAGCAAGTACTTTTTCGATATTACGAGTGTTGGGCACTAGACACTTCTAGTTGAATTGGATGCATCTAACAAACATACCACAATTTACTTTTGCAATATTCAAAGTCTTAGAGTGTATAACCTCGCGATATTTTACATTTAGCACGCACAACGGGGGAGTTACTGAAATGATTAAGAATTGATCACTAGCTTCGAACGGTACTCGATACCCAAAGTGATATTTTCACACTCTGTAAAGTGCATATGTTTCAATTCTCTGTCACAAATTCCGACAATAAATCGTTGGATTCAATAGTAACGATATTGTGATATACTGATTCTACACTTGGTCGTTTCAATTACCCGTTGGGAATCGGATAATAAAGCATTTTGTATCGGATGTTCAATGTATGAATACTGGAATTATTACATCTTTAGTGCTGTTTATCGCGAACGATAGATTTTAATAATTGTACTGATTGTTGAATGTAATAATACCGATATTGTCGTTTCATCTTTAGTCTTGGTTACTGGAAATATTTTCTGATATCCGCGATACGCAGAGTGATTTTTACCAAGGTGGAGTAATTTTCCTATCAAGAACATTTCAGACACACATAGTTTTACAGTTTAATATGTTAATAACGTTGGTACTGAAAAGTTTGTTGCTGTCATAACATTTACCACAACGCCGTGTCTAATTAACGCGAATAATTTAATAATCAAGTCATGATAGAACATTACAAAATCTCGTATGTTAAATCGATGTGACAATCCTTATGTTTACATCACGATAATTTTCGATATAACACCTGCGTTCGATTGTAAGAAACTACGATGGTCATACTTTCAAATGTCGTATTCTCAAATATAATATGTTAATCTCAAGTCGCCGACACCGAGAAGTAATTACTTTTGTCTTACAAAATATACCGCATAGTAATTTCTTTGTCTTGCGGCATAGTAACGACTTTTACAGTTGAACAAAAAACACGAGTTGGTGGTATATGCCTAAAACCGAACTTGATATGTTTGTGGGTTGTAGTGATTACTTGCGTAGTCTTGTCTACTTTTCGTATGGACACTTTTTGCTTTGGTTCGGTGAGTTACAAACGGATTGACTTGACAAGGTTTTTGTATTTTACTCTTTTGTTGATGGCAAGATGTTAAAATGTTGAGATGTCATAGTGATAATATTTCTGAAACTCTGTTTGACAAACGTAAAGACAGGTCGCGAATAGAGTTGTAATGTTTCATTACTTGTTTCGAATCAATGTGCGTATAATCTCTAAATATGACTGGGTTGAAAGTTGTTAGTCATGTTTGTCAATCTATTTCAATTCAGACTATGTCAAAGTCCAAATATTTCATTTTGGATTATCTGGATTTACCTTTAGTACATCTCGCGAGTGGATTCCGACGTCGTACTATAACACTCTTAATAATACGGGTTCAAGGATTTTCAATCAACAATACCTGAATTTTTTGGTAATGCTAGAGTTGGCAAATGATTAGTTGCGTGTCTTTGTTAAGAGTTTGATTTCAAGTTGATAAAGACAATAACTGTATAATGCACGTACTTGTGATTCTTGATTCTTGTAGAGTTATAGTTGGTATTGATTCTATAGGTGTGAAACAGCAGCGTGGAATGTGTGAATAATTCGATGCGACTGAAGTTGGAGTCAGCAATATTCAAGTTACGTTCGAATCAACTGATCGCGGTAAATGGATTTCTCAAAGGATTAGAGTTGTACCGGATCAACACATTCAAATACGAATCAACTTGGTTGGTGTAGTGAGTTTCATTTCAAGTTGATAAATTGACACATTGATTGAATATTCTCATGATTCGCATCACGCAACCAAAGTCAACGTGAAACATATAGCGATCGCGAAAAGTATCAAATCTTGGATATTCAAGTCACCGTCTGCGACGGTTCTGTTATTCGGTGCTTATTACTTAATAGGTAATATTCTTATTATATCAGACTCGTGAAATCCAGTTCTGCACCAAACTACCAACATATTACATTGTAGCGATTGCGATGTATGTAACCACAAGCCACGAGAGATGGTTATGTCTGAAGCATTACCCTGTGAGTGGTTGTAGGATTTTAGAATTATTTCGCACCTTTTTGAATAAGCGTACACTTCACAAAGGATTAGGGTTAGAGTAGAAATAAGTGACAATTTGTCGCTATTCAAGTTACCGACACTGGCGGTCTGTAATTCGTTACTTATTAAAGGGGCACTGCGCTCTAAAAATGATGTGGTCTCAAATTGAAGGTAAAAACGAATAAAAATTTTTGGCCGCGGCCATTTCCTTCAGAACGCCACCGTAATGGAGCTGCAATTTATTGAAATTTCTACAAGACCAGCTGCCGCGGCTGCTTAACCCGTTACATGGCATGATATCTTCACCGTCGCACTTGCTCGACGCGATTAGGCAGTCACGCAGAGAACGAATTTTAGATAGTTGTTAGCCGATGTTATGAAGGAAATGTGTCTAAGTTTCGTTCTCTGCGTGACTGCCTTATCGCGTCGAGCAAGTGCGACGATGAAGACATCGTGCCATGTAACGGGTTAAGCAGCCGCGGCAGCTGGTCTTGTAGAAATTTCGATAAATTGCAGCTCCATTACGGGGGCGTTCTGAAGGAAATGGCTGCGGCCAAAAATTTTTGTTCGTTTTTACCTTCAATTCGAGACCACATCATTTTTAGAGCGCAGTGCCCCTTTAAATCTTACGAGCGAAATCAAGTTCTGTGACAAACTGCTTACGAAAATTTCACCGCGTGAGCGATCGATATGCCTGTAACACGAAGCCGCGAAAGATGGCTATGTCCGAGACATTATCTTGTCAGCGATTGCGGGGTTTTGCAAACTATTTCACACCTATTTGAAGTGTTAGTTTGTGAACGCGGCTATTGTTGATATTCGTATCGCCGTCTACGCCGGCACTGTGGTAATCTAATTGCCCAAACATTACTATGCGACTGATTCCTAGATTTAGCAAACTATTTCACACCCTTTTTGTTGAAAGTACGACATTCCGCCCGCAGCCTATACCCGAAAGTACGAATCATCGCCGCGTCCATAAAAATAACGATGTGTTGAAGTCGCACTCACCGTAAACGTTGGGATCAAATCGAATCGGTCATATATAATAATTTGGGGTATACACATGTAGTAAGGACCAATCACGTGACTATTTACCATACCTGAGACATATTCAACACCGTGCGAGAGATGCCCATACCCAAAAGTACGACCCGCCAACACGAGTTTTCGAGGCACCGTGAGAGAGATGGCTATACCTAGAAGAGTCACCGTGTGAGAGATGCCTATACCTGAAAGTACGACTCACCATCACGAGTTTTCGAGGCACCGTGTGAGAGATCCCTATACCGAAAAGGGTTACCGTGCCAACACGAGTTTTCGAGGCACCGTGTGAGAGATCCCTATACCGAAAAGGGTTACCGTGTGAGAGGGTCCATAAGACACAATGGCACCGTGCGAGAGATAGGGGGGGTCAAAAGGGTCACCGTGCCAACACGAGTTTCGAGGCGAATCGCCGCCGCACCCATAAGAACCCCATGGCGAATCGCGACCGATCTATACTACTACTCACGACGCACCAAGGCATATGAAGTTATAGGCCATGTAACATGCAACTCCGAAAAGTGTGCCAGAACGATCAGCAGCGGGAAAACCTTGGCCGAGAAGGAATCCGCTTCTGGTGACCCAAAACTTTGATATATATACAATATACGTATATGTTCAATTGGCTAAATGGCTGGCGCTTAATGTTCCTGTCCTGGCGATCTGAACCCCACAGGATAGATGCCATCTCGCAGGGAAAAATTATTTGCCAGTAAAGCAATACCAATTTGAAATCGTGTGTGCCTTTTATCTTTGGCGATTTCCATATCTTTTGACATAGCAGATATAGGAGGTCACGAAATAGCACAATGTAACGAAGTCAATATACCAACGGGTCCACCCGAAGATGTTCAGTTCTTATTTAGGGGACCTTTTCCAACACGTACCTCACTCAACTCTACCAGCAAATCTGATTACGTGAGCAGAGAGTGGATAAAAAATTGATAGCAAAATATATGCAATTCCCGGTCATATTGGCCGATTCAAACACGAATTATATAAATTTTTCGCGCTTCGCGCCTTTAGTCGAAATATGGCCCCGCACTAAGCAGTAGACCCAATGTAGCTGATTATGTTGCAGGGAAAAAGCGTACAGGCTCGGCGGGGCTGAGGGGGTTCTGGGGGCCCAAGACCAACGTTATTTTTGGCGGGGCTGACAAAGTGCTGTTACGGTCCTGGTGGGGAATGAAGGCTCGGAATAAATCTGAAGTGGGGAATGAAGACAAAAGGTTGGGAACCACTGCACTAAAGGGACGCCCAATGTGGATGATAAGTAGCGGTAAACAGCGTATATAGTCTGAGGGGGGGTCTGGGGGCGACGTCCCCAGAAGTTCGGTTTATCACCCTATGGGGGGCCGAAGACCAACGTTTTGGGGAGCTGACGAAGTGCTGTTACGGCCCTTCTCTTATTTTAACACTTTTTCTAGAAAAATAGGATCAGATATGTCGTGATACGGTAATCTTGAGGGTGACTACCGACTAGTATTCATTTTGTAGAAATTGCTTATAAAATATGCTACCTTACCTTCTAATTGACCTGCTTGGAATATCCTGAATGCATAACATATTAAATTTAAGTAGCCTATCTATTAGGGATGGTGTGAACCTCTGAAAGGTTCAGGTTCGTGTGAACGCGAACCTTTTTGAAAGGTTCTGTGTGAACGCGAACGTGAACCTCATGACGTCACGTGACGTCATATTGCGGATTCCAGCCCTACATTTCATTGAAGTGATGGCCTATAATATTGACCACATAATGCCACAATGCTGAAGTACATACTGACGTTTTAAACGACGCCAAATGTATCAACTGGGGCAATAAAATGATATAATAGTCCCATGAAATCAATCTTTCGTCACTTTGCCAACAATTTCGCCGAGGACTTGCGAGGAAATATACGCCTAAACGGTCTAGGCCAGACCGTACAATGTATTGCTGTATTATAGTATTGCTATTGCTTGATATTGCTTGATATTGAGCGCAGTAGCCAACACCCCAATCGAACGGATTTTTTTTATGATACAATAAACACATCAAATCAAGATTAACCCGATACGCCTGGTAGATTTTTACATTGGACAACGATATCAATTTCATTGATTGGTTGAATAAGCATCATTCGCCAATTACCTATTCATGCCACATGTAGGCTACTGTATTTCGCTCTTGATGTTGTGTGATTGCGGGTCAAACTCATAGCAGAGAGTCACTAAATACTCACAAACGGAAAGCTGGATATTTCGAGCAAACTTTTGTAACAAAGCAAGTAAAATATTTGAGATTGGCGGATGCATGCCCGTTTGGTGATGTTCATTTTTTATGCTGCCAGCGTCATGCATAGAATGGAATGGTGCGAAGTTTAAATGCAAAGAATTTCAACGAAAGATGTTATAATGACGTGAAAAATGGTAATCTATGAAAAAGGTTCACAGTCCAGAACCTACCAAGGTTCGTTTGTGAACATGAACCTCTGAATTTCAGAGGTTCACACACAGAACGCGAACGTGAACCCCACGTTCACACCATCCCTACTATCTATGTGACAAGGTAGGGTAATGGCGGAGCGTCCGGTAGGTCGGGGGTTCGATCCCCGGCCGGGTCAGACCAAAGGCTTGATTAGTAACACTGGTATCCACGACTTCCCCGCTTGGAGCTCAGCATTACCGGGATTTTGGCGGGATAGCACGCAGGTGGGGTGCAAGACCTAGAAAGCATCACAAGGCTATATCTGCACTTCCGTAGTCATTTATTGTCCGGCATATGATGAACTCATGGTATGCATATGGCATATGTAGTACTAGTATGTAGCCTACAGTTGTACACAGACCAGAGTTGGATCAATTGTAATTTGTAATCGAGCTGAATGTAATAAATTACATTTTTTCATGTAATTGTAATTGTAATTGAAGCATTTCTATTTTGTGTAATTATAATTGTAATTTGATAAAAATTTTGCTTCATTACAATTTCAATTACATTTTTATGGAAACCTGACAATCACAACAGAAAATCATAATCAAATAATCAATCATTTATACGTCAAACCAGTGAAGATCCGGTACGGAGCAGGATGACGACGAGGGGCCGCAAGGCCGTAAGGCCTTAATACACAGTCGCCACCTACAATTATTAGCCTATTTACATCGGTGTCCTATGCGTGCCGCGTTATAACTAGATAATTCAGCTATGCTAAACTGTTTCCCATACTTCAGTATCAACAGAAAACTTTGTGAATTACAATATAGGCTAAAACAGTGGTTCTCAATCTTGGGGCGTGTCCCCCTTGGGCGGCGTGAAAGCATCTGAAGGGGGCGCGAAGCTCCGGTAAACTGAAATTTTTCCGCATTTGGCACGATTCACCTCCATTTCATAGTTATTGCTCAGCGTATAGTCCGAATTTCATATTGAAGAATTCTCTCATCAACAGCCATAACCTTCCATGCCATCAAACTATCTGTAAGGATTGCTAACATTATGGTTTCATTGTGTGATATGACGATAATGGGGGCACGAAATATTCAACTGTCATAAAGGGGAGCGTGTCTAAAAAAGTTAGAGAACCAGTGCGCTAAACTAAATCTTATTATATCAAAAATGAATGAACAGCAAATAAACTCTTCTGAAACCTGTGCTGAACCATTTCCTACACCACTGTCAGAGTTTTATTTTTAAATCTCTGACCAGTACCGAGGCTTGCTGCAACAATTGCAAAAATGAATTCAAGTTTCCAATCAAGTCTTCATTAAACTTGATCACGACTTTGTTGAGATGTTATCCCAACCTTACCTCCAATCTTGGCCAAAATTTACTGGGGCCAGAAAATTTCGCACTCTGACTGATGTTGATCGAATGCAATCTAACAGTTTCCGAGCAAGTGAAAATGTAAATGCGAACCAAAATGTTGTAATTCGTAGTTATCAGCAGGTTCTTTCCTTTTGCATTTATTTTAATTTTACACATCTTATCGGCATCATCCTTATTGCTGACGCCTTACCAATTACATTTCATTATCCTGACTCAGCTCTGAGTAGCCTAATCGTTTGATTACATTTCATCGACTGTCCCGTAGCCTATTCGCTTTTAGTCGCTCAAACTTTTGGTTGTTAACAGTCGCTTGAAACATTTTTCTGTGTTTGTAGTTTTCAGTACTCATGATTAGGAATAGTTCAAATACGCTCGATTTTGTTTAATTAAAGGGTATTCTACGTATCATGAATGAAACATGTATACTGAATAGCTTGAGATTGTTGCTAATCACGTCGCTACGGTTGTCAAAGAACACCTCTCTACCGAATCAATTACATGTTTAACATTAATTGTAATTAATTACATGTTTAACAGTAATTGTAATTCGATATTTTTAGCATTGAGTAATTGTAATCATAATTGAACTGAAATATTGTAATTGATCCAACTCTGACACAGACCGTGTGTGTTGTATATTATGAGTCGGTGTATAGCCTATGCCGCAAAAACATCAATGTCAGAAATATACAACGTCCTATTTCTATGAAGGGGGGCATAACGAATGAAATGAAAAAAAACGACGATACCTGGGACGATAATTGCAATTTCTTCATATAGTCCAGTGCACGTTAACTCCTTTCTCGTTATCGATAGATCGTACACTGTGCACCCGCAACATTGACCATGGGGTCCCATCAGGGTTGTAACCAAGTCAAAAGGCTCCGAGTCACAAGTCAATCTCACTTTTATTGTTTTGACTCGGGTCAAGTCGAGTCATTTTCAATTCACCACCGAGTCAAGTCCGAATCCAAGTCATCGAGCAGAGGGTCGAGTCCGAGTCATGGTATTATGACTCGAGTCCGAGTCCAAGTCATTGTGTTGACTCCTCAGTTTCCAGTTAAAGTCTTGTAAACCCACTTTTTATAACTCTGTTTGGTGATATCGAATGGTTCGCATTTATAATACTAATTTTCATCACTTTTAGCAGTTCCTGGTCGCATTTTCAAGTAGGCCTAACTGTAACAATAGACGAAATTCCAGTAGTGTGGTCACTTTACTATTCTTCGAAATGACAGTAAAATGTCGGTCTTGGCCGTCCGATTCTCGAGTCATATGACTTGGTTCGAGTCATGCGCAATGACTCGAGTCCAAGTCGAGTCAATACACAGATTGACTCGAGTCGAGTCATTTCCGCATTTTGAGAAAATGACTCGAGTCAAGTCGAGTCATCAGAAAATCGTGACTCGAGTCATTACAACCCTGGGTCCCATATCAGTACTTTTCATTCAGTGTGCATGCCTCCTCTGTCGCCTAGGCCATGGGTGGGCAGCCTGCGGCCGTAGAAGAGAACTTGTGCGACCGCCGACACCTAATTCGATTTGTATGTGTTGGCCGCCGTCGACATTACGAATTCACTCCCGAATTTTTTAGAGATTTTGATTAACCTTGAAATTTCTTCGCGCTTCGTGCCAAGACTTCATTTTTCGATTTTAGTATAGGAGCGCCCTTCTCAATCTAAGCCGGAATCGGAATCGCGTGCTCCTCACGAAAGAAATTTGTTTATGGTACTTTCGGGGGATTTCAATACATTTCCACTACCGATATAATCGAAAATCCCGATGGGCGGGTCAAGAAATAACAGCATTCAACAGAGTGACTAATAACAATTGGCCCAGCCGAAGATGCATTATCATTTATAACTTGCATTAATTTTCGAAAGCACTCCCTCCATCAACTCTATCGGTGAATCTGATCACATGGGCTGAGAAAGGGTAAATATTTAATATTAATATGTGATACTGCTACTATTAATTAGGTATTTATTCGTGAATGTAGGTATTTATTCGTGAATGTGAAAAATTTTTGTGCTCTGTGCGACAATATGCTATCCCAGCAACTATTCATAACATTGCCACTCACGATTTCGGTGCGTACAATAGGTCGTTGTGAAAAGTTAAGATGTTATGGACAGTTTAACAAAGGTATTTTGCGTCCAGGTAGTTCATTACGACTGGCCAGGCTAACGTCGGTGTCTGATTCCAAAGACTAGTCAGGTCGTTTCGACACCTTCCTATCTTATCATTGTATCGCAATTTTTCGTGGTGTATTGAACTGATAAAAATTGCTAATAAACCGAACTGATTATGAGCTCACATACCGGTTCGCATTGGTTTCAAGCTTAAATACGTCCTGTCCGTGAACAATTGAACATCACACATACCCAATTACGCCCTTCCTAAGCGTCTCATTGCGCATATCATGGTTGGTATAAATACATGCTCCAAAAACTGTAAATTTAGCACCATAGCAGCACTTGGGTGCATGCATCACCTGGGCTCAGTGAGAACTGATCCAAATCACCATCCCTTACGAACGTAGAGCAAGATCTCCCTTACACAGCCTACACAAGAAATACACCAATCCACAGTCAGCAATATCAAATATGTCAAAGGTACGTGCCAACTGCTAGCATCTGTATGCGACGCTAGAGCCTGTAAGTTAGGCTGAGGTTTTGGTTGCTCAATGCTCACTTATCGCATGTGCAAATGCCGGTTTCCATTTTCTTGGCATGCTCAAATGTCGGGCAACTAGTGACTTAACATTGCTCATTACCACCACTCTATAATACCGAGGTAACGGTTCCACCAACGGGTCGGGATGCCGGCGATTCAAAGTATCGGAGAGGGTCTGCTCTGCTGACGAATGTAACCGGGCCAATTCACATATCCTGCACCATCTCGCGTCGGATGTATTTACAACAGATCAAACAAGCGCTCGACATAGAAATACGCATCGCACAGGAAAAGTAGCCTACATAACAACACATTACAGAGAGGTAATCACGATGATTATGGAATATCTTATGCACCTGAAACGCGTATTTTACCCTTACCACATAAATCTCATTCAAGTAATGTTTATAATGCTATATCGCCCAAAATATGGCTGCTAGTCAAGTACGCAACACATCACAGAACATAATCTTGATCATTATCGAAAAGCGTTATACCGGTGGCGGACGCGTACTATTTTCGCATCCGATCCCATCGATAAGACGAACTCAGGTTTAATGCGAAATTATCAATGGAAGTGCCGAATCATGAACTTGCGATAAGATACTACCGAACGTAGCCAAACGTCGGATACCGGACTTATCGCGGCTTGAAAGCTAACGTCCAGTATTCCGGATCCTACAGCTCAGACGCGACCGAGATCACTTGAGCAAACCAAGGTTTGCATCACACGACCTCACGGTTGGAGACGGAGATGTCACCGTCAAGGAACGGATTAAGCTAAAGTAAAACACGTTTTGGACCAGGATACCAGCCATCAATAGAGAAAAGGTTGTCAAACATGTAGATATTGCTAGTCGTGACACAATGACGACTGCGAAGGTGTGCTTGTGGCAGTGGCGATAGTGCGCGAGACCTCGGCATATCCTCAAATCTCACGGGTTACTATCCTGAGGGAAACTCGAGCAGCCAGATATTCAGTTATCGCGAACGCGAAATGAGCATTCATGCGATGAAAATTTAAACGGCATAGCTGCCGTAAACTCAACGAAACGCTTAGCTTAACCAACCATCTGATTACGGAAAGCTGATAGGCATTACGTAGGGGCAAGCCGGGAACGAGAGATTGCAGAGGTTCGGGTCACAAATAGATCACAATGTTATTGCGTCACGTCCACATTTCCTAGTGGCTACACTTGCTGCTACATACGGGGAAGCCGCTATCGACGATTTCGCTGCGTCCAGGGAACAAGATGAATAAACATTGAGTACAGGTCAATCATGGTGAAAGGATGGCAAATGAAGATAAAGTAGGAAAAAAAAGATATCGAAAAACATATATGAAGGTATATACTAGAGTCACCGGAAACTGTACACGAGCAGCATGGGTGGCTCGACCACTTAGTTAGATACACGCAATACAATACAAAAATACTAATATGAAAAAAAATCAAGCAGAGCGAATGTCGCGAATAGATCAAGACAGTAAGTACCATGATGGTCCAAGTGTACTTGATTGAACCAAGATTTCACCGAGTACCGCACGCAATACGGCCTACACAAAAATGGACGGAGGGCTCACACAGGACAATCTGACCGCACAATTTTGCCAGCGTACATAGACGTAAAGTTCCTGTAACGACGAATGATGGCAAAACACATTCGCACTTCAGATAACGGCGCGACATCAATTCTTTCCAGCAGATTTCGGGACTATAACTTTGGATTTTGCTTGATTTCGGGACTATAACTTTGGATTTTGCTTGACCAAATCCCTGACTACAAACGCTTTTAAAACATCAGAAAATCACTCAAAAGCCAATCGCATTCGGCCGATTGCACGATGGATCAAAAATTCATGGCGCGAAAGTGCTAGACGGAACATTGTCCCTGGATGTACAGAAAACGGCGTAAGCGCGATACCACCTGAAACGTTGCAACACGTTGGCTTCCGGGGCGGTCCCAGTGCCGGCTCCTGTCGCCGTTTGGGCCGGCTTGAATCATTCGTTCAAATCGAAGGTCGGTGAAACTGAATTTTTACGCAAAAATTCGTCGTCACCTGCAACAATCACAGTTACGTTTACTCGTATTCTATCCCGGTCGGGTCAATATGATTCGTCTCACAGTTTGCAAAAACGGGATCGACGTTTTTCATGGATTTGTAATTCGATTTTCGCCGCACCGAAAACTTCTTGGCGACTTCGTTGAATTTCTTTCGGGCGGCTGAAAACGCAATTCATGGATAGATTGTTTTGCATAATCGTGTATCACCTAAAAATAGTACATTGAACGCTCTCTCATTCGAAATTTCATGCTGGTGATGTCATATTTTGTGATACGATTGTTGATATACAATGTTCTTTGCAATTCTCTACTAGTTGCTGACGATTATCCCTGACGAGTGTCAGCCAAAAATATTCGGGTTCATTTCAATATGAATATACTATTCAATTGTATATTGAAGTTCTGTACCTCTAAGAAGCTCTTCATAATCAGGAGTGCTTAGTAATAGTCCCTGATGCCTCTCGAACAGGGTAGTAACCAAGTCACATGTCAATCTCCCTTTTTTAGTCTTGACTCAAGTCAAGTCGAGTCATTTTTAATTCACCATCGAGTCAAGTCCGAGTCTAAGTCAGCTAGTAGAGGGTCGAGTCCGAGTCATAGTGTTTTGACTCGGGTCCGAGTCCAAGTCATTGTGTTCACTGTGCAGTTTTCAGTGCAATCCAGTTCAACCCACTTTTTTCAACTCTGCTCCAGTGATATAGAACGGCTCGCTTGCATAATATCGTAATTTTCCTCGGTGTTAACAGTTTATGGCGCTATTTCCCAAGTATCAGGGCCGATACACGACATACCAATGATGTGGCGACTTCACTATTCTTTGAAGTTACAATGACATGTCTGTCTTGGCCGTCCTAGTCTCGAGTCATATGACTTGGTACAACGAGTCAATACACAAAGTGACAAGCGACTCGAGTCGGGTCATTTTACAGATTTGAAAAAATGACTTGAGTCAAGTCGAGTCATCAAATAATCGCGACTCAAGTCGGACTCGAGACAAGTCATGACTCAAGTCATTACAACCCTAAGCTCGAGCAGATGCATTACTGATCAGTGCTGGGCACAGCAATTTGAGTACTCTCATACAAGTCAAGCTTATAATTGTGACGTGTCAAGTAGCGAGAGACGCTTGTCACTCATTGTAATAAATGTCAACGAGAATTATAGTTTCAACAGAGGTGGTCAAAGTAGCCAGTGCTAAAGTAGAAGTAACACCATGAATTTCAACACAATCACAAGTAGAAGTAGCGATTTCCAAAACTTCAAACGGAAATATAAAAGGAAATGTCTGAAAAGGAAGCTAGTAGTTTGAAAAAGTGGATTTCGTCGAGACATGGCATACTTTTAATAGCCGATCGAAGGTGAATACATTCGAAATTGCAGCGTGCATCTGAAAATGTCACTGTAAAAACGCGCAACTTTCAAAAAATACATCCAGTTACCGTGGAACAGGAGCTATTTCACCCAATCGTAAATACAAATTTACGTACATTTTCCCATGTGTTTCAAATTCTCTTTGAACGCTTTATCATCCTTTTCTGTAACAGCAAACAACAGATCAAACTCAAATTCTGGCACATAAAGCCGTCGACAGGTACCCGATTCGTCCACTTCTCTCGGCGTTGCAGAGCCTTCGCGCACCCCGTGGGGGTATTTGGCATCCGGATCGGGTGTTGGGACAATATCCTGAAATGGAAACTGGAAAGGTCAATGAGAACTTCTAGGACATGTTCGATACTTTCATATTATGTGGCGTGGTTAAGTTTTTCTGGACAGAGCAAGAGAAATATTCTGTGGCAACAATAATAAATATTGACAACAAAGACGTGAACCGTGATATACGTGTATTTTGAACAACTGCATTAGATTATTCTACCACTGATCATATATTAGAAAACAGTGGGATTGTGGTAATGCAGGTCGGGGTTCTGCAACCTTTTTCTTTTCATTCTGAAGACCGATTTCAAAATGAAATTTTTTTCGCGTATCGCTTTCAAAAAACACAAATGTTTAACATTAAAAATTTGGCACACCTCATGCACCATAGTGTCAGCAAAGTGTAACCAATAATGCATGTCCGGATAAGAAATTACCTAATGAATTTTATATTTTGTCATTGATCTTTACCACCATAAATCGGAACTCTCACTTCACTTATATATAGGAACTTTTATCGGACCAGTAACGGAAACTTCGGCACCTATCTGCGGGCCGTACGTCCCCAGCCACTGGTATAGGCTTTAGTCACTACAGACTACACCTTTTGATGTAATTGAAATGAATAACAACATTTAATTGCCTTGAAGCACCAAGTTGAACCTCAATGTAAGTATGACATCCTATTCCCTTGTAAAAAATCAATAGACCATCCTCTATGCGAAGCCGTATAAACATTATCGATGCCAATCCAACACAATTCGAGCGGGCCACACGCATATGAGATTCCGGTAGCAGACTTGCAGCAGAGATTTTCACAGCGTTTGCCATCACCGTAAGTAATGTCAACGTCAAATCATCGTTCAGTGATACAATTACCTTTTAGCGTCTTAAATAATTTATGTATCATGCTAGGCAAAATAGTGCTTTCGACTCGAGGTCAAATTTTGAAAACCATTGTCACAATTTAAAAACGGCTTACACAAGATCAAGTAAGGTTGTTGTGTTAATTACATCAGGGAGTTGCAACACAGACTGTGGGTAACTTCTAATTACAAAATTTTGGCGTGTGTCTCCGAGCATGGATTCTGAACAAATTTTAGCCATTTCCAGACTTGGATTTGAACATTGTAAATCTGTTCCGTTTCTGGTGTGTTCGGGTTGGATAAAACAATACCAACAAAAAAAGATTCTACCACAATTTGAACAAGTTTGACGGGGCCTCGGCTGATTCTGAACACTGCAACAGTGCTTTACAAGGGAGCTTGGTATGCTCCCTTTCGAGAATCTCAAGCGCTATGGGTTAGTTACGCGAGTCGCAGATTCGTCTGGCGAAGGAATTCTCAAAGTTGAGAAATTTCATTCGATCAATCTCTGTACATCGGAGAGGAAACATGTCCGCAAAACAAATAAAAATAACTGGTATCGAAAATGTTTGATTGTCAAACTTCCATTCTAGCTTCACTATTCGACTCACCTTATCACCATTACTCGTTGCAGTTTCGGAAGTGTTGGGACGATCTGGAACATAAATATGATACTAGCAAATGCAGTTGAAGCCGGTACTACGGCGAGGTAAAATTTCAGATCTCGCAGAGATGGGGCAAGATCGGAAGCACTCCATTATCACAGGAATTCGATTGTTTCCACTGTTTACGCACAGCAAACGTTTGTAAAATAACTCTTGCATGCAGGCGCTCATCTTTCTACAAAACACTTTAGTCACAGCTTCCTTTCTGTCATGTTGAGTTGAAACAAAGTTGTTATCTGTATGTTGATGTTATGATTACTCCTATTTCCCCCGTACATTCAGAAAGATAACATCAAACCAGATATCGCTTGGCCATATCTGGTTACTCACAATACTCAGCCTTGTTGGCACTGTTCGATGTCAGAATTTTGATCCTATACTCACAACGTGGCATATTGCAACTTATATTGGTACTTAGTGCCAGTAATATAAAATATGTCCCATATAATCCATATTCATTTACAATAGCACTCCAGCTGGGTTACCCAAATGGCAGGCTGGGGTCGGAATATGAAACTTTTCTGTATTGAATCCGGACCTTGTCTGTCTCAGGATTTACTTGGTGTTTACCAAAACCAAATCCAACATCGTTGCTTTGCAAAAACAAAGAGCAGTGTTTTATTATTTCCGTTCACCTCCAGACCAACTATATGTCACCCACTTTGTTTATGGCTTAGCGTCATAGCGTCTGCGGGATCTATGGTTTCCAATGGACCTGAGCAAGTTTTGAAGTTTTGTAACAGGATCTTGTTAAAAGCGGTTTAGTTGCCCTGACTTTACAGTCTAACAGGAGTAATTGCAGTTCACGAAACACATCTTTCATACATTTTCACCGTGCAGCTAACTCCTACGGTCCTCACAAGCAGAGGAGGTCATTTACGAAGTACTTCTACTTTTCAGGATTTTCCCTACTTGAACTACTTGCTCAAGTGATTATGATTTCTGCTTACGCCCAGAGGTGGTCAGTAACGAAGTACTTCTACTTTTTGAAGTAGATTTTGCCTACTCACGCTACTTTTCTAAGTAGTTATGATTTTAGACTACTTCTACTTGACAGTTTTGTAGGCAAAAATAAGCGTAGAATACCTACTTACTTACTTGTGAACCACCACTCCTACTTCTACTTGAGTAGAAATTCCGGTGTTACTTCTACTGAGTAGCGACGGTGACTACTTTGACCACCACTGCTTACGCCTGGAATACTCATTTCATTACATTATCGGAAACCCTCTCACTTGGCACAATTGCGAGAGTGATGGTGTTATTGAACATATTGACCAGAGTTGGCTGGTAGGCTTATCTATATTACTACTCCATCCGGAGACAGATATTGGTCCGATACCGTCTGCCGTGCTCTCGTAATTTAACACTGGGTTGCAGGGACTTCAGCCCTCGCCATATTCAACTCCCGGCCATTCAGAAATACATGCTAGTCTTGGGGTAGGCCTACCTTTTTCCAGTTCCTTCAAAAACTCGTCGTTTCTTTTCAATTCGCGGATAAATTCTTCATTCTGCAATAATATCGCGAGGCGGCAATCTTCGACATACTGGTCCTCTTCAACACTGGTCCGAGGTCGCGACCTGCATATCACATGTTATGAGATGGTATTGCGCACGACGTCACAGTGAAACCAGTAAAATATCTAGCGTGGCAACAAAAAATAAACTTTGCCGAAATGGCATCAATGCATCATTTTGATGGCACCGTCGCAAGAGGTATGGTGACCATGAGAATTTTAGAAAAAAATATTATAACGATGCAAATGACATGAAAAAGGCGTCAAGGAGAATGTCCATGATTAGCGTCTCATTAAACTAGCTGCCGAAAAATTCGTAACAATAACAATACTAATCCGAAATTGACAAAGTGGAAGATATACAGATATACAGCAGCTGTACATCACAATATGGGGAAGAATAAGTACCGTATTCGAGTTTACACACTTTGGACCAGTCAAGCATTATCCCTATTCATCGAATATCACCAAAAGATTCATACCGCTAATTCTTAATTCCTTCACATAGCTTCTGTGCACTAGCATTGTAGAATCAGGAAATGATTTCAACTCGTAAAAACTTTGACAGGCCTACACAGTAAGCAGGCATATGCTTGATACGATCTCATAAGGGAGTTTTATTACCTCCAACTGTAAATAGATTTGGCGTCAATTCAGACTGGAGAGGGAATACAAAAGTTTGCAAGTCCGTAAACACACCAGTTACACAACAGGGAGGTGCTACATTCAAACACCCGTGAAAGTGCTAGTAGGCCTATCGCAATCTGTAAAGCAATGGACAAATCGATGTAAGGAGGTGATTTCGAATGGTACTAGTGTGACAGCAGTAAATGCAGCACAAAAAATCTATAACATATCCGCAAGTACTAAGCATAGTACAACAAAAAATATGTGGTGAGCAATCCGTAACTGAATCCCAGCGCACTTGATTCTTAATCACCAAAATACATAACACGAACTGTAATTTCAACATCATTCAAATGAGTATCCGAAACATAAACTGAGCAAGAGAGTGACAAAACGGAAACTATACTACGGAAACTGTACTCGACCTCGTGATAATTACACATCATTCGTAAACCGAAAACAATGAGCTATTGTGTAAAATCAAGTGTAATCAAGAGCAATTATAATCACCTGGATGAATTACTAGAAGATGATGATGGTCTCTGAGAGGATCTTGACTGGGCAGGATACCATTGTAATTCATTCCTGATAATTGGGAAATGTTCACACACTTATGGCAAAAAATACAATAGCACCACAAAAAAAATAGCAGGCGAAATCAGGAGTGTAACCAGTTGTGCACACATTTATACACATACAAATCCATAATTACACATGCTCAAATTACCTTTGCGAACTATGTCTGCTGTGGCTGGAAACATGATTGGAAGAGGTTCTTGTGTCGGCCCGATGAGACCGGTTGTTAGTTGAAGGTGAATGATTTCTGTCCAATCCGTTTGGCATATCCCCTTGTGTTATGGGTTGAGCTGGCTCTGATAATCGCGACACCATAACCATCCTTTACAGAAAAGGCGGAGATTTGCCAAAACAGTATCAACTAAGTATTGAATGTTACATGAGCATAATTGTGACATGGCTTTCGATCTTACAGCCTGCACCGAGACATGAATGAAGAACACGAATGAAACCGAATTTCACAAACATATATCGAACTATTTCTTTACTTATATATCGAATATTCAAAGTCATGTAATCTGACAAACATACAAGCCTACTTGTGACAGTGACACTTATTGTAGCTTACATTGTACGCATTAATAGACAATCATATATGGATGTTTTGGAATCATGTTAAGTAAACAGTGAGTATTTACTGAGAAGTAGAGAAGAAAGAACAGTTGCTATTATCTATTGATGTTTAAATATTTTTAACTGGGAGACGCACAGATAGGTCAAAGGTTTTGTTGCAACTTCACAAAGCATCAACTTAGTCAATATAGATTTCCAATACCATAAAATTATGTATTGCACGAGATATCATTGTGACTGAAAGTAGTCACTCGTAAGTAACAATGTTTTAACATAGCCGGATTTTCCCTGATGAAAAACGCACAATAGGCTATACTTCCTCGACATCAATAGTGAATGTGTACTGTGTAGGGTACTTGGGACGTATGAATTGCGACAAGTCATTGGGCACATCTGAGATTAAGACACTCTCGGTCTTCTCAAATATGTTCATTCCAAAGAGCACGATCCTCCATTAGTTCATTTCATTTCACCAAGTTCGTGTTGAGTGCGTCACCAATCAAACATGGCTACATGGATCAATAAAAACTGATTACGGTATCAGCCTATTCTCGGTATCAGCCTATTCTCGTCAAACCTCAGATAGTACGCATTATAAATGGATAAAGACACCGATAACATGCCATCAATTGATTTAAAATCCATTTCAATCAAGAACCAAACATATTCAATTAAGGAAACAACTGCAACAATCACAGTTTTATATTTCAGGTCAGTAAGTTGATCTGAGGAAGCATCATTGATCATTATACATGCGTGGAAAACTGTAAAAACAAACAAGTACACGCGTAATCCAGATTAAAACGAATATTTTGAATTTTTTTCCTGAAATTCTATATGTTGAATAGCGCTTTTAGATCTACAATGATCCCAATTGCCAATCATATCAGGATTTGCCACACGGCCATCGAAACAGTCGATGCTGAGAACAATGTAAAGCACTCTTCAGTTTTTTCAGAGCCATAGAGACGGAAAATAAGTCCTCATATTAACGTTCCATTAGTCTTCTGTTTAGTACACAATAGAATTTCTCACACACGTCATTCCTTTTACATGGAGCTGTACAAAACTATTACTTTCATCCCAACCCGTCCACAACATGACCAATCCCATCTAAATATCTTATGTAAAATAACATTTATTGTTTAGGTACACGAAACGAATGCATTACAAGCAATGCCAGCAGTATTTGTTCAGCGATTTAACACGGTGATTAACACACCCATTCCAGTTGCGAATATATGAAGCTTGATTAAAATGCATAACTTGTTTGGAGTGGCAATTGAGCCTATACTGTGTAGCCTACATCAAATTTGATAATTCGCATTGAAATGACTTCAATTTCGGCTTTATATCTAGCCTACCCAAAAACGAATAACCAGTTGAGCAACACTGTTCCTGAGAAGTGCTTCATCCTTATTGAATTAGTGATTCAGGGAAATAGTCAATTTCCTACCAATGCTGACAACAGATCCATTTCCACAGCAAAACAAAAACCCGGTTCATGTACAGTGTACATACGATAGCTCAAAGACTTAAAGAATGAGACTGACAGTACCTTCTAGAAGTGAAATCGTTGCCCCTTCTTGAGTGGTTGCAATTACTTGAACAGCGATGCGACTGAGAGCTTCTGGTCGATTGATGCTGTCTGTAACGCATTGATCATTAGGGACAGCCGGAGGCGGGTCAACATTTCACTATCCAGGGAATGTGAACAAATAACTGTTGACTGCAAAACAATCAGTCAATGCCTGCAGTCTATGTCTGCACAAGCCATCACGGCTCCAGAGATATGTGCAAGCCAGTGACTAATGGTATTGGTAAAATATATAAGTTGCTCGCTACATGCGTTGAAAATTTCGTGAATAGGGTGGTCCTTGCAAGCCATCCAAATAAATTGGAGGCTTGCGATAAATATTTACTATTTGTTCATTCCATCGTACATAATGTGTGTCCTGGATTAAAATAATAGAACAGTGGTTCTTAACCTGAACAAGCATTCACGGAACCTAAATTTCCTTCGAGTCATAAAAACAAAAACCACACTACATCTTCAAGTACACATTTGATAATACATTACCATAGAACACTGGTGCACAAAATGAAAAGAACAAAGCCATTGAATGATAATATTCACACATACATTATAATGAATCAGCTTCACCTTGGAAAGTGTCATTGTATTGTTCAGTTGAAACGCAACAGCATGAAACCAATTGCTTAATTACAAACAAGCTTATTAGTATTTAGGATAGAATTGGCATTTTAACGGTCACAATTCGACTTCTGATCCGGCCTAATAACCTACAATCAATGATGGCGAATACCAACATGTGTGGCATCACAAATCCTATGTGCAAGTTTAGTGTGTCTCCTCGGCCTCATTAGAATCATTGAGACTGGCTCACAGAACCCCTAGTGTTCCCTAGAACACTGTATATAAACCACTGAAACAGAACCTCTGATTATAGTGATTATGTTATTATGGCCTACCTTGAGCTGTGGTGATGTCGACGGCTTCGATGCGAATCGGCGTGCGGCTGATGAACATCGGAGCCTGTATGGACCGGCGCATTGTCAGGGTCGAAACGAGCCGGCCTATGTCCCATATAAGACTGAGTCCTTCTCTTAGGATGCTGCATTTGCATAGATCGCGGAGGCCTCGGCGGTGGCGTCGTGGATTCGTTTCCGTAGCCACCGTCACCAAAAGTACTATCGTCTATCGCCGGTCCTGTTAACCCAGGTGGCGGACCAAGTATCTCCGGGGCATTTGTCATCATTCCGAGTGCCTGCGATATCACCGCGGGATCGTTGGTTGCCACCAGGCTTCGCAGTTCGGGTTTGCTAACAAACTGGTGTCCCTGCCGATGATTCGACGATTTCTGAAACGAAACGCTTTCTCAAGACCGCGACTAGGACTCGCCACAATGATTCAAGTTAAGCAGTGAAAGACAATTTCTTCGAGACATGCAATTATACACCCATTTCGATTAGAAGAATTTATAGTATCAATGCGAATTATACTTATGATGCCCATTTTCCCCAACATGGAAGCCTCGAAACTTCAATTTGTCGTATCACAGCGTTCAGAACCCCGGAAATAACATTTCTGTTCATTCACGATTAATTCGCAGCATTGTCACAAAGTGCAACGAAATAGGTATGGTCGAAAAAAATACCAAGCGGTTGAGAACTGGCATTGTTTTCAATGATCACATGAGGTAAATATTTGAGTTTACCACATCATCCACACTCTTTTATGGCATCATAAGTGATAACGTGTGATAGTCGAATACTTGTACCTAGCCTAATAATTACAATTGATACTCCACTAGGATTCGAGCACTCAAATCGTTACACCAAGCCATACTTATGATTCCCTCGTACTCTGACATTAGGAAAGTTGTTTATGGACATAATATGGACATCGTGACGGCTGACAGATTACACCTTGTCGACTGATCCCTAGATAACGAACAAATACCACTACTATACTATTAGTTTGAAAACCACGGTTTTCCAAAGACACATATTTTCCATGCCAGCTTCATTTCAAAGAGATTCCTTTAATTCTAGGCAAGGAATATTAAATTTCAAGTTATTGTTCGATCTCTCCACTTACCGATGACATTATAATATCAGATCAAATAAATGCCGTTTCCTCAATATTTCGGTGACAAAATTACTGTCCATCTTCCAGACAGGTGCACAATATAGACCTATACACAATACATTACAAAACGCTGTGTACAGCATATCAGTAAATTCATGCAGTTTAGTTTTCTTGGTAGGTATCGAAAAATCAATAGCCTCACCTGCGATCCATTTTCTTCGCTTGGATGATCGGGCAATTGTTGCTGAGGCAAGATACGCAAGAAATCGTCCGGCAATGTGCCTAACATGGGTGGATTCCAAGCTCTGCGCAGTAACATAGCTTTATGAACCAAGTAGTGGCTGCGGAATTGCGAAATTCACAAATATTCTACGTTTTTCAACTATTTTGTAAGTGTATATGGGCATAATTTCCATGATTCTCCAACTGGCTTGATGCAACAGAATCGTGATCCTCATCAGGTAGGCCAATAGGTCTTCGTGACCAATACTGTTCAATATGAGCAAAAATAGGAATAGGGAAAAGCCCCAACCCCAAACAGACTCGCCTAGCTCTGGATATTGCTCTCGAATAAGGCTAGTGCTTAATCACTGACAAACTGCAATGAGCAATAATAGCGTATGTCTCCGGCTAATTATGTTCGGATAGGTATTTTTTAAACTAATGTATTTCTAAACCTTGCCGATTAAAATTTATTCAAGACAATTATCTGCTATTCCAGAATATCACACCTTCGTTAGCACAGGGATATATGGATTTGATCAAAGCATAAACTGATAAAAACACGACTTACTTATACTTCCGTCTATGCTTATATCCATTCGGTACTTGGCGACCAGGCGACTTCTTATTTAATTTGTTCAATACCGTGTCATCGAGTGGATAAGAAGGCGCAGGAAAGAACGGCACAGGGACATCTGCGTGAGGGGTGTACATTGGGGGAGGGTCTCTCATGGCCATATCATCATCGCTGGAAGTCGGAACATCTAAAAACTATTTGACAGAAATATCATAAATATAAATCATAGTGCATCAAGTAGTACAATAATGTTATGCTAGTCGCTAGGCCTACAATACAGCTATAAATAATTAACACTTTTAGTCTGTAACCAACATATCGTGATAATATGCTGAAATCATTGGGAAATAACTAGGATTGGCACCATTCAAAATCTTCTAATTTTGCCTAAGTCAAATCCAACCGGAAATACCATTGTGTTTTGGCAATATAAGCATGGAAGAAATACGAATAAAACCCAGGTAAGTGTACAATGAGTTTCATAAAATTGGTCAATACATTATGTAGGCCTATAAGTTTTTCGTTACACCTTGTAAATACAATATTCTCGGAGGCGAAGTATATATGCTAGTTTTAGTTATTCACACCGTTTTCAAAACCTGATACTGTAACAGAAATATTCTTACATCAGAATGTGCTTGTATTGCAGATATATGATAGTAAAGCTGTGACAATGGTTAGATAATACATGACTTGTCAGTTGTCAAATCGATTTCACAATAATCCATCCTGCTTTGGAGGTTTCACACTGAATCAATCTACGCAGACCTGCTATTTGAAAAGTATCTGGCTTACATCGAATCAAACTATGACTAATGTCCACAAATACAAAAAGAAGCACAAAGGCTGTAGTACGAATAATACATAACAGAGATCAGGTACAATTACAGTACAGTGACATTATTCAATTAGGTACTTATACAAAAAAATTAAGCTCTACTATAAGTTGAGACCATGTTGGGTAAAACCTGTATCAGGACGAGAAGCTTCTCCATGTAATTAGATACCGCAATCCAGTGGAAGGCGACTTGATGCAAACATTTGAATGTTATACATTGGCGAATCTTGATTCAAACTAGGAGCCCAATATTGACTGGGAGTCTGCGGTCACACCTTGTTATCAGAGTATATGAAAGTTCCAACCCGCAGGAAATACACCAAGACTTTGAAACGGAACCCAAAATCATGCTGAATGTATAGCCTACTCAACTATCTACAGTACATCATAGCTCCCAACACTTGATAATGATGAGCTTGCTTAAACTGAATATAGGAAATGCAATACATGAGCACAACGATATCCTGTAATAATTCACACACAGACACAGGCACACTCAGACACAAGGTGCAAATATCAGAGTATTGTTCATCACCATCAAGTACAGATAGAAATGTATAATTGGAGATTTATGACCATTAATCACACACAACACAATATAATACAATTAACAAACATGCATCTCAAGTCTAATAGCCCATACCCACCTCAGAATGGACCGAGTCTTCAGAATCGGTGGTGTCATCATCCACTGCTATACGCCTACCCTGGTATCGCCTTTGAATATTCATAAAATTACTCAGAAGAGCTGGCCCACTAAATCATTTGTGGCGTAGCCTAACTAGCGTTAATAAGAAGCATCAAACGTCACCAAACACAGAAAAGCAATCATGATAAAATTAGGATTTCACAAAATTATTGCCACATAGCTTATCTCCTCGAAGCTGATCACAGCCATACAGGTCTATCTTGTGGTAAATTATGCATCGATGATATGGTGCTTGAAATGTTACGCTCCAGTTATTTGTACAAAAGTTGGATAAAAGAACAATGTTACAATTTAAGCTGGGAATAAGAAAATGTAGTTCCTTTATCAAGAGAGCACTGAGCTATCAATGCAATGATAACAAATAAGATTGATGAGGACAAAGTGCAGTATAGTCAGACCGGAATTATTTATATCATTCATCTTTTCATGCTAGAATATCGTGAAGAAAATCATAGCTAAATTCCATGCACTTTATTATGCAGTATGAATAAATGGTTACAGTTATACCATGATAGCGCTCAACGCAAAGTTAATCTTTGAAATTCTATACAAGTACACATACAAGTAAAAGTAATTATTTAAAGTCACAGTAAAACTACTTCAAGAAAGAGAAAATTGAAGGTTTTGAAAGTGTTCTTAGAACTAACAATGCATCCCTAGCTTTCATTACTAATTAGGCTAATTAACTTAACTATGAATGACTAACAGTCTTGCAACCAGAACAAATTTAAAGCTATATTTCATGGTAGTCATAAAAAAGTGACAAAAATTCATCAAGAAACTATAGTACTTCCTACTAGTCAAAACTAGTAAAGCAAACATTTTGCATCAGCATTATTGAAGAAGAAGCTGAATTATCCTAAACACAAAACAACAAGGCACCTGGTCACTAAAACAAGGTAGAATTACTCCACTACTGGATTTCAAGACAGCTATGAAAATAACATCTTGGGAAGTTCAAAATATCCAGAAAGAACTGGCCACCGAGTACTAACCTGCTTGATGCATTTGTTCGACCGTTGCAATCTCTCGAAAGTTGTAATAGTTGATCCACGGTCGCATCGACATGCCCGGAATTACTACGTAACACACACTCTATCAATTCGGAATCAAGAGTTGGAAACATGGTCTTGAAATCTCTCATGGCTTGCCTGCAATTTGATGGAAATTTGATGATGAGAAGGTGTGAGTGTGCGTTGTGCAATGGATGTGACAATGCTAGATGGAATTAGCATCTTCAAAAATCAAACTGCTATTATATCTATAACAATGGCAGAATTGTCTCAGCGGTGTATGAGGCAGGACACAGTGATGCCAGTTCAGCGATTTCGGCATTCTAGATTCAGTGATTTTTTATTCAGTTCAATGACTCAAAAATTCGATCTATTGATTAAGATTATCGGCAGAACCCTGAAAAATATCTAGAATTTTTTCATGACTTCTTTCAGCAATGCTTATATGGATCAGCCTTTCTATATCTCTTATCACCGTTTAGCGTTTTAGCGATGCCCATTAATTTAATACTTACCAGAATCAACTGGTCTACCAATATCATCATCATCAATATCATCGTTAGTTTATTCTTACTCTTACTTGAATTCCAGGGTGGCTGGAGGGCGAGAGGCGTCATTTCGTTGTTTAGTAGACATCCGAAAATCCAAGGTGGACATCGAATAATCCGGTATTGTAGATAAAACAAGATTTCATCAACTTCCCTATCTCCAGAAGTCAATTTTCCGGGAACACTATCGTATATATATCATAAACTGCAGAGTCAAAAAGAGCCGGTTTCTGATGAGTTGCCTCGTTGATTTTCAAGCAACGAAATTATGAGTATAGCAATTCTGGCCAACCCACGCATCGACCCCACGCCTGAACTCACTTAATCAGAACTCACAAGACCGTCTATTCTTGGAATACAACGAAGTAATGAGCCGAATTATTTGGTACGAAAATTTAAATAGAATAGCCATACACCACACGCATGTATCACCGTTTAGTCATCCCTGATTTCGGTAGCACACGAGGGATTGGGTGAAACGTGCATCAATATGTAAAGACAAAATATTGATGAATACTAATTTAGATAGCTTTCATGCAATGATATCTCTTTAACGTATGTGTGTTAGCTGCAGTTTAAAGACTGCAGCCTCTTTAGCTCCAGAATGCTTTCATATGTCTATGTTGTCCTTCCATGCAGTATTATACATCATTGTTCTTCATCATCATCATTGGTATATTAGCAATTTTATCAGTTCAATACACCACAAAAAATGCGATACAATTCAATATAGATGCTTATTTTCGAAGTAGAATTTGCATTACTTACCAATACCATAGGCCAGAGGTCTCAAACTCAAATGTGCTCGCGGGCCAATTTCCTAGTTTTTGATGACGCCGCGGGCCGCAGCATCAATAATAGGGATATTCAATACCTAATATCGAAGTAGGTGTTATTTGACGGAGCCTTGCAGACAGGCATTCCACAAATATCGTGGAAATGTAATTTACTATTGTACTATGTCTCAGAAAACAAATGACTGCCATACTGACCTGATTAGATAGCTAGCCTATATACCAGGGGTCACCAACACGCGGCCCGCCAAGTCATATTCTGCGGCCCGCGAACTGATTTGAGATTTCGGAAGAAAGCTAAGAAAACCAATTTGAAATGCTGAAATTGACTACAGTTTCAACATGTTGCTGTTGTTGTTTTAAAATAAGCTATTCTCTTGTGCCCAATGTATATATATCATTGCTTGTGCCCAATATCACTATTCGTCACTAGCAAAAACGGCCGTGGTGATGGGAACAACATTCCATCGAGGGAGAATCAGCTGATATGAATGGGCATACTGTATTGACTTGCAATGGCCCAAACACTGCCAAGACCGAGACGCTTAGAAAACGGCTTAGGGCAGTGGTTCCTGAAACTGGGGAGCGCGCACCCATCGTGCGGGGGCGCGAAAGCATCAGAAGGGGAGGGGGAGATGCGCTCAACTGAAAAAAATTTCGCGCCTCCACGAGGGGCGCGAGCTACCTTGTTTTAGGAACCACTGTCCCAAGCAGTTTTCTAAGCGTCTCGGTCTTGGCAGTGTTTGGGCCATTGCAAGTCAATACAGTATGCCCATTCATATTAGCTGATTCTCGCTCGATGGAATGTTATTGCTCTGTGTATAGTCCGGAATTCATCTTAGAGAATTCTCTTATCAAGAGTCATAACCTTCCATGCCATCAAACTAGACGTTGGGATTGCTAGCATTCTAGTCGCATTTTGTGATATGACGATTTTTGAGTATTATAAATGGGAGCGTGTCTAAAAAAGTTTGAGAACCACTGGCTTCGGGTTTCCCCAAAAGATCAAGCTTTACGTGAAGATGGTCTTTCGGCTAGCCACGTATCTGGATAGTCCCAATATCGATTCCTTTGTCGCTGAAAATCGTTTCCAGGTATCGTGCACAGCTCACAGTTCAAAATAAAATAAAATTGATGATAATGATCTTTTGTTGTATTTGCAATCCTTTAATAAAATATTATTTCTTTTGTGGTCAATATGCCCGTCGCCTATGTTAGGTAGCTCACCGTCGTACCAAATTAGAGTTTTAGAATGTTGTTGCCTATTTTTCATCGATATCGAAGTCATGCGGCCCGCGGCCTCTACGAAATTTGAAAAGTGGCCCGCGACCCGTTTTGAGTTGGCGACCCCTGCTATATACCCTACGCAACGCAAGCTACGACCCTTTGATATATTACTATTCCCCATGAGAGTTTCATAGATTGTTGCGTCCGTAGGATTACCAAGTCACCGTTCCAAGTCGCAAGTCCTTCTCTGATTTTAACGTTTGACCAGACTCAACTCGAGTCATTTTTATTTAATCACCCAGTCAATCCGAAATCGAGTAATTTTACGAGGTCTCACCGAACCGAATCACAATTTTCAGACATGAATCATCAACGGGTCATGTTTTATCACCATGAACTAGAAATGTGACATAATAGCTGATCTTCTACCGCATGGTAGCTTTTAAAAGTGATGTGATAGTGAAGTTTGTTGAGATTTCAGTGATTTTTATTATAGTTTTAGCGTGAACTTTACGTTCTTGTATCTAAAAAATATATATGGTAATTTAATATATTGTTGAATACTTGAAATTCCCAAATGCCGTCGCGGGCCGCGTGTTTGAAACCTCTGCCATAGGCCAAGCTGAATAATTAATTTATTAACTTTTTGTTGTCGTTTCGCCTACTTTCTATCTTTTCAGTATATCACGATCTTATGGTGTTATGAATTGATAATAATAATTGACTCACCTGAACTAGTTCTTATGCAGGCTCGTTGTGGCCAATATGATTCAGACCACTGAGCTATATAAAAGGTTGCCAGTAAACTCGCCCCAAAGTAAATTCGGCCCGTCGAATTCGGCCCTCGGTCACTTTGGCCGTCGGTGAATTCGGCCTTCGGTAAATTCGGCCAGGGCCAGAGTAACAACAACAGTTACAATACCATTATCTAACCTGAACCCTAACCCTAATCCTAACCTAACCCTAATCCTAACCTAACCCCAATCCTAACCTAACCCTAATCCTAACCTAATCCTAACCTAACCCTAATCCTAACCCTAATCCTAACCTAACCCTAACCTAACCCTAATCCTAACCCTAACGCTAATCCTAACCCTAAACCTAACCCCTAACCTCCAAATCACTTGATAATATTATAATTATGTAATATAATACACATTATTAGTTCGTAATACAATTTCACACAATGTTCTCCGAGGGCCGAATATACCGATTGAATTCGGCTGTCGGTAAATTCGGCCCCGTAAACATCGGCATGTATATATACATATATATATTTATACGCATACCCTGTTCTCCAAATCACTTGATAATAATATAATTATGAAATTAATTCACATTAATAGTTGGTAATACATTTTTATAAAAAATTCTCCGAGGGCAGAATTGACCGAGTAACCAGTGAATTGACCGGTGAATTCGGCCGTCGGTAAATTCGGTCCCCGTGAATATCCGCGCTATCTCCCGTGATTACGCGATCTACGCATACCCTGACATCCAAATCACTTAATAATAGTATAATTATGTAATTAATTCATGTTAACGGTTGGTAATACATTATAATACAATATTCTCGGTGGGCCGAATTTACTGATGTAATGGCCGAATTTGCCTGGGCCGAATTTACTTTGGGGCGAGTTTACTGGCAACCTATATGGTTACATTAAATAACATTAAATTCATGTTATGATTTCGGTCGTTCCGGTAAGTGACGCCAGCGATAAAACATTCGGATGTTTACAATTTAATTTTAGCAATCGATCGATTTGTTGCTATCTGCAGCAGCAGCTGCTCTGCTGCTGGAGGGATTACGCGAATTTGGGTTTTTGAGTCGACAAATATATGGAATGTTACTGGAGTGTAGGGATGTGCATTTTTAGCGTTCATAAGTCATTGTCTTGGCATTCATACGGTAATGAGCCTATAGAATAGAACCGTCATATGTAAAAAGTATTTACCACGAAGGCACGTGCAACCATTTATGACAGTATTGTCATGAAGTTGTAAGCTGTAGGAAAAAATTGAAATTTCCTGTGGATAATATTATAGCTGCAAAGGGTAAACCCTCTCCAATAATGAAAAGAAGGTCCATCATTTCAGTCAGAATCAATGACAATTATGACATCATATCATAGAATGGCGATAGGGAAAGGCAACAGCAGGCTTAAATCAATAATAATGGCGGGTAGCGATATAAGAGGTATATAATGATAGACGAATCTGTGAAAAATTTGCTTCTCCAAGGTACAACCAACGGTCCAACTGTCAACTAACATATTATTGGAATATTGGGTAGAATTTATCATTTTTTATGTCATTTCGTGCTAGGCGACACTGATTGACATTGGCATTGAGACATCTTAATACTTTCCTGGTCCCTCTAAGCTACTAGTTCAGCTTGATAGTAATTGATATGTTGTGCATCTGCCAACAAACCAACAAAAGGAATGAAGAGGATTGCTGTTGAGTGTTGATGTTTGACATGAGTCCTGTATACTTTTAGTAATATAATCCAATCCGTCTCCCCAGCCCTAATCCCAACGCGAAAAACAATTAATTTTAACGTCTATAAATTTTCACATGTTCATGGGAAAAATTTATTGGTTTCTTGGGGATCACTTCTCGATGTGTGGGGAAAAACGAAGAAGTGCTAGATATCCTGCCCTTTTCCTGTCCTCATGCCCCGCTCTACTACACACACACAATATTGATCCCCGTTACTCCAGACTCAGACTCATGCATGCCTGCGTCTCTAACAAACGCAAACACCGACCATACAGACATTACACCTGAATGATACATGTGTGTCTATCAGATATGAACACGCCCCAGACACAGCCTAGACGTGATTACTGAGTGGTATCTAATATCTGAGTATATGCACATGCACATGGCTCTGCCCAGATATCATGCTGCCGTGAACAATGATCGTATATGAATAGTCATGTCATATCCTATGTGACTAAGTGCCATTGTGAACACGTTTCATTGATGGCGAGAACAATTCTCTATATGGTTATGTTGTGGGTAACCCTAACCCAGTTACCAGAATATTACATTTGGTGTGTTGCAGAAGTGCAAAAATTATGGTGAATGCATTTCGATGCAGTAAGTTTTCTCTGTCTTGAGCCTTATTGTAATATGGTATTGTTTTCTCTGAAGTGATGAGATTAAATTTAGGTTCCATAGTAGTCAGCTCTTTGTTACCAATATTTGAAATTGTTGCTCACAGCCCAAGGTGCACATCCCATGTGATGATTCATTACCGCAGATATTCTAACATTGTCCGCATAATTCCAAGTTTCAGCGTCTTCAACAAAAGGATAGCTGATTGTACATATGGCTGTGGGTGTATTTGCATGTACTGTTTCTGAACTTTAGAAGATGAACACGTCTCTTGCTGGTCAGTATGTTGGCCCGTATAGACTTGAAAAAACACTTGGGAGAGGACAGACTGGTAAGTTTACATTATATATAAAAATTACTGATCACCTGATCATGGAATGCGTGAATTTTTCTGTCGATTTTATGATCATTCTGTCTATTATACGACGGTAGTCACCACTGACTTTCACAAGTGGGTAGGTCACAACAGATTTGTTGATCTATCTTACAATGCATGGTTAATTTTGGACATGCTGCATATTTGCTTGTGTAGCTTATAGGATCTAATAAATTGTGTGTGCCTGCTGTTTTATTTACATCCGGTAGCTTCTTACCTTTGATTCAAGTGGACCCCTATACCCAGGCCGTGTTATTTTTGGCATATGCCAAAACTGCCAAAAATAACTTATTTTTGGCATTTTTCGGTTTTTATTTTAGGCAGTTTTGGCATCGTCCTCTAAATAGATAGTTTCAGCCTCGAATTAGTCACAAAAACGCTTTATTTGGGCTAGTTTGTCAAAAGACACCACAAAATGTGCAGCATCCACGTATAATCAGTGCCACCAAACAATAATAAGAAGAAAAAACCTAACGATTTCATTGGTTAATAATATCAAACGAAACCACAAAATGTGCAGTATCCATCGGAATCGGTGCCAATAAGCAAAAAAAGGAAGAGAAGCCTAAGAAACACGCTCAACAGCTGATTGTTACAGCTGTTGAATAGACTTAAATCGTTTGCACTGTAACAGTGCTTCCAAACTCAGGTCAGACAAGTTTCTCCTAAATTCATTTCTCGCCCAGCGAATCTGGGAAATATCGGCTTCAACAGTAGCCGTTGAGGGAAAGAATGTTGCCAGTCATCCACAAAAGGTTTTCAGAGCTTCAAAATTTCTGGAGGGCCAAACCGGCTTCCATGCATCATGAAAAGAGATCACTTCGACAGTGCCATCGATCTCATCGCGGAAAGAATTTTCTTCCCGATCCTTTTCCAGGAGTTTCCTGCGTTGTCTCTCAACACATTCTATTTAGTAGCCCGACTATCATTTCTCCTTCAGTCTACCGATATATTTTCGGAGGACTTTTGTCACTTCAGGTGGCTTTAATATTACCAACTCGCATGGACTGTCTGCAAGACTGTCTGGCAAAACGAGACTATGCAGCTCAGAAATAGCCAGACAGTTTGTTGCGTCACAATGTTCAACTCGATCACAATGAAAAAATCATGGTTGGTTTTGGGGGTTCCAGTTCCATGAGCAGAATATGGTTTATATTTTATTGATCAGTACTGCGGCAGCTTCTCATTGATACCCGTTTTATCAAATTTAGCGCTCGACAAGCCGGTCAAAAATGGTCGTAAAATTGCCTTTGGACAAATGGAAAGTATGACGTAAACCAAATGCAGTCAGCCGTTCAATCTCGCAGTGCCCACACCATTTAGGACACCATGCTTTCACCCCTAATGGGTGGCCTGGACCGAGATTAAGAAACCTGCCTTTCACAAACGCTATTCTCGCTTGTAATGCGGTCCTGTTAACACAACACCACGAACGAAAAACACTATTTGGCAGGCCGTGTTATTTTTGGCATATGCCAAAAATTGCTTATTTTTGGCATTTTCAAATTTTTATTTTTGGCAGTTTTGGCATCTGGCTCCTGAAATGCCAAAAATAACACGGCCTGCCTATACCCATCATTGCTTCCATTACTGTGATCAGTGATCACTGATATTATAAGAGACTCTTGGAGGTGCAGATCTTCAAGTGAGTAATCAAAAGTGCTCAGTAACGAAGTACTTCTACTTTCTGAAGTACTTCAAGTAGATTGTACCTACTTGCACTACTTAGCCTGCTTGTAAATCGCTACGGTATGTCTACTTCTACTCAAGTAGAAATTCATGGCATCTGCTTGAGTACTGAAGATGCCTACTTTGACCCCCTCTGTAAATAATATGTTCATATTGAAATGAACCCGAATATTTTCAGCTGAATTCAAAATGAAATTGGAAATCAACAACCTAGCACCCCGGTGACAACATATTTGGTGATACTGCTGTGATTTTTATAATGTTCTTTTCAACTCTCTACTAGTTGCTGACGATTAGGCTACCTCCGGCGAGTGTCAGCCGAAAATTGTTGCGTTTGTTTCGATGTGAATATACTATTCAATGGTCTGGGTTACTGATATTTTATCGTTTTCATGTTGACTATTCTAGTACAAGTGTGTGTTCCATATTGTCATTAGCAAAGTCGTTTGTTAGTGTTTAACTCTTCCTTTGCCGGTAATTCGTGTTACTGATGAATTAGTTTAGATCAGGGGTCACCAACACAAAATGGGTCGCGGGCCACTTTTCAAATTTCGTAGCGGCCGCGGGCCGCATGAATTCTATATCGATATAAACCAGGCAACCACATTTAAAACTCTACGACAGTAAAACCACAAAAGAAGTAATATTTTATTAAAGGAATACAAATACAACAGAAAATCACTATCATCAATTTCATTTTCTTTTGAACTCTGAGCTGTGCACGATACCTGTAAACGCTTTTCAGCAACCAAGGAATTGATATTTGGGCTAGCGAGATACGTTACTAGCTGAAAGACCATCTCCACGTAAAGCTCGATCTTGTGGGGAAGCCCTAAGCCAGTGGTTCTCAAACTTGGATGATACTGAAAAATTCGCTCCTCCCTTATCGTCATATCACAAAATGCGACCAGAATGCTAGCAATCACAGCTGATATTTTAATGGCATGGAAGGTTATGACTGTTGAGTGTTGATGAGAGAATTGTATAATATGAATTCCTGACTATACACAAAATTTGAATTTGATGTAAATCGTGCGGAGCGCTATAAAAATTTCAGTTGACCGCAACTCCGCGCCCCTTCAGATGCTTTCACGCACCCCAGTTTAAAAACCACTGCCCTATTCCGTTTTCTAAGCTTCCCGGTCTTGGCAGTGTTTGGGCCATTGCACGTCAAGGCAATATGCCCAACCCATTCATATCAGCTGATTAGTCTCCCTCAATGGAGTGATGTTGCCATCGCCAAAGCCGTTTTAGTTAGTGACGAATAGTGATGTTGGGCACCGGAGAATAGCTTATTTTGAAACAACAACAATATGTTGAAAATGTAGCCAATTTCAGCATTTCAAAATGGTTTTCTTGTCTTTCTTCCGAAATCTCAAAGGAAGTCGCCGGCCGCAAAATATGACCTCTCGGGCCGCATGTGGCCCCCTGGCCGCGTGTTGGTGACCCCTGGTTTAGATCAATGATTTCATTCAAAAAGTCGTTTGAAGCCTTCTGATGCCTCTCGCTCCAATGCTGGAGATTGATCATCTCTTCTCAAACACATGAATATTACATAAGTCTTTGTGGGTAGTTCCTGCCGAGGGAATAACTTTGTCCAGACTAACCTCATTTGAATTTTATTGTGCATTTGTAATGGCAATACAGCATGCTTTAAAAAGCAAGCAGGTCCTGCCTCTGTGTTAGCTGTATAAACAACATTTTTTTCAGATATTCTTAATAAAATCAATCCCATGAAATTATGAAACCACACAAAGCACAATATGACCGAACTGTTGGCGATGTATAGTAAGGTCATACTAGTCCTTGCTTGTTATTCTCTCGTGATTTTTTGTATGGAGGAGGGCTACGATAAGAACATAAAAATGTTGTTTTCCTGTTGACGCATTCTTATGAAACAACATGTGTGTGTATGCCATTTTTGACTACTAGAGAAATGTTCCCAAGTGTAAATATATGATCGTTTGGTGGAGACGTCTTTAGCTCATTTCGACTCCAATTCTGTTTGTTGCTTGACATTCAAAGAATTTAATGATAAACTCAATTGCCTATCACAAAACAGTATTGATCCACATCTGACTGACTGATTGACTGCCGGCTATCATGGATTGATGTAGGGTTGGGGTTACCAACTTACCATGTTATGAAATTAGAGAGAGAGGTCGTCTCTGACAAGGAACATTAACAGACATTCAAACAGGTTTATCTTTAAGGAAATTGTTGATCGCTCGTAGTTTGACTAAAAATATTTAATTTCTTCCAAGTAGACTCCTAAAAACCAGTTTCCACGTCCAATTTAGGTTCGGTTGACCTTTTTTTAGCCAATTTTCGCATCGATTACATTACGGTACAACCCATTTATCACGTGTATTTCTGAGTAGTATGACCTTTTTGGATTATCTCTGTGTAGGCTACTCGCCCAACAATCAACGTAATGAAAGAGGACGTTCCCGTTTTCTTGCAAATAAGAATACATATGGTATCCCTAATTGATGTGATCGCAATATATTTTTTTCACTGCTGCTGGTTTATATTGAGTGTTATGAATGATGGAATACCGAATATGCTTGATTCTGGATTCTACTATCTCAATAACTTAGTATCTAACCGAGGCCTGGGCAAAGTGCGGCCCGAGCGCCAAATACGGCCCGCGGTGCGATTCTGAGCGAAAAGTTGCTTGGAATTCAAAATATAAAATCCACTTTTGAATGTTGACGCGTGGAATAAACCATAAGCTGTATAAACTGAACCAGAAATTCGTTTATTTTGAAGCCCGTTTATGTGCCGCGATTATGTAGCATTTGTATACGTTGTGTGCATAATCCAGATTCAAAATAGAGTCAATGTAGCAAAGTATACCGTAACAATTGAAGTCGCAAGAAGTCACTGTTTCCATATAGGCTGGAGTTAAATATAGTTTAAAATGTATATATCATGTTCAACATTGTTCTGAATCGAAGAAATATTGTTTTTGCACCGTCACATTATCATAACCTAATATCAATACATTGACCGAGCAGCATGTATTAACAATGTAGTTCACTGCTTTCAATTTAGAAATAAAATTGATGCGCTGCAGAATCTAGGTAAAATTTTGGCTCAGCCCGCCAACATATTTTCTGATTTTCATCTGGCCCGGTGGGAAAAATAATTGCCCACCCCTGATCTAACCCATCTAATAGAATGCTACCCCTTCAGCAGTATGCTGCTGTTTGTTTGAGAAATGGGTAGGAACCAAGGTTATAAAGTATTTTGGTACATTTTAAAGTCTCACCCCAGCTAAGGCAGCCATTTGAGTAACGTTTACAATGTGACTGGTAACTGATGTCTTTGTGCCCTGCTCTTGCTAACCCCATTTCAAGCTGCAAGACACCACTGGGCAAGCACCAACTATAGTAGATTGCACATGGACTCGTTTGTGTGTTCCGTTCATTAAAAATTACCTTCACTTTGGTAGGTCTCGTGAAGCTTGGAGTGCATTGTGTCACCCGAGCAAAAGTCGCCATCAAAATTGTGAATCGAGAAAAGCTGAGCGAAAGTGTTGTTGGAAAAGTACTGCTTTGAAACATCTATCTGAATTCGCAATCTTTGATCGCGTATATATTCTCGGATTAGGTCGAAAGGGAAATCGCCATCATGAAACTCATAGAGCACCCGCATATTCTGGGACTGTACGACGTTTACGAAAATAAAAAATACTTGTAAGTATTTGTGCTGGCTCGGGCATGATGATCAGGTCGATATATTATAACCTTTATCGGAAATGGTGGATCATTTTGTTTTCTGATTGGAATTGACTGTATCCCAACAAACTAATGCAGATAATGAATATTGATTACTGCATTTGAAAGTTGGTCTGATCCGATGTTCGCCGTGACTTGGCCTGCAGATAAACATTTTGTTGCATTGTTTTGCGAACGTTGGAACGTGCTGTATGCGTCCTCGTATCATCGAAGTCATCGGAACCAAATATTTCACGGCTTAGAACAGCTGGAACACGATTACGTCAATTCTGCGTATGTTTACGCTCTGCTTTTCCTAATTCTGTGAAAACTTCATCTTCGGTCGTTCAAGAAAACAACACACCAACTCCAAAAATGTGGTGGGCCTGTGCGATTGCTTGGCGCTAGGTCTATGGTAGGGTCTCTATATTTAGGCGCCGTACGAGTGTGAGCTTGAAATGGGCCAAAAGAATTTCTTATATCTTCATAATCACCGTTTACATGTAGGCCTATAGGTTACCACTACTATTTTTAGAAATATCTACGGTTAATTAAAATGTTAATACTTACGGTATATCACTGGAAGATTAGCATTTGGCCATCTTCGAGCCCATTTCACCGTAATAATTTGTGTGTTTGGCTTGGCACGATCTGGCAACCCGTCTGTGTCATCTATTTCTTTTATCTTATATGTTGTAACCCCATTTTGTCATCTGTGCAACATTCAAAATTAGCTCCTACACTTCTGACACCACGTTGCCATCTAGCCTACTTGATAGAACTGATTGGATATTTTCAATCTACCTTTTTTAATTGTAAGTAGTTTGACCTGTCTTGTAACACAGTTTTTAAGTATAGGCTACTTTCATTAGCAACCAATTTGATGACCTCTGTTAATCCCCCGGTAGCAGCCCAAGTGTAATCAACCTTTGGGCATACTCAGTGAAGGACTATCATTTTTCAGGTACTTGATTCTGGAATTAGTGTCTGGCGGCGAATTATTCGACTATTTGGTGAAAAAGGGCCGACTGATCCCCCGCGAGGCCCGGAGATTTTTTCGTCAGATCGTGTGTGCAGTCGATTACTGCCACAGTCACAACGTTTGGTAAGCTTCGCGCGTTTGAAATTGTTGTATAGGCCTGCCGTTCGGCCACGCTTGCAAATATTGCTTTCAGTCACAGAGATTTAAAGCCGGAGAATTTACTTCTCGACGAAAAGAATAACATAAAAGTCGCCGACTTTGGCATGGCGTCCTTGCAGCCCGAAGGATATTTACTGGAAACCAGTTGCGGCTCGCCCCATTACGCATGTCCGGAAGTTATCAAGGTGAGCGTTTGCGTCCGTGTTTCTAACGCTAGCGAATATTGAATTGCGACAATGGCTACTTTCAGGGGGAAAAGTACGATGGGAGGTCGGCAGATGTTTGGAGCTGCGGTGTCATACTCTATGCGTTGCTTGTGGTAAGGGATCATGTATTTTTGTCATTTGTCCGTCCACAATGGACTACTGACCGTGCCTAGTTGCGTGCAGCCAATGATGGCCAAGATGACCATGACCATGTCATCACAAATCATTTATGTAGCCTACAAGTCGAGTTTTGGTCTGGATGGCTCAGGTATCCAGATGGCTCAGAGATTCCCGGAAACTGCCTTAAGAACCGCTGACTTAGTGTAATTATTGTTCACACAAACTCAAAACCACAATAATGATTCATCTCGTGACTTTATACGAAATGGGAGTCAAGAACTGTGCTTTTTGTATTTTAACGTATGTAGTAGCATTTTTTGTTTTCGCATATATGATAGGTGTGAGTCGAGTAGACGAGTATGCACAAAGTATCATCTTTTTAATAAGTGATTTAATACTTCTATTTTACTATTCTTGATACTTACTTTTTACACTTTCGCTTTTGTAAAGTAGAAAGTCATTTTCGGATTGGTTTATAGCAGGGGTGGAAAACTTCTCGAGTCGGCGGGCCGAATACCGGAAAATTATGTAGACTACTTGCCGGATTCCTGAATCGATACATTAATCTCGTATTTAGGCTATCCATGATACAAGGAATGAATCGTATTTAAAGTTAACTTGAAGTTTAAAGCATATAGACATAAAACAGTGTTGATTGAATTTATCATCGTTATGTACTATGTACTCAATGAGAACTCTGTGATTGTCAGCAAGTTCTATGAACTCTGGCTGCATGTCTGACGTATAAACCCTTGGTAAAGACTGCGACGTCAGTTATATTGAACGCAGCTTCCACTTGATAATGCTCATGGTCGAAAATGTTTGCTCCCAAATGTATGTGGAGTAGACACGCGGGACACGTTATCATGTAAGACTGGAAACTGTCTGCCAGCCGCTCAAAATCCTGCCGCCGGCCCACGAGCCGTATGTTGCCCGCCCCTGATTTATAGGCTATTACTTTTGTGAGTGAGGTGAGATCGCCCCGTAATCCTTTCATGGTAGCAGAGTGTGTTCTCTTTGTGTGGAGTCATCTGTCAGTTTGCGTTGTTGCGAAGTTGCATCTTTCAATTTCAAAAGTATTCCACCTCCAATTTACTGCTTAAAGCGACATCTTGATAAAATCAACTTTTTGAAACTACTGTTCATTACTTACATTCATTTCAAGTATTGTTGACTTGCAATTTACGACACTACAATACTTCCACCTGCAATTGCAATTCTGACTCTGCTCGTTTACAAGTTAGACCGGAAACATTTGAATGGAGTTGATCATCGATGACCATCTTTTTTTGTACAGGGCTCTCTGCCATTTGATGATGACAACCTTCGACAGCTTTTGGAAAAAGTCAAGAGAGGATCCTACGAGATTCCGTATTTCGTGCCGCCCGAAGCTCAGAGCCTGTTGAGGCAGATGATAGATTTGAAGCCAAGCAAGAGATATACGGTAAGGGGGTAATGCATGTAAGACTGCATTACATGATGACTTGTAAAAGATAGCTAGCGGAAGTGGTTTTGTTCTTGGGAATATTTAAATTCTTTTACGGGTCTTGCTCAACCTACATGTACAAAGTACATCTTGACTGTCATAATGAACAGAGAATTCTTGCTCTTTATCGAAATCATATCTCTGTATGTTTAAGAGTTGGATGTTTAGACAATTGTGACAGATACTGCGAACTGTGCCTCGATCTTTCTGGCTGGCCGTGTGTGATTATTAGATCTTATGTATGCACTGCAATTACTCGCGTCTAAGTTAAACCGCTATCACGTAAGCCTCAGTACCGGTAGGCCTACTATAGAAACCAAACCTCTGTAGATATATTGGTGGACACTTGGCAGTGTCAGACAGTTGTGACCAAAGATCGAAAACTGTGTCTTGATCTAATTCTGTTACTTCTGATATCACTTGTATTAGTATTTGTTCTATGTCCATTGTCCAATGTCCATACTGCAATTACTCGCATGTAACATTAACTGCTATCACATAACTCTCTAAAATGTTTCTGACACTAACCGATTCTTAAGTAGATTGACAACAATAATAGTACATGCGGAAACACGTGGTGTAATTTTAGCATTTATTGATGCTGGCAGGTGGGAAAGCATGTTTTGCGCATAGTCACTATTAGTGAGGCTTGTAAACAGGGCTGCCATAGAACTAGATCAGGAGTTCTCAACCTCTTTTTAACTATGGCTCAATTTCCTGTTGGAAAATGTTCTAAGGCCCCATCTCTTAACCGAGAGATTTAGTCCTGCTCAATGTGTGCTAATTGCTGGCGCGGATATGCCTATTCCTCTGAAATATGTGCATTTTTTTCTTTACTATTCGTATTAAAATCTAGTGCTCTAGCGATATGAAGTGGCGCATTTCAAATTGAATAAATCTCCAAAAATGACTGACGTATTAATTTTGGGCCCCTTTGAGTTACGGCCCTGGTAGTTTTAGTGCTACCTCGGCCCACTGGTTGAAAACCCCTGGACTAGACAAAATTGATGAACATATTTTTGTCATCGGCTCACAAATTTCGCTGTAATAGCCTACTAATAAGAGTTCTTGGCTGCCCTTGGTTTCTGATCCATGTTGACATCAACACTACTTATACAACTAATTGCATTGTCGTTTTGCAGCTCCAACAGGTATTGAAACATCCCTGGATGAGACCAAACGCATCTGCCGACGGGCCGGCGCGCATCCCGAAGACGCCAAATTCGATACTTCACTGCGTGCCGGTTTCCGACGAATCTGCCGTCGATCCCGACGTTCTATCGTCCATGACCTCGCTCGGCTGTTTCAGTGACAAAGACGCGCTCGTTGCCAATTTAATGAAGACCGAGTGAGTGGGAATATTGTGTTCACGAGACCAGAGGTGGTCACTGGTCAGTAACGAAGTACATCTAGTTTTTCGGTGGTTCTTAACGTACATTAAACTTGAGAACCCTCGCGCAAATCTTCACTTGAGACTTCAGGGTACTGATATATCTCAACTTTCGCTTTGCTGTATTATGTTCGGTTCCTCAATTATGGCTCATTATAATTTGACAGTGACACCAATCGACATTGACAGACGTCGCGCTTCGCTCGTAATCGCCAGACTTCACGCTGACGCGGGAGCTTAGCGTTGTTTGCTACATTTTTTGTCCTTCCCAATCATAGTGTGATTGGGGTTATTACCTGTTAGCCTGCAATAAAAACAGTAGTCACACTCATACTGTGCATTGCGTGGGATGTAGGCCCACCTCCAATTTTGCTGAATCGTAAGACTAAAATCGATCACATTACACATCTAATAGGGCCTACCTCACCAGGCCTATATATTACTGGTGCTCAAAATAAACTGTGCATTGACAGAGCTTTAAAAGAACAAAACCCGCGAGGCATTTCAGTTTGTGTGATCACACAGGCCGTAGGTAGAAGTTACGTACCCCTTGCTTGACTTGATAGGCTTGTGATCGAATGTTAGTCAGCTTTGTGTAGTAGCAGCATTGACCTTTCTATTACAGGCAAAACACCGAGAAAGTTGTTTACTATATGCTTTTGAGAAGGAAAAAGAGGCGTCCTAGTTTTGATGATGATGCGGGATCGCTTCCTTACAGGCATCCTGGTGAGAGATGGTGTTATGTATTTCTAGTTGTGGGAAGTGGTAGGTACTGGGGATGACACGTCAGTGAATGATCACAAATCCAGCATTATGAAACATGAAATAAGCTGTTTTCACTTACAATAATGGTCAAGACTATCTTCGCAAACCAAGGCACTATTTGATGCTGAAGATCATAATCAACTCCAAATAGCTTGTGGCCTCGCCTCAACCTCCGAAATCTCCCTGTGGCCCCTTTGGCGCTGTGGTGATGGTGATGGTTAGGAGCGCTTGGCTTATACATGACTGTATTCAATTCTCTCTCTCATAGTGTCTCTTTTGTGGTATACTATACTACTACTACTATTATAATTACTCGGGTACTGGCAATGGCAACTGTTATTTCTCCACGCAGTATACATTCGAATACCGTGATTATTGGTGTCTGAGACATGACTGTTTCATGTCAACTGCAGTACCTTGAATCAGATGCATTTTGTGCGTATGGACTTGAATTTTTTGTAATCTGTTGTTACGTAACATTCACTCTCAGTATAATAAAATAGGGCTTCTGTCTGTCGTGTGCAAAAATCAACCTGGTTTTTATACCTGATGAAAGTATCGAGATGTGTTTGACGTGTCCAAAATCGTGCTGAGATTTTTAGTTCCGTTAGTTGCTTGCATCGGTTTAAAATTATCACCGAAAGTAAAAAATTTCCGAAATTCCATGTCAATTATACCCTGTAACGCCGATTGCAATTCAAGACGCCCCAAGGAAACGTGTAGACTCCGTGTCCTCCCTGGACATGAGCGGTGACGAGTCCTGGGGCGGCATGAACGAATCGAAACGGAAATTGTCCACCGAAAGCCTGAACGTGACTGACCGCCCGTCTCCGATGGTCAGCAGAAGACGTGGCATGGAGAATCAGAGGTAAGGGCTATTGTGTCCTGGTATCTGTCTGAAAATGTACGGTGGAATTCCAAAGCAAATTTCTCTGACCTTGTGTCATATTTTGCTGTGTCGCTACCCGACAATGTGGCAGTGTCATCATATTTTGCTCTTTCACGCTTTGTGCTTTTGAAAGTTGCCTGAATAATTCAGATGTCAGGTGTGGGACTGACGCAGAAACGCTAATTGTATAGTCCATGCGTTTTTAACCAGGGGTCCATGGACCCCTTGGGGTACGAAGCACCAAATCAGGGGGTACGAGATGCATTGAGGAATTAGGCCTATATGCTATCTAGAGCTCGAAATTATTTGGCAAACCAACAAAAATTGTTCCTGGCAGACACTAATTATTCCGATCAAGAATTACCTACCTTCGTGCTATGAGCGATTTCTTGTCAATGGTCGTTTTGATTTTAATATAGAATATGGAAATGGATAGGGGTTCGAGAAATTTTAGTAAGAGCTCACTTATTACGAGCGCTAAAAAGGTTAAGAAACACTGGCTTGTCGATTCGAAACATCACAAGATTGGAATAAAATGAAAAAGATAGGAAGGTGTCGAAACGACTTGGAGTAGTCTTTCAATCAGACATGTACATGAGAGACATGTAAAGCTGTACACAGAATAAAAGGTAATTAGATAATATAAATGGTACAAGCAAAGATAATGAAGTAGCATATGACGGTAAGCAAAGTCGATATGTCAGATCAAAGTCCTGTAATCATGATGATGTACAACTTGAAAATTAAATATTGCTCCTAATCAGTTATTCTGTTGCGAGCAGAGCTTTCGTGAATCTGTAGTGTTTGAATTCAGGTCGCAAAGTTTAACGGGAGATGGTACGCCACGAAGGATGTTCTCTTCGAACGTACGTATATATATCTGTTAGTAATCGATGTATCGATGCAGGATGAGATTGATTGTGTTCCTCGGCAGTCCGAAGTCCAGAGGCAGGCCGGTCAAGGCTCGAGTCAGGACATGTCGGAAAGCTCGCAAAACGATCCCCCTGTACCTTGGAGGCAACGTCTCTCCAACTGGAAGAATAACTTCATTGCATCACCAAGGTTTCATCGTGGTAAAATGCAAGGTGGGCGTTACGCATTCTTATCCACTGTACTGCAGCGGGATCGTGATAGGTTTTAGCGTTCCCATGCCCAAGTATTGGTTGATTTTTCTGCAGTAGGACATGAATTTTTTTATTACTGAATTTTTGGTGAAGTTCAACCAGGACTGCTAGTCGAGCAGCTTGGCTCGCAGTTATGATTTCGAAGACATATGAAAACTACAAGAAAAAGCATAAAATGAAAACTGAAATCTACTCTACTGAATAGTTTGAAATGGTAGTTTTGGACGAGTTACCCATAATTTTAATTGTAAATCAAGACGCATCTTTTTAATGCAAATTACTCAAGACACCACAAATTGAGCAATTTTCGAAAGTGTATTCTCTTACCATGATGCAATGTTCTATTTTGCCCGGTCCTTGTGATAATTACACAGACAAAAGTGATGCAAACCAATACAAAAACTACTTTCTCCGTTACAAAAGTTCAGGTGTAGAACGCCAGTAGGTCAAAAAGAAATGGAAGCAGTATCAAAATATCAACACTCGGGTAAGTAGCGCAAGTAAGCAAAACCTACTTGAGTACTCTGAAAAAGTAGAAGTACTTCCTTACCGATCACCTGTGCTCGAGCGCTGCACCGAAGTGGAAGAGGTCTATCAAAGCAGTCGCAGATTGTCATTGAGAAGAAGTGCTATAAAATTCTGCCCAATGCAAGTAGATTATGACAATTCACTCCACGATTAGCATGTCCAGCGGCTGCAACAAGCCATTACGATATCACGGAAATTTTTTACAAGTCGGGTTACATCTGAAAACAAATGTATTTGGCGAGTAATGCAATTAAAGGTAATCTACTTCGTTTCCACATCTGTTTCCTCTCAATTTCCATGATGTCACCATGGGTCTTCTATCAACCTTTGTGATCTTTAGAGCAATCTACTGAAGAGGTGACCAGCGCTTCGGAATCGAATGAGTATGTCGAATGGTGTGTGATGAGACTACGTGTCGTTCAATTGTTGCGATTATGCAGGTTTACGAAGCGATCTTGGTTCGGAAGTTTCTTCGCAAGCCACATACTGCAGTCGGAGAATTGTGCCGAGTTTCCGAATTCCATATTTGTCAAGGACAGAACGTTGAACAGTTTGAAAGGGGAACTCGTACACGTGTTTTTAACGGTAATTTCAAGCGTTTGTGTCGTCATAAAGCGTTGCATCTGTCACAAGATTCTAGCTTAATATCACTAAATGGGGAGATTATTTTTTGACATTGCAATAAAAGTCAAAATTTTGTCAAAATTGTAGCGTTATATGTCAAAAAATTGTGGAAATTGTTTTCAAAGTCAAAATTTATTTGCAAAGCAGTTCGTTTGTGTCGTGGTGGTTGCGCTGTCAGTGAACTTATCATTTGACATTTTACACCCTGTAGCCTACTTTACAGGCTTACTGTTGTAGATGGCCCATTGTGCACTCATTTTTAATCATAAACCATCGAATGAAACGGGTAAGTTGACGCGTGTAACGAGTAAAATCTTTAGTAGTACAAAAGTTTTTCCATGGTCACGCCGATATCTAAAATCGGAATCTGAAACTCGACTGCATGGTGGACCTTGGGTCTTATATCGCTATGGGTTTGTGTGGATGGCGAGATGTTAACAAAACTCAACATTCGGTCACGGTCTATAGAGAGCGATGTTGACAACATTGTTGGTATGAAACAACATGTGTGTTACTAGCGGTATGCACTGAACATCAATGTTGCCAACAAACAACTGCTTCCGTTGAAAGGTTTTGTTCGTAAGGACAGGCAGTTCCAATCAAAAATGTAGAAAATTACTGCAATGTGTAATTTAAATACATGAGTGCAAAATTTTGTCAAAATTAAGTGTCAAAAAATGCCAAAATTTGCATTTTTAGTGCAAAATCTTTCGTTTTTTCGATGAAACAATAATGGCCCTACCAATAAGTAATGGTGTATGGAAGCATTGAAACCACGATTGGCGGTGTCGCATAATATGAGTCATTTAGTATGAAGCTACATTCGGGGAAAGGACATATATGTGGAGTCGTGATCAACTCCCAGCATTTTCACTAGTTGTCAATGGAATAGGCATGGCCTGAAAATTACCAGACATCTATAATGGGATCTAGAACTGGCAATATATTCTGTGGAGCCGCATAAAAGGTACATAGCTGATAGCTCCATATCCTTCTGTTATGGCAGTGGTTCTCAACCGGAAGTCCGCGAAGCATTTTCAGGGGGTCCGCGAAACCTCCATAGTTCTAAAATGATTGATAACCTAATTTGTATTTTCTTTAATTAGGGAAAGCATATGAGACAGTTTCGCTTCATAATTGCGAAAACTTTACAACTCATATTATTAAAATGATCGTTTGAGATGAAATATCCGACTGTACAAACTCATTTAAATTGTCAAATAGCCAATAGCCTGATGTCAATGCAAACATATTCCTGTTTAGAGATGTTTTTTTCGGGGTTTGTGGAAAAATTAAATTCTGGATATATAGCCAGATCTAACAGGGTGACTTCGAAATGTTTGCAAAACATTTGGGATTTGGAGTTGTCAGTCTCACCAAATTAGTAAACATTCATTCGAAATAGAAATTCCTGAATTTTTTTCCTAATCTGTCCCAAAAATATGACCACTAAATAACCACTAAATAACTTCAAGATGAGATGCCAGATAGAAATGACTAGGCTGGACATGATATGCTCATTAAACACTCACACCAAAGTCTATCGTCGGAAGCGTTACGCCTTAATATTGCGTTGGATCTGACTACAATCCTTAATGAGCAATGAGCATTGACTGTTGATTATTCCAGGCAGGTTCGCGGCCCACTGTGCACGGTTTAACTGTATAATTATAAATAAATATTCGGTCTTCTGAAAGACTGATGGACAGTTCACTTTTCAAACACGGCGAATTTCGTAATCCCTAGACGTGATTATGATTCACATACTTTTATCTATATATCTCTGCCATGCGGACTTAGAATTTTAAAATTCATTCGTCTACCCATTAGCGAATGCGTCAATACGACTGTTCTTGCCGAAAATATATACGGCTCACATAATTTTGCATTTACAAATAACAGACACTCATTTTCTAGTTACCACCAATTTGTTCTAGCGTATGACGCACTCGTTCATATCAAATCGAAGATGCGTATGTCCAAGACAATAAAACAAGCAAAACTAGCTTGGAAGTAATAAAAGTCTGCCCAATTTCTTCATATAGTGTGGTGTTATTTTCAAGAAAAGTCATTTTGTAGCTGTTTATCACTAACCTACAAGCTACAATTGATATTTGCACAAGACAGATAACGGTTGCACGATAATTGGGCTAATTTTGAATGAAATCTTGAGGGGGGTCCGTGACGGTCCAAAAGAGGTCCGCGAAGACACAAAGGGGTCCACGAAGACGAAAAGGTTGAGAACCACTGTGTTATTGCATCATAATGAGTAATACTCGAACAATCTACTCGAAGCCTAATAATCTATTCAGAATCGAATCACTTGGGTACTATGATGATGAGAATTCCATCTTAATACAACCAAATGCTCCAATACGCCGTCAAATTATACGTCTCAAGTGCTTTGCGTTAGCTTACGCCAACAATAACCACTAAGCCGGGTATGGCGTCACTGTAAACTAAAAGATACTCTGACAGCTATTGGCTGTCTTGGGGACATACATATGAAAAACCAGCCTACGTTGATTGACGAATCGATTTTCAGATCCCAAGCCTGACGCACGAGATGACGAATCCGATGAGGTTTTTGTGCGAGTTCAGAGGGACTGTCTCGGCGATGTTTCACTACCGCTGGATCAAATTCCAAGTCGATATCGTCGGCCAGGAGGGCAGCGCGGAGGAAACTAATGCCCCGCAAGTCAAATCCGACTACATAGTCGTCTTCACGCATCTTTCAGGTGAACTTAAGAGCAGTTTTGTGAGCGGTACGCGCTGTATAACCGGCAATCGAGTTGAAAATTAGAGGTAAATCGTCAGACTTCTCACTGGTGCATGTTGCTATAGTGACCTCGTATGCGTATTTTAGACAAAACCGCTTACAACTTGGTATTTGAATTTGAGCACCTTTTCCATGTTCATTTTCTACATCTACTTCAAGTAGTTTTGACACGTCTTTTAATAGAGCATAAATTTACGTAAAACTTCTACTACTTGATTAGCAACCGTTACAACTTTGACAACCTCTGGCGACGCCCTCGCTGATAGGTATCGCCATGAATATACCGCTGGTTTTCCAGTCTATCGGCTATTTTGAGAGTTGTGCGATCGTGTTTTGCGACCATCCACGATCTTAACCCGACTTGTTCATGGTCACGTGCCGAATTTCTGATTCCGAGGGCTGGTTTCTTGTCGGCTTTGGTTGCAAATGAATCCTTGCGTTCAGGTCCAGCGAGACGATTCCGGCGAGTGTTCGAACTGCTTCAAGCCCACATGTGCTCGGCAGTCGTATTACAAAGCAAGAGCTGCGCTCAAAACGGACGTTCGTAGTCTCTCGCACGTGTTTACCGCGCATTTTACCTGTTCTTCACCAAAGCATAACGACACTTACTATATAAGCGCATCCATGAAGTTTCTATCTTTGTCGATACCTCTCTATTTATCGCGGTAGATTGTTGATATATTCTTCAAGTTGCATTGCCAGACGTGTTGTACCTACCTGAATCACACGCCTTTTGGCCTTCGTGTATCCAGCTTCGCATGCTATTGTCAACGTATTATATTCGCAAGTGGTAGAGCCCGTTGAGGGGATGTTTCGAGATTCGATGGGGCTGTAACGAATACTAGTTTGTTAAAAATGCGCCCAGCCTGGTTAGCTATTTGCTTAAGAATTGAGACCAGTGCTAAGTCACCTTTTAGATTGGGTATTTAATAGGGCTGGGCCTAATCGAGTGTCTGACTCATTACTGCCAGTTACACTGCATTGAAGATAATTTGGTATTTTTCGACCATGTCTGTTCGCCATATCGCCATACCTTCCATGCTGCCTGTCGATCACTATTTCACAGAAATGTTGCTTCCGCCAACGGTGCGACACAACACCAAGAAAGTGTTTAGCACAACACCAAGAAACTACAAAACTAAACTATGATTTGAGTACTTGCATCATTGTGCCCAACCGCAAACCTGGTATTCCCTATGACCTCGCACGCTTCATTAATATCTGTGATTAGTCTGGATATGATGCTCGATATAAAATCGATTTTGGCTTCCATGGGCGTGACAGGTTGTCCAAATTGGTCCCTACCCCTTCTCGTCAATCTGAATTTGTACAGTCCGACCTTACTGTGTTGATCAAATCATCGTGATTTTAAAAATCACCTTACCTGCTCGGGTGTTGTTTTTATTGTTTCGTATTTTGAATCACTGCCGCGTTTTACTCATGCTATCGTATGCCAGTACTGCACAATTAATTTATGTAGAAATATTACTGTGAATGTTCGACATGTCGTACTACTGTGATGTCTCTGTAACACTGTTTGAATTTACTGTAATACACACTTGGTGATCTTGTCCTCTGAATGGAGAGCTTCTATTTGGTATTCGCGGCAGAACTGGGGCGACTTTCGGACCGTTTCCGAAGCTCGCAAGTGCTGTTAGGATAGGGTTACCTTATTTTCGTGACTCAAATTCCGGACACTCTTTAGCGCCCTCTACTGGGTTTTAAAATTAGGTAGGGACACGGTATGTCAATATGCCGTCACAATAACAATGTTTTGACTGTCGATCGCATACAGGAGTGGATTTTTGAACATTGTCCGGGAAATAACTGGGCTATTGGGCCATCTCTGAATTGAGCTCTGTTGATTGCTAGCGTTGGTATTCTCATTTGGTCTGCAACAGACTTCTTCATGGGCCGGATGAACTTGTCCGGCCAGCCAGCCGTGTGTTTTTTACCGCCCTGTTATACTGTTATGTCGGTGCAGTGCAGCTATGTGTTTGTGTGTTGTACAATGTACAGTCATCTCACGGTTAAGTACGCAACTTGATCCTGAGTAGTTAGCATAGGTGGTCAAAGTAGTCAAAGCTACTCAAGTAGAAGTAGAAGTAGTGACGAATAAATCTACTCAAGTACGAGTAGAACTACTTCCATAAGTCACCTAAAACTACTTGAAGTAGAAGTAGAATTGACCGACTTTAAATCTACTCAAGTAAGTAAGTAGTTTGGAAAACTGTCTTAATTCGTTCGCATGGACTGCCAAAAGCTGCAAATTGAGCTATGCGGAACGTGCAGAGAGCTTGATTCGTATTGATGCATCCCATGAGATATCAATTATCGACAGAATAAGCATTCTTTCGCATAATGGGATGCAAATTACATGAAAGTGCGATACTAACCCTTTGTTTACTAGAAGATCACGTTTTAGAGAACATCATGGCATGGCGCCCTACCCCATATTATCAGGCCCCGAGTTTAGGCGAAGAGCAAATACGGAGAAGTTGTCTCGGATACGGTTTCAACACTTTGCGCCATTAGTACACGTTAATAACAAATATTGTGGATCGTAAAATTTATATTTAGTGTAGCTTTATTTTCGGAAAATAGAGGCATTACTACAGTTGCGTTTATGCTTCAACATATGTTCTGCAGACAAAAGAACTGAACGTAATTAGAACTCAAAGTATGATACTCGGAATTGAAAGTGAAATACAAATACCACTGGCGCTCATGCATTATTGGGATAGCATGGAGGGGTGGTGCATGACTTAGAAAGCCGTAAAGGCTATATCTGCACTTCCTTGTCCGGCGGCATATGCACATCATGCACTCATGGTATGCATATGCGCAGATCGTGTGTATCATGAGTCGGTGTATATGCCGCAAAAACATCAAGGACAAAAATAAACTATGTCCTTCCTTCCTTCCTTCTAAAAAGCGGAAAATATATTTCATGTCTTTTGTTCATAAAACTTCAAAGGTGATCTGCTAAAACAGGTGTAACGTTCAAACAAGCAGGATTTTCCAGATTAGCAGGACACGTCATGGGCTGCTAGATTACGATATGATAGGTAATTGCCAGATTGCGAAACTGTACTTTTAAACGTTAAGGTGGGCCTTATTTACTGTGATGAAATATTTGATATGAGTGACAATGCGGTGTGGGCGGAACCAAGCAATCCGGTTCCTAAATGATATTCACTGATACTTTCGTGAAAACATATTTGTCACTCCATAACTATACAGTGCGCAAAGCGCAACAAAATTTCTGGGCGTTACTTGACTTTTATGAATATTAAATGTTGATACTCCGTGAAGATAGTCCCGAAATTCCTCAGGCTATCTTTCGTATTGGGGGATCAAACTACTTCTACTTGACAAACTGAAAATAGCGAAAAGTAAGTAAGTAGATCACAAAATATTACGAAGTAGAAGTAGAGAAAATCAGATCTACTTGAGTAAGTACCAGAAGTAGAGGAAAACTACTTAAGTACTTCTAAAAAGTAGAAGTACTTCGTTACTGACCAGTGACCACCTCTGGTAGTTTGTGCGAACTTATGTGGTAGTGCGTACTTAGCAGATATACAGCCACCTAGTGAAGGTGTGCTTGCACTGCCTTATGCAGCTATACTTGCATTTTTTACGTCATTGACAATGCGTTGCCCATGTTCATTTTCTGTTGTGTGGTTTTGTATGCCATTGTTTCTGCTAAGTTAGGGTTACCATATTTTTGTAACACAAATTCCGGACGCTATTTAGCGCCCACTTGAGGATTTCAAAATGAAGTATGACCGTGATCACATTGTCGATCAATATGACGTCACACCAGCAAAGCTTTGTTTATCGACTGAAGGTGGTCACGATCCAGTTCAGGAGTATGTGTTGTAAGTTATAACCAGGGCCGAAGTCACATCTTTTAGCCCCATCCCGTCCAAATAAACACTGATCTTGGGCCCACCGTCGAGTAATCGATGCATTTTCTTGGGGCTGACTATATGCATCTATGGTCGTTTTATGATTTGATGAATCATGTCAATAATATTCGTTCTTCCATACATTACTATATAATATGATCCTCTCTTCGCCCACATGATCAGAGTTAGTGATCCTCGCTTCGCCCACATGATCAGAGTTAGTGGTATAGAGATGGTCGAGGATGATGACTTCAAAAATGCAAGGAGCGTAATTGTACATCGTCAAGTCGTGTTCATGTCACACCGATAAGATTATTTATAAGCGTAATGTCGATGCGCACTACACCACTCAGCTATATAAACACCGCACGTCCCCTGGTTTCCAACCTTTTACGGTCGCGGATCCATCTCCAATTTGAAAATGCTCCGTGGCCCAGCTGATTACAGATTAAAGGGCGACACATTTGCCCAGACTTATTGACGGCCTATTTTGAAAGCTGGTTACGTTCAACATCTTCGCGAACCCCAGAATAAGGGCAAACTACCCCCAGGTTTAGAACCACTATGTTTGAATAAAGCATCCAAACGGCCTTAACCGACTCAATGAATATACCGTTATCTTGTAATTGCAATTACAATTAGACTTATTTCTGTAAATGAATGTTATTTCTATTTATTTTTGATCGCAAAGTTTGCGAGGGTAGTAGTCCCTAAATTAAAAGTAATATATATGTGATACTAAATCGCGCTAAGCGCGAAGAAAAATTTCATGTAGCATAAATCTGCCCAAAAATAATATTGTTTATTTTGATTTAGGAAAAATTTTTAGCCTTCAAGCCTTCAAATTCCGGACATTAAGGCATATTTTAGAAATTCCTCCCGGACGCAGTTTTAACAGCGAAATTCCGGACATGTCCGGGAAATTCCGGATGTATGGCAACCCTATGCTGAGTGAACAGTACAGCCCAAGTACAATTTTCGCGTTCGCATGATGTCAGGTAAAGTTAATATTGGAAATCATAGCCAAGTTGTGTGTGCCGTGCATTCCGAGTAAAAGAAATCTCGCCAGAGAGTGTCTCCAATTGTTTGTGCAAATGCCACATGAGCACACAAAGCTCCATACACATTGATTGGAAACCTACATCTCCGGCCTGTATGAAGAGTATGAGATGACCTGTCAAATATCTTAGTCAGCGTAAAGCATGGATGGACGTCGGCACATGTTGGAAATGGTTCAACGAAGTGTTTTATCCGCAAGTAAAAAAGAGAACAGGACGCCCGGTTCTCTTGTTGTTGGATAACGCTCCGGGACATTTTCTAATCTTTGAACGGAATCACGTCAAAGTGGAATTCTTCCCACCAAACTGTAGGCTACTAGTTGGAAACAGCCATGTGACATGGGAATCATCGCGGCAATTAAGAATAGGTAGAGATATTTATATCTCAGGCAGGTTCTGGACTTTTACGAGCTTGGCGAGAACTTGAAGGACCATGAGAAAGAACAAGCTAAAAGATTACCCAGCAGATGGGCAGCATGTGTTGCTTATGGGAACCCTGCTTATTTGCTGGAAGCTGCTCACTATGAAAAACAAGCATGGTATTTAATATCGGATGCGTCAGTAAGAAACTCAGGCTCAACTACTAACTCCGTTCTCCGTTGGATGGGGCGTTGATGAGGAAGCTAACTTCATGTCTGACATGTCTGAAATGTAGTTTAAGCTTTTGGCCTTGCCAGACAACGTATTTTCTGCTTCTTTATAGGCCCCTTGGGTAATATAATTGCAAAACCCTTATATAGGATGTTATGAATATCATAATCATAAATTAGTTGGATGCTGAAATGACCAAGTAAACTGGCTATCAATTCAACATCCTCTTCTACCAACAGAGACTAGGCTTCTCTTCCGTAGCATTAATGCCTGGTGTAACTCTGTGCGATCGACTGTCTAACTTGATATTCGATACAGCCGCTCTAATATGCGTAGTAGGCCTCCACTACACCGTGTCTGTTATTTCGACATATCGTTGTTAATACACCTGAATCATTCGAGTATACATTCCTTTATTTAACACGACATATCTGATGCTTCCATATACTGAAGGTAATATTTATGTTTGCGGCATTATGCTCCGTACACATCTGCGCAGCGACTAAGTCGGAGAGGGGCTGATACGCCGTGCTCCAAAAGATCGTTGTGGATGAATACGAGTTGCTCAGCGGACACCATCTTTTCTCTGGTGTATATATCAACCTCCCAGCCTGAAATATGTGCGTACACGGAAAAGTTATAACGTGATACTAAACCTGTGGCTATAGCTGATCTATGGGAAACAGATGCATGAAGAACTTGATGGTATGACAGACTCCAATTCGCATTGAATTCATGATTACGGATTATGTCGAATTCCGAAATAGGCCTACACGGTAGTGCGGAGCGGATCGACAAATTCTCTGGTCCGGATCCGGCCGTATCAGGAAAAAGTACTGATCCTGCTCCGGCCAAAATTGAAAAAGTCCTGCCGGAAATCCGGCCCAGCACGGTACGGTGGTTGCGTGAATTAAAAAATATGGCTCGTTTCTTTTCGCACTGGCTTGGCGGTTACTTGCGTGTTGTTGGTTGGTAGTTATTTAGTTACAACGTCATGCTTATCCATAAAGATTCTGGCCTTATCAAAAAAGTACTGATCCGCCTCCGACCCGGCTTCGGCCGTATCAGAAAAAGTACTGATCCGGCTCCGATCCGGTCCGGCCAAAATTGAAAAAATCAGGCCGGATATCCAATCCGGCTCCGGTTCATGCTCCGCACTACTACACGGAATTTAGTTAACTTACGTGCGTTATTTCAAAACATAGTCGGCACGCACGCCACTAGCGAACTTACCGGAAGATCTGCATCGAACGTAGGCAAAGTATGTTAAGTCTGCAAGAACGGTGTATTTCGCCCATTCCGCCTCTGCAGCTGTGAAATGTATATTATTCACTGAGATGAGCTGTATTCTGCTTCTATCTATAACTTCGACTTACATTCCGTTTTTGCTTTTGGATCGATTTTTCCCGATTTATCTTCCCATATGGCCATCAATGCGTCTTCTTTTCGTGACAAAATAGAAAGTTTAGAATCGACAATTATACGTTTGAAAGAAATGCTTAATTTTCAGAGGCTTACGCTCCCGTTTCCCTGCAAGCTGCAAATCTCACAAGATATGAGAGATTGATTTGTATTGGCACTTGACAGGGTACCGATCAAAACTACGCGGTTAATAGAAAAACAACGGTATGCTATATGTGTGGATCAATAAACGGTCCGCAATAAGACCTGTCCACCGAACTAAATGCAGCAGGGATATCTTTAATTTTCGTTGAGGGTTTGACGAATAAAAACAGAGCGATGATAGAATGATAAATGAATAGAATTGATAACTGTGCTACTGATGTATTTTAATCGATTCAGGGCATCGCACTCCAAAATTATCCGCTGCTCCGATATGGAAACTGGCCGGGATCATACAAGATTGATATCCAACAAGACACATTGAATTTTGATCAGCAAATTTTCTTGCATATATCGGAATCGGCACGTAAAGAATTTCGAGCGTTGTGAGACGATAAACGGGTATAGGGATTGTGTGAATGTGAGGTTCGCGATACGTGTGTGATGTGAACCTCAGAAATTTAGAGGTTCACGTTCACAAACGAACCTTGGAGAGAATACACAGTTGTATAATGTAATAAATCTAGCAGGCGCACGGGTTCCATCTTGGCTTGATATGTTCATTGTATCATAAAAACCAAATCCGTGCGATTGGGGTGTTAGTGTTAGCTACTGTATAACTTATAAATGGGGTAATAGAGTACAGAAAGTATAGAAACACGTTTTACACTCTGTTATATATCAATGTATCAATAGTCAGACGCCGAATACATTGTCCGGTCTGGCCTAGACCGTTGAGGCGTAAGCTTATACAGGGCCGTCACAGCACTTCGTCAGCCCCACCCACCCCAAAAAAACGTTGGTCTTCGGGCCCCCATAGGGTGATAAACCGGACTTCTGGGGGTTCGCGTTCACACGATCCAGAACCTTTCAGAGTTTCACATCATTCCTAATAAACAGCCCATATTTCATCTCTATGAGCTCCACCCTACCACTTTCGGATTAACTGCCCAGTTCTATTTTTACTATCTTACTTTTCGTGGCTGACGTTTTTCGAAAATATCCATCTTCGGTTTTCGACACTTGCTGTTGAAGAGATACTTTACCTCCGCTAAATGGTAGGTAGAAGTCAATTTCAAAAAGTAACAAATTATTCCAAATTTTGACCATCTTATATGAAAGCTTCGGTTTCCGATAAATTCAAAAAAGGCTTTGAACCGAGTGGTTTTTATAGTAAAATCAGTATAGAGTGAGGTAATTTTATCGCAAAGGTGACTCACCCGTAAAGTGGGATATCAAATGAAAGTTGAAGTCCTTCGGAATTTAGCGTTAGATCTTTAACGGTTATGCATGGGTTGTCCAAGGATAATCTGTCCATGGTTGTCACCGTTTCGTACCAAGTACCGTTGAACTGTCAAATATTGTTACTTGTTACTACGCCAATAATTCACTCGAGATTTTTTTGTTCCGCATAAATTTTCAATAAATTCCTACCTTTTTCCAATCGATAGAAACATCCTCTTTTGGCAAAGGAGCTGTAACATCACATTCGGGGTACGCGGACACCGCCAAAGTGACGGTCAAACTTACGACAAAAAATGGTATCATCGCGATCGTTCTATGGAAACTGGATCTACGTTGGGACTGTCGTTTTATTAGTTCTGAAATTATAAAATATCTATTACGACGTTCTGACTATAGCTCTGTTAGCGAATAGTATTGACCCCGGGATTTAAAAAGCTGTTTCTACTATACGAATAAGAGCTAATGGACAATATATACATAAACCCGTTTGCCGATGTAATACCTGTGATGAAGCTTAAACCCACTGATAAAGATGCTTTACACTTCATTCAATAGGGTGATATTGTTGAAGTTAAATTCCAACGCATATAACAAGTGTGACAAGATCGCCAAGGCCACCAAATTTACGAAAAAGTATAGTGCGAAGGAAGGAAGAGAGTATATATTCTCAAAATCCTGAAGGATGGAAATGAGAAGGGAACGCAAGGCTATCGACTCTGCAACGTCAATTTTCATCTTCACTTTATGTAGGAGTGCGGATAGCGTAACGAGAAAGCCCTAGATACCAGCTTCCTATACAGGGCTTCAATCCATAACTTAGTAGGCTACCGATCGACAAATGGTAGAATCTACCATTGCGATATCTTTATGCGGTTTTTATAGCCGATAGTGCGCATGGGTGCGACACGATATCTATGCACCTTAAATCGACTCAGTGTGCCTTTTATTGCACTGAAGAGTGCACAGGCATCGATGAATACATGAAAAGTCGTCGTAGCTATACTCCAACGACCTCGGTTCGAAGTACATACAGATTTTCGTTCAGCAGAAATGATATCATTTGGGCTCAACACCTCGCGAGACATCGATTGCGAATACCAATATAGAATGAGGCATGTCTTCGTAATTCACGTTTGCACATGTAATCGTGATTGTCGCAATGTTTGATAACAATGAAACACGTCCTTTCAATCTTCTATTACATCAGTCGTTCTGAACCTTTATTAACCTCCGAAACACTTACACAAGAGGCCGGCTACCTTTCGTATGCAGCGTGCCAAAATGTCAAAAATTGTCAAAATATTATCAACTGGCATGCCAAACATTTTTAATTTTGTCATATTTGGCGTTTCAAGCAAGGAACCCCACCAATCGCTATCTGCAGCTGGCATCGGTTACGTCCGGGATTCTTACAGTATTGGTCGCGAAGGGTATACATTTTGGTCGCTATACCGCACTAGACCTGTCGCCTAATGTGCGTAATATATGCATCATTCAATTTTAGTCGCGTAATGATCGATCTTCTGTGATTGCTTTGGTCGTTTCCAAGTCCACTGTGCTCGGTACCATGGTCAATAAGTGACAGGCCCATCAAGGATGTTACGATGATATGACCTGATGATGAAAACTGTGTCCACCCCTGTATCATACAAGTCGTTTTGATATCACAAGGTTGGTCTGACCCTATAGATTTGTCTGTAAAGCTCCGAAGATCGCGATAAAGCGATAAAGGCTGTCGTTGCCACAGACATATTGGAATCGCTTACAAGTATCAATCGAAAATATTTGAATAAATCCGTTCGTGAGACGAACGCGATTCCAAAGTCGCATTCCGTACGGGACTCGATTTTTTCCTCTGTGGATGCCATTTGACACGTGCAGCTCAAGCTGCGGGCGCTGTACTATTCGGCGTCGGTCGTTTCGGCACCTGGACAGTGGACATATCAACGTCGAACGTTTTGGCCAACATGCGGCGGGTATTTTATTTCAAGGTTTTATCGCCGAAATCATTTTGGCAGCGCACGGAGTCGCATGGTCGCATGTTGCCGGAAACGTAACCGTGCCAGTGCCAGTGCCGAAATGCCGATTCATAAAATAGTCGCGCTCCCACAGGCTGCACCTAGTGCACATTCCTAGACTAAAGGATCCAAACGGTTACCGTATATATATATATAAATATATAATGAGGAAAACAGGTTCAGGTAAATCGCGCGAATCGCGCAAAAAAAATTCAAGATTAATAAATCTGATCCAAAAGACTATATTTTATGTTGGTTTACGAAATAATTTTATGTCGTCAACGAGCTTTTCCATTGTGAAAACTTATGCTTTGCAACAAACATGGTCATAATAGATTAAAAAAAAGCCCTACTTGATCACATCTTGTCGTTACACTAACACTGTTGCCCTACCTCGCCTAGACATTGCGTCATTGATCATTTGCTACCATTGTTTAATTTTTTTTTTCTATTTTCCTTTCTTAACTAAACATTTTTTTACAGCCAGACTGTTCTGAGTCAAGTGTACCTGTTTGATGCTGGTGTGATCAGACTAGATGACCTTCACGGTCTTATCGATCATTCCTATCTAATACCGAATACTGTGCACGCATATTTTCTGTACCACCATCACTGCCGTTTGTTATGTATTTTGGTTCGATGAAAATAAAGACTCTCTCTCTCTCTCTCTAATATGTTTAGTGCGCTAAACAGTTTGGCGAGCCATGAAAAATCATCTCGCGTGCCACAAATGGCACGCGTGCCGGGGGTTGCCGACCCCTGACTTACGCTAATCTACAAGCTTTCGCCGAACAACAAATTTTCGATGAGTCACAAGAACAAAAATCTACCACGATGCACATCTGACTACACATCTGATACATGACTGTGATAGATTACTCTTGCATAGAGTCAACGGTGCATCAACATAGTGATAAAAGAACAAATCATTAAAATATTATTTTCACACAAAACGACAACATCATAAGGAATATTTATTGAAAATCAGTGTGACTTCTGCTGTTTGCTTTCAGATACCAGTTCGTAAATGTTGCAACATACAGCAGGGATATCTAAAATTTCCGCTCAGGCTTCGTACGAAGAAAAGCAGAGCAAAGTGATCATAGAGTTATATTATAAGTGGATAGAATGACATTGACACCCAATAGAAGTAAATTGTGATCCGTAACCCCTTTTCAGCTGCGTGAAACCGCTGATTTAATGGGCTGACCAGGTTCGTGAGCGTGACCCCTTCCAACGGATCTCAAACAACTCTATCAATATCACAAACTCCTAGAAAATTGGGAGAAAGAAAGTAAGGAAGTAGAAGTAGAAGTAGAAGGAATCGTCATATAATAGAGGTGCTTGGACGACGGAAATGCGAAGGATGCGCAAGGCTCTGTACCAGGCTAGTCGTAGTGCGTATGGGTTCAACACAGAGATGGAAGTCGGGCCGGGCTTTTCGGGTTCGGGCCGGGTTCGGGCCCAAAGTTATAAAAATTATCGGGATTGAATCGGGCCGAATAGTCACTACGAAAAGCATTTGATTTGCAATTTTGTTCGAAAGTGGCACAACTACATATAAGATACACCAATACCGTATCACGTATAAGTATGGCAATATCTGTGAATAAATTTTATACGAAGTACGAACCCAGATAAACTTCATTATAAGACGGCCCGAAGACTATGATTGAATAATGAAACAATGTCAGCTAAATAGTAAACAAGTGTCCCAAATACGCCAGACATTGATCATTGTTCAGGCCACATTGTGACGAAAACATGACTTACGGATGGATGGATTACCATGCTGGAGCCTGGATTACTACCAGTTTAGTTTTTTAATTTCGATGAGGCATGCTGAACTGAACAGCTAGAAGCAGGTGATGAGACGACGGCTTCCGTTGTGGCACAGCAGAATTGATCGATAGATGTGTTACGGCGGTGTTAATATTTATTAAAGAAAGCTTTTAGATGCGCCATAGTGATTTTGTCGTCCATGGTGAATTGCTTTAGGTCTATACGGAAACTAACTTATATTGTATTAGGCTATGTGACAGCGGTAGTATTGTTATATAACAGTGTTGGGATCAAGTCACTTCCTTCGAGTCACGAGTCATTTCGAGTCATTGCGCATTTTGACTCGAGTCAAGTCAAGTCAATCGATTTTCAAAGGTGACTCGAGTCAAGTCGAGTCAAGTCAAGTCACGAGTCAAGTCACAATTCAAGTCAAGTTGCCATTTCGAAGTATGAGGCATGATTGCATCATTGCATTTTGCTAGCTGTCTGAAATACATATTGAGTGGTCCCTGATTCTGAACCGCTAAACGAATATAGAGCAGTGATGAGCACCGGAGCGGAGTCGGAGTGGATTCGGAGCGGAGTTTTGCCGATTTTGTGACAGTCGGAGCGGAGTCGGAGTTTACTACAGATATTTTTTCGGATAATTTCGGAGTATTGTAACTTTTGTCTCCGATATCTTTGGATAGCTCTGACCAGAATACACTCTTGATTATGATTACAAACCAAAACACAGACAGTTGACACCTTGTAAAGTTGTAATATGACAGGTAACATGCAAAATGATTGCCAAGTGCATAAAAATCAGCCATCTGCACTGCAATTAGGGACTGGAGAGTAGACAATATTATGAGGTCACCCATATTATCACATTAATTTAGTAAAACACATTACCAAGTGTACCATGCTTGCCACTGTTTCGGATACTTGACGAGATTCGTCGGAGTATCTCGGAGTCTGGGATTGAGCTGTTCGGAGTCGGGGGGAGTTTTCCTCAGACACTAAAGTTGTCGGAGGGATTCGGAGTCTCGAAAAGCACTATCCGCTCATCACTGATATAGAGTTGAATATACACGCAAGCAGGCGCTGTATCGCTCACATATACGTATAACTGGTAAACTACGTTGATAGTCACCAGCCAAAATAGAGAATAGAGAATTGATTGAGAACGAATTGATAAGATGCAATACATTACCCATTTACAAATTGAGAGACGAACCCGACTGTATCCAGTAACTGTTGAGGCTATTGAAATAATCAATACTTCGTATAACGTGTGAATGCAACGCCCTTTGTATGGATGACAGTTGACTTGTATTTTGAACACACTATTTTTTCTCATCTTGGCCAATTTCATTCCTTTATTGCTTTAATTTAGTTTAATATTGAACCATTTAATACAGTCCATATTTTGCAAAAAGGATGGTGGAACTAAGTTAACAGTGGGGCTGTTTTCAGCGTATTCTCATTCAGACATATTAAGTTCTCTTGCCATATGCAAGATTGCTATCGAAAGAAAACAAAGTGAGAGCATTGAAAGCGTTGAAAAGCTCGAAATTTGAATCGTATATCAGCTTATTTGCTCGCAACAGTTGAAAATTGCTATTTGAACTAGGTTTCGGGCCGAAACGGGCTCAAAACTCTACCGTCGGGTTCGGGCCGGGTTCGGGCTGAACTTGTCGGGTTCGGGCCGGGTTCGGGTCCGGCTCACCCGGCCCGCTTCCATCTCTGGTTCAACACGATATGTGTACGCTTTAAATCGTCTCATGTGCGTCTTATTACGCAGACATCGGTGGAAACACGAGAAGTGGCCGTATTTACATCCCCGCGACCCCAGAGCGAAGAATATGCAGATTTTATTCAGCAAGACTGACATAATTTAGGCTCAACTACACGCACCGTATTATCAAATACCAATACAGAAAGGGACGGGTCTTAGTGATTCACGTGAGTTTACAGCGATAATCAGGATTATCGAAATGTTTGAGAAATATTGAGTCACGACTCACGACCCTTCAATTTATGATTAAATTTATTACGTACCGGCAGGAAATCATCGTCAGTCGGTAATTAATTAAGTCTTTACACGATTATGATTACATCTTAGCTCCGTGGTTTTGGGTGTGTAGATTCTCCGTTTTTCCGTGTGTCCATCGACGCATGCTGCACAATATAACGCACAATGAGTCGATCGTGCTCCACACGCACGATATAGGTTATATAAAGACCACCGGGATATCGTAGGGGCATAAAATCCAAATTCTCGATCGGCCGGTTCTTGGTGCAATCGTCGACCGGTGAGAAGATGGTGTCCAGGACTTCCCCGTTAAGTGATAAGCGGAGTGAAAACATGTTGCTGCTGAGTCGATTTTCTTTCGCTCCCTTCGCATTTCCATCGTCAAAGCTGTTCGATTGTGCCGATAAAATCTTACTCTGTTCCTTCCTTCACACTGTACTTCCTTTGAGTATGAGCGTTGGAAGTTCTCCCTAACCTGCTGGTCAGCCTAATAATAGAAGTATAAGTGATATGTATCTTTGGGTTTAAAGATCAGTATCATTACGTTTGAATGCTATGCCCAACTTATTCGTAAGTTCGTATAATCGGTAAATAGTTATTTCTTTTTAAAGCCCGAAGTCAATATTACCCGTTGACAGAATTAGCCAGAACGCCGTAATAGATATTTAATAATTTCAGAGATAATTAAAACGACAGGCTTCAGTCGTGCATTTCAGTTCCAAAATAGATCCAGATCCCATCAAAACGACCGCGATGATGCAATTTTTTGTCGTCAGTTTAACCATTGCGTTGGCGGTGTCCGCGTATCCCGAATGTGACCTTTCAGCTCCTTTGCCAAAAGAGGACGGTCCTATCGACTGGGAAAAGGTAAGAATGGATAGGATTTTTAACGTGAGGAAAAAGCTAATTTCTGAAATGAATTATTCGTTTGTCAACAAGTTACAATATTTGACAGTTGAACGGGACTTGGTACCAGACGGTGACAACCATGGATAGATTATCATTCGATAACCCATGCGTCACTGTTAAAGACATAACATTAAATTCCGCCGGAGTTATGCTTTCGTTTGAGATCCCCTTTGACGAGTGAGTCACCGTTGCGATGAAATTATCTGATTCTAAACTTATTTTTACGATAAACCATATCTATTTGAGTACCTACCAGCCTACCATACTTATATTAGACCTATTTCAATACTTTATCGATAACTAAAGCTTTCATATAAGATGTGCATAAGTAGTAATTCTAAACTACTGTCCTTTTTAGTGAACGAAACGTATATTCTCTACAACAAGTGTCGAAAACAGAAGATGGATATTTTCGAACGGCATCGGCATTGACAAGTATGGTTAAAACAATAACTTCAGGCTGGTTGTCCGGGTGTGGTCCAGACAACGCTGTAAATTGTTTATGTGCTGATATCTAAAAGAGAGAAAGAGAGAAAGGCCCACTTCCAATTTTGAGTAACAGATTTGGAGGAAATTTGAATAAATTGGAAGTACATCAGTGACACAGTTATTAAATTTACTCATTTTTAACTCTATGGTCACTCTGTTTCTCGACGTACTAAGCCTGTAGTAAAATTATGGATATCCGCGATTTACTCAGTTGGGCCTGCCAGTTGCGTTTGCGGGTCGTTTCATTCATCTGTGAATATAGCCTGGCCAAACATATGTTTTGTTAATACCTATACGTATTTTTGACCGGTACCAGGTCAATGAAATTCAATTCCCCTCAATCTCTGAGCTCTGCAGAGAAACGGAAGCTTTAGCCTGCGAGAATCTCAAATTGAGCCTTTCTTCCAATACAGTTTTTATTTCAAAACTTCACATTTTTTCATGAAAAGACGACGTATTGACTGCCATATGGGAAGATAAGTCGGGAAAGTTCGACCCAGAAGCAAAGGTTGAATGTAAGTTATGGTTATAGATCGACGCTGAGTACAAACCAGTTCAACACATATACATTTTACAGATGCAGAGGTAGAACAGTCAAAATACACAGTCCTGGGACAAGCAACATACTTCGCCTACGTTCGATGCAGATCTTCCGGTAAGCCCATTAATGGCGTTCATGTCTGTGTTTTCAAATGTCATATACAAGTAACATACGTTTATTTCGAAATTAGAAAACTTTCGGAAACCAAGTACTGCGTATAAATGGGGAGTGTGAGTAGACTAGTGCGGAGCGGATCGACGAATTCTCTGGTCTGGCTCCGATCCGGTTGTTCAATTCTCTGGTCCGGCTCCGATCCGGCTCCGGCCGTATCAGGAAAAGTAGGCTACTGATCCGGCTCCAATCCGGTCCGGCCAAAAATGAAAAAGTCCGGCCAGAAATCCGGCCCTACTCGGTACGGAGGTTCCGTGAATTGATAAATATGCCTCGTTTAAGTACACACTGGCTCGGAGGTTACTTACGTGTGGTTGGTTGGTAGTTATATAGTTATAAAAGTCATGCTTATCCATAAAGATTCTGGCCGGATCAAAAAAGTAGTGATCCGGCCCCGATCCGGCTCCGGCCGTAACAGCAAAAGTACTGATCCGGCTCCGATCCGGTCCGGCCAAAATTGTAAAAATCCGGCCGGATATCCAATCCGGCCCGGTCCATGCTCCGCACTAGAGTAGACCTAGGCCTGCTGCCTCGTATCATATGTATATACATCATATTATACGTCATAACAATATATTTTATTGGGTCATTGGGATATCAAATAGTGCAGTTCATATAGGATAGTGGCATATCATGAAAAGACATCACGTAGGATCGCGAAATAATCGTATATACTGTTAGCTGCCATAATGGTATGGAAGAAGCCAATACAGGAATGTTCGATAACTGTCTACACAAATTTAGAAAGGGAAAGAATAAATCAGCCCCAAAAATATTTCACTTTTTGGGGGTTTTACGAAATAATTTTGGGGCATAGATAGGATATAATTCCACAATGCATCTCGTACCCCCTGCTTTAGTGCTTCGTACCCCTAGGGGGCCCACTGACCCCTGGTTAAGAACTCACTGTTATACCATTCAGACCGATATACATATGTTTTCCATACATCAGCTATGGCCACGATTTTGGTATAATATCACGCCAATGCTTCCACATGTTCGCACTGATTTCAGACTGGGAGATTGACATATACACAAGAGAAAAGATAGTGTCTGCTGAGAATCTCGTATTCATCCACAACGATCTGCTGGAGCACGGCGTATCAGCACCTCTTCGACTTACTCGCTGTAAAGAAGTTTACTGAATATGATGTCGCAAAATTTATTTTACCTTGACTATATATGGAAGCATCAGATACCTTGTTAAATAAAGGACTATATACTCGCTATGCATGATTGGGGCGTGTTTACAGCGATATGCGGAAATACAAGACATAGCGTATTGGAGCATGATACGTATCAGTGCAGTTGAATGGAATACCGAGAGAGATAGCCGAAAGATCAAGATCGAATGCTGTTATATGTAGGCCGTAGGGCTTGATATGGAGAAGCCCGACACCAGTCGATCGATGGTCTGATATTGAATTTATTGTTCGCACTTTGTCGTAGAAACAGATATATGGAGCGCTGGTTATGACTACGCTATTGATTGCATCCTGTAGTAATATAGTCATTCGTTAATCGTGTTTTGCAATTAGGAAGCACTATCATTGTCAGTTACAAAGTTTCGACTATACGCGACTGGAGAGGCGGGCTTGATCATAGGAAATATTCTAGAGTAGATGTACAACTGCCTTTCGATCATACCTTTTCACCAAGGCGTCATCCATAATGAGGGGTATCCCAATACGCCCGTTCCATATTTTTGTGATGAGCTTAATGACTATTTGCACTATTCGCAAATTATAACTATCCCGCAAGCCTGCGTCATTCCGGACTCGCGGTATGAAATCATTTCTGATTCGCAGGCCAGTAGATTCCAAACACCCGGAATAACTTCCAGAAGAATCTACGATTAAATGGAAAGAGCTGTGGTTCAGGACCTATCAGAGTCCCCGAACTCCACAAGCTTAATATATAGGTGGCAATACTGCACAGTGCGCTCTTAATGAACTGAACATAAGAAAAAGTATATAACGGACAATCAACAAAAATGAAGGATGCAATCGATATGGTAAATCATGATCCGGTAATCTTAATCGCAGGCTTATATCCGGTCAGTAGAAATTGTCTTTATCTTTAAGGTGCTGGACAGGACATATATTATACCAGTTCGGGGATTCACTGGTGTTAGCTGATTGACTTGGCCACTTGCTTCTGATCACATTACCACTGTTCAGTGTTCACACTCACGCTACGTAAGAAGCTACTACATATCTACAATTGCATAGATGAAAAATACATAACAGCTAATTCAGTAGCGGAATGTATTTGCTGTGTAGTAACTGTTTTCCGTCGCAACCCCACGCCACGACACAGACATACTACAGTACACCATCGATTTGAGAAGTCGATAGCGCATTGTTTCACTGCACTGCAAGTGTCGGATTATTAGCCCACAATCCGTGAGGCAAATTCATCTGTGCCTCGCCCGGTTATTGTTTCTCTGCACCGTCATTGTACGCAGCAAAGCCTAATTTCATATTTCGTGGTCATTCTGAGGAGGTTCTGGTGCTCTGACATTACAGATATTGGAATTTGGAAATCAGTGCGACAATAGCATTCGATTAAAACCAGTAGTTATAAATTCTGAGGAGTGTATGTTCTATTAGGGCTATATTTTTAACAATATATATGCAAATTGCCTGATATTTTGTGTAAAAGTGTTCAAAATTAGTCATTGATGAGCATCGACAGAAAATACCAATAATGATTGAAGGTTTTCACAATTTTCTGGTACTTATCCTCACCACAGGTGCGGCACTACGTGCCTCGTTGCCTCCCCAGACTGCACGTCACGCGTAATAATATATTTTTCGCATTTCGCTTCACAATCAGTTGGTAGCATTTGGTCATCGCCGATCCCGCTGTCCAAACGGTGTATTCAAAAGCCCAGAAACAAAGTAAGTCACGCTTTCCAAAGTCAGCAGCCAAGGCCCGAAGACGGACGCATGGTGCAAGAGAAAATATCTGGAGAGTGAATGCGCGTGATTGAAAGTTGTCCAATGAACACGAATGCGAAAAACTCAAAGATACTGTTCTGTACAAAGTCAATGACAATGAACTGTATAAATAATGAATATCTATGTCGTGATGCACCAGGCCTAAAACGGCTATAAGCGTCACTCTATCACCTTGAATTATAATAAATTAATAATAATTTGGTTGGTATCATGTTCGATCTCAAAACAGGTCCGTAAATATCGCAACGCTCACCCAAGTCACTGAAAGTTAGGAGTAAAGCAGGGGCGGGCAACATACGGCCCCCGGGCCGGATCCGGGATTTTGAGCGTCTCGCAGATAGTTTCTATCCTGAATGTAAAATTCTAATCAGAAAGAATTGACAAATTTTATGCGTCACAGAATGAAACCAAATTTGCCAAACTGAAAAATATGGCCTTGAAACTTTCCTCTGTTCGGGTCTACATATACAGTTGCGAGCAAACACTTTCGACCATGAACATTAACAAGACAAGGCTGCGTTCCAATATAGCTGATTTTCACGTGCAGTCTTTACTAAAGGGTACATCCGACATGCAGCCAGCAGAGTTCAATAAACTTGTTGACAACTTTGAGCGACCACAGATGCCTGATAGACTTCAACAGCTATTGAAGTACATTAGGTTAATATATTCATTAACTACTGTTTTTGGTCTCTATGCTGTAAACTTGAAGTTTACATTAAATACGATTTATTCCTTGTATAGGTGGATAAATACGCGATTAATGTATCGATTATGTAATGCGGCGGGCCATGCATGCTACATCATTTTCCCATATCAGGCCCACCGACCGGAGAAGCTGTCCGCCCCTGGAGTAAAGAAATAAGGGGGTTGAACTAGAAGGAAGGATGATAATGTAGGCTAGGCTATATATTCGTCGGCATCATCGAGGTGCTTGGACGATGGAAATGCGAAGGAAGCGTAAGGCTATCGAATCTGCACCAAACTGCGATATCTCGATCGCGTTTCAACCATTGACATCTAGAAAGTTCTAGATATACCTGGTTTCAACAACGCACATACCATAGAGTGCGAGCGGGTTCGACACGATGTTTGTGTACACTGTACAAGTGTACATTTGCACTTGTATAGGTACACTTTAAATCGACTCAGTCTGTGTCTTATTGCGCAGACATCGATGGACGCACGACAACTCGCAGCATGTGCATGTACATTTGTGCATGTGCAAGGTGCAGTGTGCACCCAACGATCCTGGAGCGAAGAACATGCAGAGTTTTATTCAGCAAAAATGATATAATTTATGCTGAACTCCACGGAATGCAAATACCGATACTGAATGGGAAGTGTCTTTGTGATTCACATTTACAGCGGCAATCGGGATTATGGAAACGTCAGAGAAACATTGGAAAAAGACCCTTCAATTTATGAGTAGGCAGCAAATCATCGTCTTTCGTTGCGAAATGAAGGGGTGTTGTTGAATGTTGATTGTGGTATTCATGGTCTTTTTCGACAACAATGGCCATTTACACCACGCCGATATCAATCAATCAATCAATCATTTTTATTTGTCACACCAGCGAAAATCTGGTACGGATCAGGATGACGACGAGGGGCCGCAAGGCCTTAGTACACAGTCGCCACCTGTAGGAGCATACACTTTCCAATCAATGGCGCATAACAAATTAAAATAAATATACAAAACTACAGGAAATGCAGAGAAAAAAATTCAGCAAGGATACAACGAGCTATAAACATCACAGTTTGGAGACCGAAGTGCAGGATTGAGTGCAGATTTCACGGTACTTTACAACACAAGACAGTAATTGCAATATCGGCATTCAATCAGTATACTTTTCGAATATATATTCCAGATAACGTTTTTTAAATATATGATCGGGCAAATCTCTGGTAGAGCGTTCCAGGTAGCGGCAGCAATATAATAGAAATATGATATCTGCCAGATTCTGATTTGAGATACTGTTTAATCTAGCATATTGGTATATAATCCTAGAGATTGGAAATAACATTGTACATCAACAATGTTCTCTCCAATTATCTACTAGTTGCTGACGACTAGGCCCTGGCGTGGGTCAGCCGAAAATATTCGGATTTATTTCGATACGAATATACTATTCAATCGTATATTGAAGTTCTGTACCTCCAAGAAGCAATTCAAGGATATTTCTGCTGGTGATCCGTAGTGCAAATAATTTCGGTCATGTATCTTCTATTTCGAAAAGACTGAGTAGGCTTATTTTCTTCAAAATTAGAGACGTTAGTGAAATATGATACTGAGAAGAAAGGGGCTATATATATTTCAAGCTGCGCTATCGCACCGAGTAAAATTTTTATGGATATTTGTGGTTGTATCAAAAGTTTCAAGATTTTGGATGATCCTATTGGGCAGGGGTGTTAAACATACGGCCCGCGGCTCGCATCCGGCCTGCCAGACCATTTCATCCGGCCCGCGAGGTCGTTCTGAGTAAATTGAATAATTATTGTAATATACAGCACATTTCTAATGTCAGTAAATGTCGAACATGTTTATCATCCACATTATAACCATCTATGAACAGTGTTGAGTTCTCACTCAAGTAACATCAGGAAAACGGCGGTGACATTAACACTGCAGTATGAGGAGGTAAAAAGTACACACTCAGTTCCGAGTTTTCGGGGGAAATAGACGAAAACAGGTATTCATTCGACAATTCGAAACCGTTGCATATAGAATTGATGGAGAATATAATAGCTACACGATGAAGAGGATTCAAATATCTCCGGTCGCACTGCTGTTAATATTACCCTGACTTAAAAGGCCCCAGCCCCGGTCTCCAGAAATCAAATGGTGAATTGGTGATATAAAAATGATGAACAAAATTCCAGGGCCTTCGTTTACAATTTCATATTTTCCTCACCACGAATATGCAGGGCCAACCACGAATCACGATTGAAGCGAGGAGAACATTGAAATATTCCAACTTATATCGTCGTTGGGGGCTCTGTTTTGGTGGTTTATAACTGACTGTATTCCATTGACCAATCATCGCATTTTGTCAATTCGATTATTTGCGAATAACTGTGTTGCTACAACAGAGCCCATATGATCCGTGATAAAATATATAATACAATTTTGTATAGCAGTTGATAATGAAGCATTCCAGTGATTAACAAAGGTATGGATTTGGAGGTAACATTTTGGTTCATTTGACAGGTCCGGCCCGCGAGCGATCAAAACTTTTGAATCCGACCCGCGACCCGAGTTGTGTTTGACACCCTTGCTATAGGGAGACGTTGATAGTGCCGATGGCTTCGGAAATTCGTTGAATCACTTGGAGCATAACTCAAGTTTGTAGAGTCATTAACGTTACGTGTTTCTATTTTTCCGAATTTGTACTGGTGTTAAATGCATTACCGACTGGTTGTTGTCACGTATTGCTGGACATTTATCACCTCCTTGATTATACGGTCGTTAGTCGGTTAACAGATGGTGCATGAGTAATTTTGAGAGAACGCTTTTCTCGGGGCGCATGTATAGAGCGACAAATTGACAGATCGATTCGTGATCGTGAAAAACTTATTTCCTCACGAGGGACGATGATTTCCTTCCTGTGCGTCATAAATCTAATCATAAATTAATGGGACCTGTTTAAGTGTTTCTCAAACATTTCGATAATTCCGATCACCACTGTATACAGTGAATCAAAAACACACGTCCCATTATGTATTGGTATTTGAATACCGATGCCTCACATCGAGTTGAAACCAAATGACATCATTTTGTTGGATAAAAATCTGCATGTTCTTCACTCCGGTGTCATGGGGGTGTAGATTCTTCGACGTTTCGTGTGTCTACCGATGTATGCGCAATAAAACGCACAGTTAATCAATTTGATGTCTACACATATCGTGTAGCAAGTACACGCATTATAGTCTATATAAACCCATCGAGATATCGTAGTGGCAGTGAATCCAATTTCTCGATCGGCAGGTTGTTGGTGCAATCCCTGACCGGGGAGAAACTGGTACCCACGGCTTCACCACTAGTTGATCCGCACTCCGGCGAAGCGTGTGGAGAGGAAACATGACGGTACTGAGTTGATAGCCTTTCGTCGCTTCATTGTCCAAGAACCTGGATACCGACGAAAAGATTCTCTGTTCTTTCCCTCACACTGGCCAACCGATTAATGCAAGTGTTAAGTGTGTGTATCTGAAAGTATGAACATTAAACATCAGTGTCATTATGTCTGCGAACCAGTTTATACATGATATATTAGGAGAACGGGGATTTCTTGTTAAATCCTCATGGGGTCAATACTATACGTTGACTGAACTATAGCTATACCTAGACAACAGATATTTTATCATTCAGTGATAATTGAAACGACAGTCTTCATTCATAGATTTCAGTTCCTGCATAGATCTAGATTCCATCAAAACGATCGAGATGATATCATTTTCTGTCGTCAGTTTAACGGTTGCTTTGGCGGTATCCGCGTATCCGGAATGTGACGTTTCAGCTCCTTTGCCAAAAGAGGACAATCCTATCGATTGGAAAATGGTAAGAATGGATTGGTTTGTAAATGTTGGAGAATTATAATTAAATATCTGACTTGAATTATTGGCATGTTAACGGGTTACAATATTTGACAGTTCAACGGAACTTGGTACCAAACGGTGACAACCCTGGATACATTATCTTTGGATAATCCATGCGTAACTGTTAAAGACCTAGCGTCGAATTCCGATGGATTTCAAGCTTCGTTTGGGATCCCCGCTGATGAGTGAGAAATTATATGATTTTAAACTTATTTTGTGATAAAGCGTCTAAATTCCTAACTACTTTGATGTGGTTTCTCGATAAAACTGAAGCTTTCTTATGTGATGTGATAAAGTATAGAGAATTTTGTTTATTTGAATAATTTATAAATACCAGATCGACTTAATCGTATCCCTGTACCATTTAGTGGACGAGAGATATCTTCTCAAGGGCAAGCGTCGAAAACAGAAGATGGATATTTCCGAACGAAATCGACCTTGAAAAGTATGGTTGTTATTTGTTAAAATAACTCCAGGACGGTTATCCGGATGTGGTCGGGCTATAGCTCAAACAGACGAAATACGGGCAATTATCGTCTCACAACGATCCAAATAATTTATATAATATATGATATTTCAGAATTCGATGGTTAAAATTCACTTTGTCACTGTTGAACACGAATCTAATCCGATGTTGACCGTTTTCAGCAACAGATTATAGGAGTGTTGTTGTTATTGATTTGTGGTGTTTATGGTGTTTGCGGACTGAAACGGTCATTTACACCTGACCGATTTGCTTATTTCGATTCCGTATCTGCCGACTTGTACCACGGCCACTTCTATGCTTTTTAAAACACATCTTGCATGGATCAGATGGCCGTGGTGAGATATCGCAGTGATCCACAGCTACAGCACCAATGGGTTGTGGGTTTGAGTCCGACCAAGGCCGACTCCAGAATTCCTACCTAAATGTTGGAGGTTTATCTAGGCTCCTCGTCATCTCATCCGCGTAATCGGTGTCGTACAAAAAGCTTAGAAGTGGGCCGTGCTATAAGTCCGCAGATACGGAATCAAATATATGGAATCTCGGCCTGCTGCAAATGACCATAGTAGTCGACAAACACCATGAATACTAGGGATGGTGTGAACGCGAGGTTCACGTTCGCGTTCTGTGTGTGAACCTCGAGAATTTGGAGGTTCGCGTTCACAACAGAACCTTGGTAGGTTCTGCACTGTGAACCTTTTTCATATATAACAATTTTCACTTCATAATGACATCTTTGGTTCGGATTTATTGCATTTCAACTGCGGGCCACTCTATGAATGACGCCGGCAGCATAAAAAAACTAACTCAAAACGAGCATGCACTTTGACAAGCTCAAAGATTTTACTCGCTTTGTTACAAAAATTTTGCTCAAAATATCCAAGTTTCCGTTTGTGAATATTTAGTGACTCTCTGCTGTGAGCTGACCCGCAATCAATCACACAACATCACGAGCGACATACATAACATGTAGAGAGCGAATGATGCTTATTTAACCAATCAATGAGATTGATATCGTTTTTTGATGTAACAAATCTAGCTAGCGTACGGGGTCTATCTTCACTTTATATGTTTACTGTATCATTAAAACCAAATCCGTGCGATTGAGGTGTTGGCTACAGCTGTATAACTTTTCGGGTAGCCTAATATCGGTAGCAAGTATAAAAGCCCGTTTTACACTCTGCCCAATATCAATGAAGCAATACTGATACACCGAATACATTGCCTGGTCTGGTCAATTCCCTGGCAACTCCTCTTCGAAATTATTTGCAAGACGGCGGATGATATTGATTTTATGGGAGTATTATATCATTTGATTGCCTCAGTTGATACATTTAGCGACGTTTAAAACGCCAAAATGTACTTCAGCATTGTGGCATTACGTGGCCGAGTCGTCGCTAGGTATCGTGTACATTAATATAGGCTATCACTTCATTGAAAGATAGGGTTGCAATTAGCAATATGACGTCACGAGGTTCACGTTCGCGTTCACACAGAACCTTTCAAAAAGGTTCGCGTTCACACGAACCTGAACCTTTCAGAGGTTCACACCATCCCTAATGAATACCACAAACAACAACAACGGATCAGAGGGCGAGGCGAAGCGTCGATAAACCTCTAACACTTTTACGTAGGAATGTTGGAGTCGACCTCGGTCGGACTCGCACCGGCAAGCTGCAACCCATTGGTGTTGCAGCTATCGAGCGGTGGAGTGTGCTGCACCAAATAAATTAGAAAGACATCACTGACACAGTCAATAATTCTATTCATTACTAACTCCATAGTCACTCTGCTTTTCTTCCTACGAAACCGGAATGAGAATGTTAGATATCCCTACCTTCTGCTTCAGCTAGGCCTGACATGTTTTATTGCCGACCGATTCATCGATTATTGCATATAGCCTAGGGTTACCATACGTCCTCTTTTAAGAGGATTTGTCCTCTTTTTTTGACTTTTTTGAAAGTGTCCTCGGAGGACGCCCAAATGTCCTCTTTTTTGAGATATTGTCCTCTTGTTTGAGAATTTTGGTTAAATATAGGGCAAAATTCGACTGAGCTACAGTAAATCAGCATTGAAGTAACGCTCTGGCGGCTATTTCAGCAGCTGAGCTGGAAAGTTGACCTTTTTTTTAGTCAATCGATCACGAAGTGGGAAAAATTTCCCAATTTTTCAGGAATGTCCTCCGGTATTGCAAGTCTGAAAAAGTGTCCTCTTTTCAAATTTCCAAAATATGGTAACCCTGATATAGCCAGCTGTACGCCCAAAAACACTGTTTCATGATAACTTAGTAGTTGTGACCGGTACCCTGTCAATGTAAATCAATTTCATCCAGTCATAATTTGTTTTCCATTCTGTCATAATTAGAGGATGCATTGATTGCCGTATGGGAAGACCAATCGGGGAAGATCGATCCTGAAGCAAAAGCGGAGTGTAAGTCGAAGTTATGGTTATGGAGTGGAAAGCAGACTATAATCCATTACAATGCTAAATATACATTTGACAGATGCAGAAGCGGTACGGGCAAAATACACCGTACTAGGAGATTCAACATACTTTGCTTATGTCCGATGCGGATCGGCCGGTAAGCTCGATTATGGCGTGACGCTATCGGTGTTTTGATCAATCGTATGCAAGTACACTAAATTTCGGAATTTCAAACGTTCGAAAATGCTGTATAGTTTGGAAAAATGAGTAATGTCTTACGACATGGTAAATTTATCACAGGACTACAGTTTATTGGGATATGAAATAGTGCAGTAAATAGGGTAGTGGCATGTCATGTAACGGTACCACGTATATATGTATGACAAATATAGTGTTAGCTGTCCGTCGCAAGAAACCCTTAGGGCGGAGATAATAAAGTATGTTAGCTGATCCGGGAGAATGCTAATCATATGATTAAAAACTGACATTCGGGACGCATTTTAAGTGGAGATCATAAAGTCAGCTGATCCGGAAGAATGCTAATCGTGTGATTAAATACTGCTAATCGCGACGCATAAAGTTGGAAAAGGTTACGCGCGATGGTTCTAGTCGAGGTGTCCTGAGTTTTCAATCAAGTGGCGTTATCTGTTGCGTTCTAATGCGAAAACGCGTCATTGGCTGGCACTTGTCAATTTGTTGAATGAAACAGCAGCCTGCTGATAACGATACTGCCACTGTAATAGGTAGAATTATCATCACAGCGAAATGAAAGTCGTGTCCAACTAGTACGATACAGCTAAGAAACGGATTATAGAATATTGATATCGCTCTGCAATGGTGGGTACCTAACTCGTTGATTGTTTAGTGAAGCCATTACCTAGGAGGCAATCGGCACGGTCATTATCGGAAATATTTGCGCCTAGGAATGGTACGCAGTGCACGCAGTTTTTATAGCTAACTGGTTATCTATAGTTTGTTCCGGATTGGTAAATCATGAGATTAAAACTAACTTTATGCGCTGAGATCAACCGGTTTCCTTAATCCTGAGTTGATAAATCGTGACGAACACGATAATCTACCTTATTGCAAATCCAGCTTTATTATCTCCGCCCTTAGACCTCCATATTAACGCTCCATACAATTCCAATTTCCAGTTCATATAAACAAGGAATTCACAAGCTGTGAATGAGAGTCTTTCGTACCATTCAGTACGTCATACATCAGCGATATTGCCACGATTTTCGTATCTTGTCCTAGTAATGCTTTCACGTGCTCGCACTCCTTTCAGGTTGGGAGGTTGACATATACACAAGAAAAAAGGTGGTATCCGTTGAGCATCTCACATTCATTCTCAACGATCTCTTAGAGCACGGCGTATCAGCACCTCTCCGACTTAGTCGCTGTAAAGATGTGTACTGAATATGATGACGCAAATATGTATTTTAACTTGAGTATATGGAAGAATCGTGTTAAATAAATGACTATACTCGTGTGAGATGATTAGTTGTGTCGAATTCTAGATATGGCTGGCGTAATGGAGCACTACGCATATTAGTCCGCATTCATCGAATACCGAGCGAGACAGACGAAAGGGCAAGTTCGAACCCTGTAGCGACCTACTTATATGGGGCATTACTAGAGTTGCGAGATACCAGTGTATCCTTGATGAGGTGGGCGTGGAAACGGTTACCCGTACGTGGTCGTTTCGACATCCGCCTGTCTGTTCATTACATCGCATTGTTACCCTTAAACGTGTTGATCGTAATTAAGGAAGCAACATCATTGTCACGCACAAAATTCCGACTTCAGATTAGTGTTTTTCAACCTTTTAGCGCTCGTAAGCCCTGTCCATTGTAAGGCCGCCACCAAACCCTAATTTTGGGTGCAGTATGGGTTTCAACATAACTTGTGATACTGGCCATTTATTCACTAAGACAGTAGTTCTTAGCCCTGGCTCCAGCACCTCCCATAGGGGGCGATTTGGATTTGGAAGGGGGTGGAAACGCACAGGGGACGATATGGGGGCGCTGGGCTCATGGGGGCGGTATTGGAGGCGCTGAAGAAAAATAACGCCGCAGTAGATGTGTAGTAGGGACATACTAAAACAATAGTTCTATATATATCCCTGAGTTATTACTAGGGCAAGTTTTTGCAACTTTTGCAACTTTTTTTATAGCTTCCGGAAGCTTTCTAAATACTTAGAGGTTAATTAGTATGGTGTTTTAATCTGTTTGGAGGAATCCTATATTGCAACATTTTGCAACTTTTATCGATTTTTTTCAAGCAACTTTTTGCAGCTTTATTGATATTTCAAGTAACTTTTTGCAAGCTTTTTTCTATTTTCTATGCAACTTTTTGCTAGTTTTTTCGATTTTTTATGCAACTTTTTGCAAGTTTTTTCGATCTTTTATACAACTTTTTGCAAGATTTTTCGATTTTTCATGCAACTACCTTTTTACAGGAAATATTTGGTACTATATATAGATTGCTTGATAATTTCACTATCGTTTAAATTTGAGGTCCTTTCTGATTTGACGTACATTTAGGCTAGACCGCCGAAAATTATATTTCCACTTGGTAAATTTTTTCAGGATATTGATTTTGTTGAAGTCGCCAACACTGAGTTTTGCAACAGCGCCTTGGATACGGATTGATTCTAATATCTCATACCTTAATAATTTCAAGGAACTTGTCCAGAAATATATCCCTTTTAGTGTAACTTTTGTGAAAAATAAATGCAACTTTTTACTGCAACTTTTATGAAAAATAAATGCAATTATCCACGGATTTGACTGCAACAAAAACTTGCCCATTCGACAAACTCTGTCATATCTAGAAAATTTGCGTCGCGCTCGGAGCGAAATATATATCGACGATGTTCGCAACATGTTGCCATGGATGCAGACGTTTGTTTAAATTCATATAAAATGAATTGCGCATACTTTTAGATCGCTAATTCTCCGTTGAAACACTCCCGTCACGATTGCCCAGGCTATTTTTCACAAATTGTTCGAAATAGGTATTGTACCCTGCAGCGCACAGCGTGTCGAAATCGAAAGAGAGGCACTGTACCACTTTTGAGTGTGAGAGCCCAGTGTACATTACAGATGCGTTGGAGCTTTTTGGCCAAAATTATTAACTAAATATACTTATATTTGAGAGCTACAAAATTAAATCGTCAAAATATCTCTTCATCGTATCATAAAGGATAATACTGTTTAGTGTTGTAAGTGCGACCCACAACCTCTCATGAACGTTATTTAATATGGGTTGCGTTGTTTGGAATACATTCACGTTGAAGTTAATAACTGGTGCAGTATATATTCAATACGTGCAAAGATCTCTACCACATTCTCAGTTGATTTACTATAGTAAGACAAAGCAATAAAACAAAACCCAATACAATTAACTTTGCCGTATTGCCAATCGTAGAGGTGCATTCGGGATGTGTACATCGGGCTCGGACCAAATGGTACGAGCCCGTACCCGATGGTTGTCATAACAACCTTGATTTAATCCCAAATATAGTACATACAATTTTTATATCGGAGTGGTCCTTGGAGGCGATTACAGCGAGAAATATTTCCAATAATGTAGCGTAGTCCCAACCCGAAAAGACCGACCAGACTTCGACCTCTTACTATTGCTTTACTACAGTCCTTAAAATATGGGATGTGAGGGGCGCTAGACATGAACTGTTTTCAAAAGGGGGTGTCGAAGGCAAATAGGCTTAAAAACACTGAGATAAGGGCTCGCAAAGTATTCATGGGCTGAATCTGAAGAATAGATTATGTCTGTCGTCAAACACAAACGTAACAATTTCGCTCTCGTTTTACTTGCCCGCAATAAAAATATCCTCTATTCGGGTGCTGAAAATATAGTAAGCCTATATTAGCCTGCATGCTTGAACTCGCTCGTTGAAGTTAGCATCAATCCGAATTGATTCTTTCTAATTTCTGTTATTTTAATTGTCATTTTCGAAGGGAGAAGCATTGTAAATGGCGTTTTGCCTCAGTCCGAAGGATATTGAAGTCCTCACATATCTGCATATGTACGTGCATGAGCACAACTTTAGACCTTAGACAACGATCCATTCTCTTCATCAATTTCGTTGAATTGCCAATTGACATGGTTGATCCAGCACAGTTCGCTGACTAAAAGCTGAATATTTCAATCAAACTTTTTTAACGCGGCATATATGATTTTGGAAACTTGCAAAATGCATTTTATTTCAGTGGGGAATTCCATTCCATGATGCCATGCACAATACCGAGACTCCGAGAGTGATCCGAAATTAAAATTGAAATAATTTAAACCAAAGATGTTGAAATAACTTGAAAAATTGTAATCTCTATAAATGATTCACCATATAGAACAGGGGTCGGGAACCTTTTTCGTCCGAAGAGCCATACTGACCCTATATTTTCCATTTTAACTCCCAATGAGCCATATATATATATCAACTACTACGTCACCATTGGAAAATCGTGACGTCATGGTAGCGCCAATTCGAAATCACTACACGGGACTCGTCGTTTGCACCGTATTTTCTCTGTAAGAACTCGTACTTATAATGCTGGTCGACTTATCTGAGTATTGACTATGTGAAACTTGAGTTACAGAGATCTTTTGCAAGTTATATATTTTTAATTGTATTGCACTGAGAGGCATATGATATTTTTCGAAGCTTACGACAATAAACATTTAAATTTCAAACGGACGACAGCAAAAGTATGAATCTACTTCTTACACGCTTTTTACAGTTAATAGTCTTGTGGTGTTGCATGGTATTCCTGATGGCGCTGTTGTCTGGTTGATTATTGTTGAGGTTAAGCTTCATACAAAATTTGAGAGTTTCGTCAGTTATACGAGATCGTGGGTTCGTCTTGATGCTATTCTTAAATGCGAGGACCCATGATGACATACGTAGGTGGAGCCAAATATGGTCACTATACAGCAGTAAGTGGCAAGTGAGGCAGTGTCTCACCTGTCGACTAGATTTTGAACATTTTTACTACCTAAATCACCCAACGTGACTATGCCTATTTATTGTTCAAAATTAAGCGTGAAAGGAGAGGCAAGGCATAGGTAAGGCACAGCCTGACCATGCCTTACCTGTGATAGCTCAATTCATCGTAAATATCATAGAATTTACAATAACTGATCGGGTAGGCCCCGAACTGATATTGGTTGAATGTAATTGCCGCACTGATTCCGATTCGACTTCTCAATTTTCCAATTCGGCGGTAATATAAAGTTGCGCCGCACGTCTACATTTTAACAGCGACTACAAAGCTACGTTATCAATCAAGAACGTGGATAGCTATATCGTTGTTTCTAATTTGAATTTGTAATTGTGAATGTCACTTCCACGGTAGTTCATTTCTCGCCGTTGATCAGGAATACAAGGTGTTATTTGTAAATGCATCGTGATACAGGCGTCGTCATGTCTCCTGATCTCTTTGATCAATCAACCAACCTATCGTGCAATCCAAGATTTTGGGACGGGTACATGGAACTCGGGAGAGATGTTGGTCGCCAGCACGACAGCAACTTAAAATTGAGGATTTTGTAAAGGTGGTCCGAGCCCTTAACCTATAGAATACGCCACTGTATTAACCTCTCAAAGACACGCTTATACTGTCACAAGAAAAATTATACTTGTCGTATTGAAGATTTAATAACAAGTTGCTGCAATGTTGATAAATTGGGCACGGAAATAAAAAATTCGCAAAGAGCCATGTCTCATGCCCAAATGAGCCATACATGGCTCGTGTATATATAGCTCAATGCTCGCGAGCCATAGGTCGAGCCATAGCCCGACCATTGATGTAGAACCTGAGTTCGTTTGCGAACGTGAACCTCCAAATTTCAGAGGATCGTAAACAGAGCGCGAACGTGAACCTCACGTTGGCACAATCCGCACTTACTAACTCGTCCAGACGTGGAAAGTTAGTGACGTGGTTTTTATTCAATCGCTGCTACTACGTGGCACATGATACCACAGAAGGCATGTTAGGCGAAGATAACCCTTGCCACTCCGCAATTTCTTAGACCTAATAATACTAATTAAATGATAAGAATTAAGGGATACGGTTTTCTCGTTTTCAGTGATGATGATAACTTAAAACTTACTGCGTCAGTAGCCTATGTCAAGATGAACCTATGAGCTTACAAGCAAATAGTGTATTAGGCGGTATCAAATACACCACGGCCGTTCAATGCAAGAAACAAACGTGGGGAAACTCAAGCTTCGAGGAAATCAAAACAATGGTACAACGTTGACAGTGCTACCTAATGTTTTTCTTTCTTTCCGTATCACATGCAGTTGGCACGCAGTTGGCACGCCTCAAACACACAGATCTATATTTTAATTAACTTTAGCTTCAACATTACTTAACAAAAAAAGGGAAGCGTTTCATTTTTTCTCAAACATTTCTGTATTTATATTCGCAGCCCGATGCAACGTGTGGAGTTAAGTTCAATCTTGCTGCATATTTTCCGTTCTGGTGACGCGACAGTACAGTGACGTGCGGTCAGGGAGGCAAGTGAGGCAATGCCTCGCCGTCAGGAGGAGTAAGCTAAAATTGTCAAAACCTTCAATAATCATAATTGATATTTTCCGTCGCTGTTCCTGAATAACTAAATTTGAACAATTTTTCACCCAATATCACCAATTTACATATTTAGTGTTCAAAAATACAGTACGAAAGCAGAGGTGAGGCACGGGCGAGTCGCGCCTCACCTGTGATAACGCAATTCATCATAAACAGCTCAGAACTTATAATATCTGGTATCAATCAAATGCTGTTGCTTCACTGATTCCGATAATCCGAATATTAACAATTTCAGAGCACCAGGACACCTCAAATTCACCAAGGAATGTGAAATTCGACTTTATTACATACAATGACAGTGCAGAGAAACTATAGCCAAGTGAGGCGCTGACGAATCTGCCTCACTCGCTATTCGCTAACAATGAGATAATCGCAGCACAGTGAAACGCACTATCGATATCGAACACCGACAGTGTACGATTAGTACGAATCGTCGAGTTGCGACGGCCAATTCGTAATGCGGAGCAACAACACTCCCTTAGTGATATGGCTGTAATGTGTTTTCCCTCCATACCTACCTACCTTAAATTGTGGTATGTAATAGCTACTTACATACCCTGCGTTGTTGTTGTTGTTGTTGTTGTTGTTGTTGTTGTTGTTTGTAGCATTTATGATATTTTTCGACTGCAATGGTCATTTACACCTGGCCGACATCCTACAAACTACAATAGGATTCATATCTGCCGACTTATGGCACGGCCCATTTCTAGGCATTTGTAAGGCACCGCTTACGCGGATCAGATGGCGAGGAGCAGCCTAGATAGCCTGCGTGTGAAGACGGCTAATGTGAGAAGAAATTGGTCGCCAACTCAATCAGTGCCTCACCAGCCATGAACCTCACCGTGCGTCACTGTGACAGTATGTAGATGTAGGTAGATGCTTTCGACTTGTCGTGTGTTCATCGATGTCTCCGCAATAAAACGCACACTGAGTTTGTGCATTTCGTAGATTCCAAAGTGCTATCCAAATAACGTAGCGGGAATCACGGTAACTTATCCGCCTTTTATCGTAGGCCCCGCTTGGAGTCAATACTATTCCAGCCAACAGGGCTGTACTCATAACGCCGTAACAGATATTTTATAAATCCAGGGATATCTTAAACGGCAGGCTTCAGACATTGATTCCAGTACCAACATAGATCCAGATCCACCAAAGCGATCGCGATGATACCATTTTCTGTCATCAGTTTAACCATTGCGTTAGCGGTGTCCGCGTACCCCGAATGTGACGTTTCAAAACCACTGCCTAAAGAAGATGCTCCTATTGATTGGAAAAAGGTAGGAATGGATTGAATTTTTAATATGGAACAAGTTAACCTCTGCAGTGTGGCGCGTTAACGAGTTGCAATATTCGACAGTTCAATGGCACTTGGTACGAAACGGCGGAAACAATGGATAAGTTAACTTCGCATAACCCATGCGTAACAGTTGAAGATATAGCGCCAACTCACGACGGACTTCAACTTACGTTTGTGTTCCCATATCACGAGTGAGTCACTGTTGTGATAAAATTTTCTGATTCTAAACTTATTTTCCTATAAAACGTCTCTATTGATTACTTTGCAAATTGACTCCTATACCTGCCACTTAGTGGACGAAAGGTATCTTCTCAACAACAAGTGTTGGTAACAGAAGATGGATACTATCGAACGGCATCGGCCTTAAAAAGTATGGTGATAAAATTATTATTATCTTGGAGTAACAAATTATTGGAGTGCGATGCCCCGAATAAATTAGAAATACATCAGTTGCACGGTTATTAACTTTACATTATTTTATAACTCTATATTCACTCTGTCTTTGTTTGTACGAAACCTCAACGAGAATTGTCGATCTCCCTGCTTTCTGCTTCAGTCGAGCCGGAGGATTGTAGGCTATTGCAGATGTGTCGTTGGTCGATACATATAGCGTCGTGTACGGCTTGCCCGAATATACTGTTTATATAACTGCGCAGTAGGGCTCTTCAAAAATGACTTTTTTTTTTCAAATCGTACTGGCTACTTGATAAAATTGTTAGGTTACCTAATTTAAGCCTACACACAAAATTTGGTTCAATTCCAGCCAGTAACCGCTTTGCTACAGGAGAAGAAAGCCTTTATTTATTACAGAAAAATAAATAATGAAAAATTTGAAAATTTTCTGTTCACCCCATGAAAGGGTTAGGCTGTCTATAGAAACGATCCTCACCAAATTTGGTTCAATTCCAACCAGTGGAAGCAGAGTTATTACCGTCGAAAAATTTTGATTTGAATAAAATAGTATTTACGGTGAGCACAACTATATTAAATAAACCAAGAATCGGTCACCGTAAATACTATTTTATTCAAATCCAAATTTTTCGACGGCAATAACTCCGCTTCCACTGGTTGGAATTGAACCAAATTTGGTGAGCATCGTTTGTATAGACAGCCTAACACTTTCATGGGGTGAACAGAAAATTTTCAAATTATTTTTTATTCATTTTTATATAATAAATAGAAACTTTCTTCTCCTGTAGCAAAGCGGTTACTGACTGGAATTGAACCAAATTTTGCGCGTAGGCTTAAATTAGGTAACCAGACAATTTCATCAAGTAGCCAGTACGATTTGAGAAAAAAAATCATTTTTGAAGAGCCCTAGTGTGTATGTAGTATTAGTATGTATTGGCGGCCGTCGACATGAAAGTTGAATTTACGGACTGACTCCGGAGTTTTTGAGATAGTTTATTTAACCTTGAAAATTTCTTCGCGCTAGGCGCGATTCAATGCGACTTCATTATTCGATTTTAATACAGTTGTAGCGCCGTTTGCATGCGAACAGCGGAGGAAAATGATGCACCCCATATAAAAATAGCAACTTGGAGTCGTGCGCTCCTCACGAAAGAAATTATTTTCTTGTACGTTTGTGAGGTTCCATTATCTTTCCACTATACCAGTGGTTCTCAAACTGGGGGGTGTGGAAGCATCCGAAGGGGGGCGCGAAAGTGCGGTCAACTGAAAAAAAGTCTGCGCTTTGCGCGATTGATCTTCTTTCCATGGTTATTGCTTTGTGTTTATTCCGAATTTCACATATCAGAATTTTCTCATCAACAGGCACAGCCTTCCATGTCATCAAACTATGCCTTGAGATTACCAGCATTCTGGTTGCATTTTGGGATATGAAGATCAGGGGGTGGGAAATTTTTCACTACCATAAAGGGGGGAGTGTCTAAAAAAGTTTGAGAACCACTGCACTATACCGACAATGCTGATGAGAGGTCAAGAAATAACAACACGCAACAAAGTGACTACAAACAGTTGGCCCACCCAAGTATGCATCATCATTTATAATTCGCCCTAAATTTTAGAAAACACTCCCTCCATCAACTTTACCGATGAATCTGATCGCATTGGCTGAGAAAGGATAAATATTTGATAGTAATATGTGAAACTACGAATATTAATGACGAAATTCATTCGTGAATCGGAAAAAAATTTCGCGCTTCGCGTGACCATGTCCTGTCCCAGGAATTGTTTATTCATACCATGACCATTATGTAGCAATTTCGGCAGCGTTGTAATGAATCGAGTCATGACTCGACTCGAATCAAACTCGAGTCACGATTCTCTGATGACTCGACTTGACTCGGGTCATTTTCTCAAAATACGGAAATGACTCGACTCGACTCGATACCAGGGTTGTAATGACTCGACTTGGACTCGAGTCATTGCGCATGACTCGAACCAAGTCATATGACTAGAGAATCAGACGGCCAAGACCGACATTTTATTCTAATTTCGAAGAATAGTAAAGTAACCACCCTATTGGAGCTCCGTCCATTGGTACTGGTACTTGAAAATGCGACCAGAAAATTTAAAGGTGAGGAAAATTAGTATGTTATAAATGCGAACCATTCGATATCTTCAAACAGAGTTATAACAGTGGGTTTAACAAGACTTTATCTGGAAACTGAGCAGTCAACACAATGACTTGGACTCGGACTCGAGTCATTATTCCATGACTCGGACTTGAACCTCTGCTCGATGACTTGGGCTCGCACTTGACTCGGTGGCGAATTGAAAATAACTCGAATTGACTCGAGTCAAAACTATAAAAGGGAGATTGACTTGTGACTCGGAGCCTTGTGACTTGGTTATAACCCTGGATTTCGGTGCGTATAGTAAGACGGTATGAAAAAGTAGATGAGTCCGGAGTTCACTAGAAATGGACATGGACTGGACGGTCTAACATGGGTATTTCGTGTCCAGTTATCTCATCATTACTACTATATATCGTGGAATGTGGCCGTAGGTCATATAAGTAATCGAATTGCGGCCGTGAATAGCAAAACGGTTGGCACACCTGCTCTAGTACAACACTGGCAGAAAAAAAGCTGCATACATTACATTTTGGGTTGGATTCAATTTTTTAGATCCACCGGTCCGCCTAATATCTATTGAAATTTTACCGGTCCGTGAAGGGAAAAGGGTTGAGAACCACTGATCTTGGTAACAACAACAACAACAACAACAACAACAACAACAACAACAACAACAATACCAATAACCCCTAGCAGGCATATCTAGTCCAGATATCCCTGCTAGGGGTTGTTCTTTTTGTTTGTGGTATTCATGGTGTTTGTCGACTACTATGGTCATTTACACCAGGTCGATATTACTTCTTTTTGATTCCGTTTCTGCCGACTTGTGGCACGGCCCACTTTTAACTTTTTGTAAGACACCGCTTACGCGGATCAGAGGGCGAGGAGGAGCCTAGATAAACCTCGAACACTTAGGTAGGAATTCTGGAGTCTACCTCGGTCGGACTCGAACCCACAACCCATTGGTGTTGTATAGGTTGCAGCTGTGGACTATACCACCACGCCACCTAGCCACCCCTGCTAGGGGTGTGCAGAATGCGACTCCGCGAAGTGCGCTCCTAGACTGATTGACGGCAATAAAATCGACGCATGTTTGGTGAGAGAGAGAGAGAGAGAGAGAGAGAAATAACTTTTATTTTCGCCTGCTTCGACGATGATGATGCGATACGACCTTTGTGCAAGGTCATCTAGTCTGCACTGCACCATTATTTTTCCTCTCCACGATATCCGTGGATTTTTTCTCCTCCATGTTGCCCAGCTGAATAGCCGCGGATACCAGTTTTCGAGTCTTTGGTCTGACCTGACCGGATTGAACCCACGACCTACCAATCGAAAATCCGCACGCATACCATTACTCTTTCACGGCGAAGAGATATCGCCTCCCAGGGGACGATTTTGAGAAACGAGGGGGTGAAAATACCAAAGGGGGCGATGGGGGGCGAAAATGTTAGAATGTCCAGTGAGATATATTTAATTAACACGGTCAAAGAATTCACGTGATGACGACTTATTCTGCATATGACGCTAGAACAAGGTTTACTCAATAAATAGTAGACGCGGATACAGGTTTTCCGAGCACCTGCGCCCTCGGAAAAAGGGCCTTTTTTCAGTATCTTCGCCAGCGATCAGACTTGGGTGAATAATTTTTCCGATTATATGTCCTTTTCTTCGGATCTGTAAATATGGGGGCGAAAATTAGTGTCGAGGTTTTAATATGGGGGGGATTAGTCGAAAAAGGCTGGGAACCACTGCCTTAGTCATTGATGTCCAGATGGCCAAATGGCTGGCGCCGAATATCGTCATGTACTGGAAATCAGACCCCCGCGCAAGGAATGCGACTCGCACATAAAAATACTGCCTCCGTAGAAAATAGCGAATTCGAAATCGCACGAGTCTGACCAAAAACGTTAGGCGGCCGTATACTATTAGGGAGTAGTGAGCCGTATTTAGCTTGATCCATGGTGGATCTTGATTGGCAGGTTTGTTTTAATTTTGGCTGGGGCCGCGTTGGAGCCGTATACGTATATTCACCCATTTTTTCCAGATACGCCCAGATTCGGATCGAAGCCGGATGCTATTTCAAGAAACAGGATTGGAGTCAGAGTTCTTGAATATTGGCTGGTTACAGCCGACTAGAAATTGCCCCGTTCCACTTGCGGCGGGGAGGGTTAGCGTAGTGGTGACTTCCAGCGCCGTCTACACGGTCGGCCTGGGTTCAATTTCTCGGCGGAGGCTTTTCTGGGCTCCGTCTCGCCGCTAGCGGTGACAAAAAAGTTCAGATGAAGCTCGAAAAAGAAAATGAATGGAAAGAGCAAGAAAGAGCGTCTAAGAAGCAGGGTTGTAATGACTCGAGTCATGACTCGACTCGAGTCAGACTCGAGTCGCGATTTTTTGGTGACTCGACTTGACTCGAGTCATTTTCTTAAAAATGAAAAATGACTCGACTCGACTCGAGTCAATTTAAGTATTGACTCGACTTGTACTCGAGTCATTACGCATGACTCGGACCAAGTCATATGACTCGAGACTGGGTCTACCAAGACACGCATTTCATTGTAATTTCGAAAAATAGTGAAGTTGTCACACTATTATGATTTCGTCTCTCAGTACTGGTACTTGAAAATGCCACTAGAAACTGTTAAAAGTGGAGGAAAATTAGTATATTATGAGTGCGAAGCTTTCGATATCACCGTCCAGAGTTATAAAAAGTGGGTTTCACATGACTTTAACTCGGAACTGAACAGTCAACGCTCAACACCATGACTGTGATATCAGGCACTATAGGCTGAATTTGATGCCAGACCAAGAGATCTGGTCGTTTGGCATCTTCCGATCTGCTCATTACATCGCATTGCGTCTGGTGTATCGCATTGTGCAATGTGCATTGCGCATGTCTTGATCGGATGAAAATATAATCCGAGGATTATTGATATGCTTATTGACTCGCTGATGGTCATCCATTCCACTTTTAGCTTTTGTGAAAAAAGACGTGTCTTCCGAAATCCCCACCCATCCACGATATCATGCCGATTTTTTTCGACAAAAACTGAATCTAAACCGTCGTCCTTGGAGTGTGACGTCACTAACTTGTTTTGATTTTCAGTTTGACAAATGTAGCGCATATACAACTCATACCCAGCGATAAAGATAAATACCCCACTATAAAATGTATTAGTATGATTATAATCCGAACAGCTGCTAAACATTTATATCTCTTTCGAATAGGAAACCGTCTCAACATGGAATTGTTGCCGGGTCAAACTGCACACAGTTTAACCCCCTCGTTGATACATCAATGACTTTTCTTCTTATACGACCATGCACATACTAAGCATGACATACTGCGTGTGTAAGGGTAATTACGGCGTCGATAATCTCGAGTCGGTGACTCAGAATCTCACCACGGGAATAACGCCTGGCAATAAAACACAGATTTGTGCAAGCCTACTCGCAAGCTATTTTAAGCATTTTTAATTTAGTGAGATATTTCGCTACTCGGGTTCTATCATTGTAAATATATCCCTTATTAATGATTGGAAAGAGGGCACGCACTTCGTCAGTAGTGTTATTGAGGACATGAATAAAGTCCCAGTGGTATCCATCTGACCTTTGAAGCGATCCAGCGTTAACTAGCCATATTGCTAGACTGGAAACTATTGCCGTGCGCTATCAAACTCGCGACCCAATGCTATTCTTCTTCGAGAGCCAGAACCTGTTGCATATATTGACTTTCCGTGCTTTGCATATGATTAAATCATGATCAGTTGATCACTACGTGGGAACAATCGAAACACATGTTACGGTACGAAGTCATGATCGAGCACATTCAATGATAAGATTAGATATATCTTAAATCAGTCTGTGAGTATTGGTCCTCATAATTGTGGCGTATTACACGCCTTGTTAAATAACATCCTTAACGATCGTATAGATTGCCATCCGCAAGACCATAAAGGCTTTGAATGCGACGCTACGCACTGGTAGAGAGAGGCACATTTCTGCTGGCATTTATCTTAAATGGAGTATTAAAAGTCGGAATTTTGCAGCTGTTGTGTAAACTAATCACATTTGACACTACCATTCCCAAAGGAATTGGACTTGTGAACGATGTTACTAGTGGACTACTGCACAACATCATTAGCAACTATATCAGGTATAGTCGAATGTTTGACTCGACATAACATGACATAACAACTTGATTGCGCAATGGATTATGATTATGTGCGTGGATATTAAACGATATGAGTTCTTAGTGGCAGCAACGCATACTATCAACAGAAAATATAGCAGGATAAGTAGCATGAGGGATTATATATTCTAGATACGGTGTTCTTAGCCGAATATAACTTTCAACTATCTGTTTATGGAGGCATATATTTTATTTGACATACAATGCATCGCTTTATATCATCGTATATATCATCTTCTGGACCGACCAATAACTCGTGGATAAGATGTGGTCACTTTGCTTACCAACAATGCAGGGGTTTACCAACACACATAGGCTACACAGCTACACACACAGAAACACCAACACAAACAAACACATCAATATTTTCTTAGAGTATACCATCGCATCAATAACTATTTATTCACAATTATCAACGTAGTATCAATTCGACATCAGAGACATTAACAACATTTGAAGTTACGAAGTCAGGCTGCAGTAACATTTGCCACATATTCAACAGATTGTTGTACTTGTGGCGTAAGACCAGCTTGATTGCTAAAGTCCTGGCAGCAACACACCAGTTGTCACGCGGTGCTTGTGATTAGATTGATTGCAGAAATAGTAGCTCTATCTACAAATTTTGATATTGTTGTGTCATTCGAAATTAATTCTTGGAAAATCTCACCTGAAAGAGTAGCCGATTATATAATGAATGCGAATGGTCAATAAGTAATTGTCAATAGAACAGACAGGTCCTTATTCTTCTGTAAAAATATATCATGAGACCCGTATGGCTTCTAAGGATGCTCTTGGGTCTGTGAGCAGTATTTTTCCAATCAGAATGTCGCAAAAGAGTCGATCTAGTTCTGGACAGATTGACGAAAACCTGGTAACAGAATCGCCAGTAGCAACACCGTCGACTTCAGGAAACATTTTAACCTTACATAAAACCACATCTGCATACTTTTCGTATTTGTATGGATTAAGAAATAAGAAATAATGTGCCGACCATGTGCCTATTCGTGCGGAGCGCAGTACTAAGTAGGTTCCTAGTGATGGCCTGTAGCATATAGCAGGGGTACCCAACTGGTGGATGACGGTTCGAATGCGGACCTTTTCGGTGTTGAATCCGGATCATATCTCTCTCGGTATTTGCTTGGTTTTTTAAATATTATCGTTGATTTGAATAATTGGTAGTGTGAATTCTCACTATGTTTGGATCTAATTAGTCATAATAAAAAATACATTTCGCATGTGTGTGACCAGTGAAAACCTTCACCAGCACATGTCTCCGACTCGCTCTCACCGCTTTAGAATCAAGATTTAAAAAAACTGGCAAGAAATACAAAATGCCAATTGTCTCGCTATAGCTGTGACTAACAGAACAATACATACATTTCTGTTATTGCTTCTGCAAATACCGCTTTACCGGATTGGTACATATGTACGCCGTATAACATTGCATGACTGTAAATTATTTCATAAGAGTTAAGAAAATTTTAAACTTTGTAACTGAACGTCTGCTATAAATAGTTGAGTATCCCTAAAATATGATATGAGTGAACTGTGCAACCTGCTTGGGAAGCGAGTCAAATGTAAATGACGCCATGAAATCCCATGCTGCACCTTGGCTTTTTATTAGTTCCAAAGACTACCATCTCACGGAGAATTGATAACGGTGATGGCGAGACTATTCAAACCAATCGCCAACAGTGGAAGGCATATCCCACAAAGAGTAAACAACTAAACATACATTTCACGTTGTCCAGTGGATATTGTCAAAACCTTCAAGCACAAATCAGCTAATCCGCGTTATTTGTTCTGTTCTCATAACCCACGTCTTCTCGGACGTATCAAACCACAAGCCAAATTACAAATCCATTTCGCGGGCCGCAGAGCGCAGACTGTGCTTCTTCTCCAGCTGCACGAATTTGTTCCGCGGACCGCAGGTTGCTCACGCACCTGGCATGTATAACTAGACATTGTCCAACCTCAGTTTTAATGCGGTCGTCTGTTTTGTTCGTGTCTGTCAGTATCCTATTTCTGCATTATCGTGCTGATCGTAGTTTTGTCATGTTGTGTGATATTTAGACTGTACTTTACCAACTGTTTCGGCTCTATCCGATCTCATCTCTGTATCGCAGAATTGTGATGTTTTGAAATGAAAAAGTATAGTGAATCTATATATAATTCATATAAACAATTGATGTCGACAGAAACTTAGCGTTTTAACATGGTACAGAGATCGGAGCTTGAGAGAAAGTCGTCTGAATTGAGGAGACGACGGGCCAAAGACGCGCCCCCACTGAGCTGGCTGAAATCCAGCGACGACGAGAGCTCTACCAGATCTGTGATCAATGAGATGTCGTTTCAAATGGTAAGACACCTCACTATTATATTCTGAAACTTTCCGGTCCGAAGAATCTTGATATGTGGTTTGTGATAAATCAAACGCTCTATGAGATTACAATGAGCTATATTTAATTTGGATGGTGTTGGCTTGATTGAAGTTATACGAATTTCTTTTTCTTTAAAACCAAACGGGATTCCATTTCCGCTTAGGTTTCAGGTTCCATCAGCAGTGACATCACAGAGAAAGCAGTTTCGGCGTCCTATTATCTGAATCCAGAATGATTTGGATTGCCATAATATAGTATCAATTCATTACAATCCCACGTAAATATATTCAGTCAGGTGTGTAAGAACCATAAGGTCAATCCGGGGCCTACGATATCGTAGGCCCCGGTCAATCTTTTCTTGGAAATGAAATTCGGTAACAAACTTCTACATGCTCAAGCAGTATTTTTCCTCTTTTACTTTACATAAATATGAGGTCGACGCGGCATTTATAGCCTTCGTGTATAGTCTTTCAGTCCATAATAAACGTCGATTACGTTGAATTATACTCCCATACTATAGATTGAATGTAACAACATATTTACATAAATACCCGCGGAGAATCATGTCGTGACTCGGAATTTGAAAATTTAAAATATTATTTCATTCGATTCACAGTTTGCATTGACTCGAAGGTATTGAGACTTGATCAAAGCACTGACCACATCACAGACAATCCATCCATCGAATACTTTGTGGCCGTATGAAATATGACGATAATGAATTTAGGATGCATGTAATTGATTGTAGTTTCACAGGCTTTTGATTTGGTGTGCGCTTCTGTATATGTCGCCTACCACAAGCAGAAGCAACGAACATGCAGACATTAGTCGTTCTCGTTACTAGTCAATTTGAAGTAGAGCCATACTTTATCACCAAATCAATTGGCCTCATCTTATCTTATACTCTATGGCCCACTCCGATCCGCTATCCACGGAGCAATGCATTTGGACTGTCAGATAAATCAATCAATCAATCAATCCAATCAATTGTAAGATTATATTTTTCATCTGCCCAAGACACACACACAATGTACAATGCGATATACAAGACACACAATACGATGTAATGAGCAGATAGGGGGATGCCGAACGACCAGTCAGTTGGGGTCTCTTGAGCTGGCATTCACCTCGACCCAGTGCCGATGTCACAGTCTTCTTCGATGTTATTCTTTCTTCGCCGGCCCTTTGTTAGAAGCTATTTCTTGATATTTTTATTTCTTTATCGTTTTTTTTTCTGGGCTTTTTTTTTTATCGCCGTAAGAACAGCGACACGGGGGACGAGGAGCCCAGAATAACCTGCGGCGGCGGGAATCAAACCCGCGCCGCCTGCTTGGATGGCGCCGACGCTCACCACTATGTGGATTTCATATGTATCTCGCATTGTCCCCGTAAGCATCGTTCCACACCGGTTTGGCATTAATTTGCGTCAATTATACATGAGTACACACTGATGAGATGAATGTATATTATATACTATATACATGTATATTACATTGTATAATTACTGTCAAAAAGTAATTAGATTCATCTTCGCTATTTTACATATATTATTCTCCTCGCAATGGAGGATACCGCCATTTGTCCACACCGAAACCAAGATCAATAACATTTTGTGGATATAGGCTGCCGCGACCTTAGTGACTGGAGCTACCTATCTGTAAATAGATAATGTGAAGATGATTCACAGTGTGAGGTTAGGCTTGACACAATCCAGAACTGCATGCCAAACCGCAACAAAAATAGAAACAGCGTATCCCTTTAGATAAGATCACAACTTTGTAAGCTTTGTAGATTGTGATTATAGAATGGTCGTAACGTATTCATATTTTTATTGCTCTGGGTAACGGTATGATATTTCCGTTCTGCTCAGACTGACTGCAACTCCTTGAAAGAAGTTCTGTCCCACTGCAAAGGGATACCACGTGCAGACAGAGAAAAAGCGATAACGCCGAGACTTGGAGTACATCCATTGGAAAAGGAAACACGATTACCATTTGCGTTCTCAAATGAGCTGTATATATCATCGCCGAGAATACTCTACGGAAATAAAGAAAAAGAGAAATCCGAAACAAAGTACTTCCAATACCCAACAAGGTCACAGTTAACCAATCAAAGATCTGCACATTCGAATGCGTTTTTGAACTCGGGAGAAAAATCTCACTTCATGTCAAAGCACGTCGATAAGACTTATACCGTTGAAAGTGTATCAACGGACTGTCTACAGCACAGTAAGACAGAAAATAAAGGCGGAGAGACATTCACTCCGACCTATACGGTCGTTTTCTTGGGAGAGCTCAGCGTCGGAAAGTCAGCGCTGTGCAGGAAATTCTTCAAATCGGGGAGAGACTGTGATAAAGAAAAGTCTGATCAGGATTTCTTGAAGCGACTAGAAATAACAGACGACGACGACGACGTTCATTTTCAGGGCTACTCTGGCAGCAGCACATCAGATCAATTGAAAAATACTGATTCCCGTAAGCCAATCTTTTGCACCAAACTTAATGACTGGAATCAATCAATTTCACTTGCACGCATTCAGATCATGTATACGAAAGGCCTGTAACAGTAGAGGATCACTGCGTGAGACTGAGAATCCTTGATATCAATTCAGAAGTAAGTTGCTTTTCTGTATGTTTATCAAAAGATAATGCCTATATATTGGCGTATGCCAATGTGCTGTCGCAGGCAAACGTACTGCATTGATTGTGCGTGAGAAGTTGAGCACCTGAGATTGCACACACCGTCGGCAGGAATATTTTGCATCGTATTATATTGCCGCTGTGAGTTTCAATTTCCCAACCCGGTCAAATGAAACTCTTTTTGAATCTTTTAGAAACACAGAAACGAGTGCGGACCGGAATGTGGAGATTTTGAACCATTTTTAGAAGTCGGTGATGCATACGCCGTGACATACTCAATAGCAGGTTTTAAATCTGGAAATAGGGCGGAGAGAGACTTCAATTCGTGAATTTTACGCCGTTTTCCAGATCGCGGGACTTTTCAGACGGTAATGGAGATACTCTCTCGGATGACAGACAAGCACGCGGAAACTTTGCGCTCCTTCCCTGTCATATTGGTGGGCAATAAATGCGACCTTGTTCGAAATCGTCAAGTCACCAAATCAAGTAAAGAAAAACAACATTTGCTATTACAGAAAAGCGGACGCACTGCGGTTAAGATTATTGGACTCACAGTCAGGGTTGCCATCAACATGGATCAAAACTCAGGACAGTCAAACATCCTGATTAGCGTAACCGCGATAATTGTAAATTTGCAAACTGATGAGGATGACTAGGGCGATATTTTACCTAAAAATGGGAAGATTTTTGCCTAAAAAGTCAAAATTTTGACATTTGTTTAACCTTAATAAACGTAATTTTGACTAAATTTTGACCTCATGTATGTGAATTAGGTGTTTTCCCACACAATGTTAGAATTGCACTACTTATCTTCATTTCTGGTTGGAACTGTCTGTCATTGAACGAAGTAGTTGTTTGGCCTGAAAAAACTCTTTTGGTTTGAAAACTGACAAAATTTTAAATAAAAATAAAACATTTTAACGAAATCTGGACCTACAAAGAATTCCAGTAGTTATATCACGCATTATGGTAGAAATATTTAAAATTTGTTGTAGTACAACGAAAGATACCTTTCTATTTCAGGCGCTATCAAGCTTGCCACCAAGCATAACATCAAATTCATCGAGACTTCAGCTTCCTTGAACGAGAACGTAACGGAGTTGTTTGAAGGGCTTATTCAACAAATCCGACTGCGCAAATCGGGAATAGCCAGCGACTCGGCAGCTATGTCGTCGCCAATGTTGGTGGAAACAGAAATGGACGCCAACGAAGGGAATAGCACAAAAGAAAGAAAGCTCGACAGAAAGAGTAGCAGCTCGCGTAAAAAGCGCAGGCCGAAAAGAGTGTTTACGCGTAGATTGACTGAATTCCTAACCGGAGGAACTCAAGACAAGAAAACGGTGCGAGCTAAATCCTGCCAAGATCTAACGGTGTTGTGATTAGTCACGTACTCTGTGCACTGTTAACAGAAGGGATATATACTGACATAGATATTGTAAATGGTATATACTCGAAAGATATATATTATACATATATATACGGTACGTCTCAACCTTGATGTAATAATTCTCAATATTACCGATAAAGCACAGCAGACCAAAATCTGGATCCTACCGGTATACGATTGACAGTGGGCCAGTTGCTAAAAGGAAGCGATAACGTTCTGGGTTGCGCGTAAAGATGGTTAGAAAAAACACGTTTGTTTGGTGTCAAAACTAACTGTATATAATGTCACTGTAAATATACTGAAATAATTTCAGCAAATTTAACCAGTCAAGAGTGTGGAATTACGACATGATCGGTGCCCGACAGAATTCTGTGTTTATCTCCAGAAATATACCGGAAGCTTAATATATTTCAGTTTATTTGCGGACAAAACTGAGTTGAAGATTACATTCGTATTCATTCGTTAGATAGTGTTACTGTGTCTCGTATGGGTTCTTTTGCCCCGCCCCCCCCCCCCCCCCCCCCCCCGATATGGTTGGTTTTGTCTCTAAACTCATGTGAATTACTGGAATCGCGTGCGAGAAGTATTGGCCGGTTCGTTGGCCAGGTTACAGATACAGGATATATTGAACTACATGTCTATTTATATCTATATATGTCTGTCGTAATGTCATATTACAATTGAAAAATATTTTCAATTCATATATTCATTTAATTGTATATTGAAGTTATGTATCCTCCAAGTAGCTCTTCAAATGTCATATTACCCAATTTATGTAGCATGTTATAGTTGTTTGTGCTATTCATGTTTTCGACCACAGTGGTCATTTATACCAGGCCGGATATCGTAATCTGCAGACTTGTAGCATGAACCCCTTCTACGCTATTTAGACCTTGCCACTCTTAAAAATGTGTTTCGATTTTCAATATTTTCAGAAGAGATTCATGAATTGTGTCGTCATCAAATTACCCAACTTATCTCATATCAAATAAGTACAATTCATATTAATAATTTCATCACTTTGAAACACCACAAGATTGCGATAAAATGAATGGATAGGAAGTAGGCGATAGGACCCGGAGTATCCTTTCATTTAAACACCCATCTCGGCATATAACATGTAAATAAGAGACACGCACACTGAATTTTAAAAATATGATAAGATAGCATCAAGGAAAAGCAATGAAAATGAAATCGCACTTGTCGGTACGCAAATTAGACATCGCATATCGTTGTCCGGTTATCTCGAGCGCAGACTAGTATTCATAAAACATCAATGTTTATGTATTTCATTTTTGATGCGACAGGATATCGCAGAAACCGAGAATGTTTGTGTCAGCGCAGATTTCATTAAATTGTATAGATCGGGAATATTCGCGTTTGTTGATATCGTTCATTCTTCAAATACACATGGTGAAGCGGTTTTACGAAAAGGTTATATATACGGTTACCAAAGAAAGATTTGATAAATTACACGCAATTGATGCAGCTTCTAATTGCAGGTCATACTTTGGTCGAGTGACTGTCCTTGACCTACGAAGATGACGTAACGTCCCTAATTTGTTTACCCCAGCTCCTGTTGCTTCATTCAACGTTGTAATCTATATAGATAATAGGGACAAATCTTATTTAGGAAAGTTACCTAGCGAGACAACAGCAACAACAATAGGTCACCTTAACTCAATAACAATAACACTGCAGGAGGTTTATAACGGGCGAAAGACATTTTCAAAATCACTATTTGTCAGTATTCAACTCATTTTTCATCAGGTAGGCCTACATTCCCATTTTCTATAGGTCCACAGGGATCTCTTATTACCTCAGCATGTTATATTAATGTTTCCTTAAGGAGTGCATTGTGGCAAAGTGATTGTGTAATCGCTGTATGGCGCTGTGATGCTGAATTACCTCACAGTAGGCTACTTTTAACGCTTTCGACAAAATGCTCATCTGGTAAAATTTTTACTGTTAAATTCGTGGAATTCGGATCTGAAAACAGTTGGGCACTCAACTTTTACCCCGAGAGTAAAAATAAAAAGTTGATTGGAAAGACGTATACAAGCGATTTATGATTTATATTAGGTGGAGTTACTCGTACATAATCATAACCAGAGAGTGGTCTGCTAACAACTTAAGCGGCGACGTAACAATTGCAAGATGCCTACAATAGTGACGCATTGAAGCAAATGATAGAAGTCGTCAATTTTCACTGCCTGGAAATGCCATTTACTTTACTATTGTGGATTACTTGTGTTTACGGAGTTTTCCCCGATAACCGGACTGCTGTTAGGCATGCACATGACAAAACTCTTCAAAACATCACCCTTGCCGTGATTCTACCTTCAGAAGCTCCGTATATGTTCCGAAAGCAGATGGTACTGCCTGCTATTGAATACGCCGTATCATCAGTTGCAGAAAAGTTGGCGAGGTTAGGGTATCGGTATGAAGTTTCTTACAGAGATTCATTTTGCAACAAACAGCAAGCGCGCATTGCTGCGAAGGCATTCTATCACGAAAATCAGAAAAAACCTTACAGATCCGACGTACGAATCTTTCAACTTCCAGCTACGAAGGCAAACTCCAACTCTTCCAGACTGGTTCCAAGAAATGAATACGTATGGACAAACTTTTCGTCGTACTTTTTTCGGATCGAAAACCCGCCAATGGCGTTTCTTGGACCAGCTTGCAACGCGGCGGCTATGGGTGTTTTGGATCTTGCGGATATGTGGACCGTCCCTATGATCACCAGCGGAGCTCCAACGATAGCAGTCCATCCGGCTGAGCTACCAACTCTGGTCAGAATTGGACCTAATCACTACGATCTAGCACAGTTTATTTGGCGAATATTCAATGATTTGGGGCATGGACTTGTGTACCCAATACATCTTATATATGAGGACAGATGGGAGAGTGGAACTGCGGAGGAGTAAGTGTGTCCCCCGTGCTTTGATTTGTACACCCGAACAGTTGCAATGTATTCGAAGTTGGCCTTCGTGATGCAGTAGGCTAGTCTATATCTACAAGTGGTATATTCAAAAATGCCTATCGCTCACGTTTAGGCTATTCATATCCACACTATACAGCAATCCAGATTATTAAGAGTAATTCTATTATTCGATAGTGTCATAAAATTTTCATTCCGTGTATTACGACCTACAGTGTAGGCCTGTAGGGCCTACAACACCATGTCTTGAGTATGATTGTTGTGTATTTCCTGTGTTCGGCCGAGTAAATGCTCCGAAATCCCACTATTCACACTTATCTAATCACACTCATCGCACTGTTTGTATTTTACTTGCAGCGAATGTCTTTCGGTGATCAAAACTCTCTCGACTAGCCTCCCAGTCTTCGATCGCCGCTTTCATGTGTTCGCTCCGAAATCGATCAGCGGAAATTTTAGCGGAGAAAATTTGGTCAAACATCTCATGGAACCGAGAGGTAGTAAATGCTGTCCACCCCCACTTACCATCACATTCATATAACCGGAATAGCCTACAATAGATGACTACCGTAGGTTAGTTATCTGAGGAATAATGTGCAACACAAACCTGGCTACATTGCTGACACGCAATAAACAGCGCATATAGTTTCTCTGTTTTGAGATTATACGGAAACATGACGATTCACGAAATTCAGTGCGATTAGAGAGGGGTACAGCCCTGTTTGCAATAATATTCACATTCCGGAATAAAGGGAACACCAGCCCTCAAATAATATACTGGTATGAATATCAATATTAAATTCATCGTTATATCGCGCAATCGTTGAGCGTGACCATGTCCAGTCCGTAGCGAGTCGCGTCACGTCCACACTCGCCCATTTCGAACGTACTCGGTACGTTTCAGGAAGTCCCTCGTTGCCGGCAAATACACTCCAGAAACATCGCCGCAGATCGCAGGAAAATCCCGGATGTCCGGCCAGATATTCCACCTGCAGTCAACTGGAAGGCGAGTCTGCTTGCTCACAAACACCATATTTTTCAGTTGTTGTCATGTGCGCCTCCATGGTGAAAATACGTGAAATTATGATCGGTGCGTACAAGGAGGGATATGCCGAACCAGACGCAAACCATTGGTTCGTCATCGACATGCATCATCGACCAGAATATGCTAGCGGAGCTTGGAAGATAGGTAACTGTCAAATAAACTCAAGCGCAACTGGGTATACCTGAGAACAGACCTGGGCATTGTGCGGCTAGCGAAAAGTTCCTCAAATATATATTTATAAATGCTAAAATGTTGTTAAAAACTACGTGTATAAACTGATCCGGAAATGCGTTTACTTTGAAAAAGTCTAGTGTATTTATGTACCGTGAGTCCGTAACCTAAGTTTAAATCTTATTTGTTGTCCGATCTTTGCTTAGTTTAAACAGTTGAAATACGTTTCCAAATCCTAATGTAATCAGTGCACGTGATTAGCGGCCATCCTTACTCACAAATGATGTTATGACAAGCAATTAAAGATGTGACAGAAGGACGACATTTCAACAAGATTTGGAGCACTCATTGATTGTTTGAATAAGCATTGTTCGCTGACTACCTGTAGTGCATTTCGTTCTCGATGTTGTGTGATTGCGGGTCAAGCTCGCAGCAGAGAGTCACTATAGTCACAAACGGGAAGCTGAATATTTCGAGCAAACTTTTGTAACAACGCATGCAAACATTTTGATATTGGCAAGGTGCATGCCCGTTCAGTTTTAACTTTTTCATGCTGTCAGCACCATGCATATAGAGTGGCCTATTTGTCAGATTTCCATTTGCATCGAATTGTGAGTGAAATCATCACGAGCCCTAGCGCTCAGGTCCTGAATGTACGAATAACTAATTAATTTACTTTGTCGCCATGTTTTTAGTCGCAAGGATTCAGTGCATTGGACAATCAATAACACTGAATAGACGGAATCTTTCACATACATGATACATTTCAGTAATTACTAACTTTAAATGTCTTAGGTTGCATTAAAAACAAGCGGTGTTTACGATACTTTGTTTAAAAACTTGTTTTAAGCGGTGTTTTAAGCAGATGCCATTTCAAAAATAACAAAATTGCATGTTTTTTTCAAAAGTTGTATAATTATGACACAGCTGTTTAAATACTTTTGAAAAAGCATGCAGTTTAAGCCTGCGTATACGACTTGCAGTTGATATAGTCCATGTATATGATATGGGAGGGTTAAAACCCTCGAAATCGTCGTGGTTTTAATATAGTTATAGAACGTAGCTATATATAGGCTTACCATATTTTGGAAATCTAAAAAGAGGACACTTTTTCAGAAACTTAAGACTTGCAAAACCGGAGAAGAATTCCCAAAAACCGGTGAATTTTTCCCACTTTGTGATCGGTTGACTAAAAAAAAATGCCCAGAGCTCATAATACCGTTTTTCTTCCCGCGTTGCTAGGAAAAAAAGTCATCTTACCGCCCAGACCTAAAATAACCGTTTTTCACTTCGAAATACCCGCCGGAGCGTCAGTTCTGTGCTAATTTACGGCATATCACTCGCAATTTGCTCTAAATCTGACCTGAATTTTCAAAAAAGAGGACAAAATCTCAAAAAAGAGGACAAAATCTCAAAAAAGAGGACAAAAGGGCGTCCTCCGAGGACACTTTCTAAAAAGTCAAAAAAGAGGACAAATCCTCTTAACAGAGGACGTATGGTAACCCTAGCGCTATATACCATTGCAACAGAATGGATGTTCTTATGTTTATTACCGTTGACCGTGCTGCATAACGATGTAGTCCTGATCAAAGATGTTTTGAACCGTTTAAGACGTGGGTAGGAAAACTTTATCGTCAAAGGAGCCATATTAACCGTATATTTTCAATTGCCAATGTCAATACAATGTGACGACACAAATATCCGTGACGCCATGACTAAAAAACATTAATAAACATTAAAAAGCAGGTTTTGAAAAGGGCCATTGATTTATGTTTTAAATGCAATCCTAAATGCGTCAATTCTCAACATCATCCGGTTTTGTTCCGCATTAAAAATCATCATTCTTACTGGAGATTTTGACTACTCCAATATTTACTGAATTAACATCAACTCACTTTCACTGGTGCTACGTTTAATGCGTACCACGCGAAGGTTTAAAATTAGATCGTCATCACTGACAAAACATTTGTAAAAAGGTGACGAACGAGATTCTCTTGCAAAGGAAGCGTTCAAAGCCTTGATGGTGATTACCCTTTTCGCGGGGAGACTTCGAAGATTCGATCACTTCAGAGAACAAATGTTGCGGAGTTATAGGAAAAGTGGTATCAAGGAAGACGTGAGTCCGGCAATTTATCCTAGGTTCTTTCTCAAACGAATTTCAGTGCTGGTTTTAATGCGACTGACTATTCTGTCGGCATTGAGATAACGAATACTTCACGCTGGCTTGGAGTGGCGAAGGAGAGTAGTAGTATAATCCACAGCTGCAACACCAATGGTTTGCGGGTTCGAGTCCGGCCAAGGTCGACTCTGGAATTCCTATCTAAGTGTTGGAGGTTTGTTTATCTAGGCTTCTTCGCGCCATCTCATCCGTGTAAGCGGTGTCTTATAAAGGCCTATAGGATAGAAGTGGGCCGTGCTACAAGTCGGCAGCTATACGGAATAAAAATGAAGAAAATTGGTTTGGTATGCACCAACGCTATCGTAAAAATCCGGAAAATACGCTTTTGTATACAGTGTATAATCGTCCGGGACTTATGTGGAAATGACTATAAAGCGGCTGTATTAAATTACGGAAATATATCACGCCTGACAATCAATTTTTTTCAGGTGAATGAATTTGTGATCGGCTTTCACGACGCGGTCATTCTGCATCAGACTGCTATTAAAGCGACGTTGAAACAGGGAATTGATGTCAGAGATGGAATGGCTGTTGCGAGAAATATGAGAAGAGTTATGTTTCAAGGTAGAATGGAAAGGAAATGATGTCTTATGGGTACAAAAATGGTAACGGCACCCCGAATATCATATTCATTTTATAATGCCAGAAGTTGTATATGCCATAGAGCCTAGATGGGGATAAAACGGTCTCAATTATGAATTCTTCCAGACCAATTTCACCTAGCCATCTCATCCGTTTAAGCGGTGTCTTGGAAAAAACAAAAGCCTTGAAGTTGGCCATGCTACAAGTCGACAGCTACGGAATAAAAGTGAAGAAAATTGACCCTTGTAAATGACCATAGTCGTCGACAAGCACCATGAATACCACGAACAACAACAAGAACGTATTACAAAAATGGCGCACAGCACAATTTAAACGCAACTTGTGGCGCTTATCGATGAAAATACAATTGAGATATGGAGAACGTATATTTGGTCGTCAAATTGCTATAAAAAGCTATAGGAGATTGTGTTTCTCATCGCGCGTGCCTAAATCTACGTCTCTAACGACGTCGCGTTTTTATCCTGCTGCGTCGCTTCGTTTGATTACTAATAGTGAAGGTACGACGGGGCGGCAAATTGAGCTGCAGACGAAATTCAAGGTACGCCGTATACCCGTAATATTCGCAGATTATAATAAGCCATATACCTAGCATACCCATGTTCGGCGCCTATGCCCAGGCCTATACTGCGTATACTAGAACTAGGTATAAGTACGTAGTTGAGTCAATTGAAAAAGTTGACCGAGAACGACCAATTTCATTTCAAGTATTGATATTTCGAAGAGCTTGGAATTTCAATACCTGGGTTGACAGTTTCCATCATTGAAGTTGAATGAAATTCAATGACGTCATCTCCACGTAATCAGATTTACAGGTAGAGCTGAGTGAGGTGTGTATGAAAAGGTAGGGCCCCTCAGTAATAATTAAACAGCTTCGGGCGTATACCCGTTGGCGGGAACGAAACAGCACTTCGTCGGACCAGAGAATTTGCCGATCCGTTCCGCACTACGTTGACACACCGTGTTAATTCATTCTGACAATGTTGCCTATACATCACAATTTTTCATCATGCGCTTTGTGATATAAGAACCAATGTCCACGCAGTCTTACTTCAGTTAGGATATTGCGGTATAGGCCTACGTTGAGCATAACACCATGTCAACCTATATTTGTTTCATTTGACAGTTTATGATTCATAATAAACAGAGATGGGCCGTATAAATAGGCTACAAGATGTAAAATGTCAAATGATAAGTTCACCGAAAGTGCAAACATCTACGATACAAACGAAATGCAGGTTGCAAAAAAATTAGACTTTGTAAACAATTTTTGACAAAATTTTGACTTTTTGTACATATCTTACGGGTGTACAGAAATGGAGATGCTGTTGTTTTGCTATTCATGGTGTTTAGGCTACATAGGTCATTTTACACCAGGCCGATATTCCTTATTATGATTCCCGACACCGTTTGCGCGGACATCAGATGACGGGGATGAGACTAAATAAACCTAAAACACTTAGCAAAATTGAAGCGAAGACAATGAATACGCCCGCATTGCCGCAGTTCTAGGTTTAAACGCGTTTCGTTTTCATATTATTTTTTCGAAGGCATCGCCGGCCTCGTTCTGGTGGAAAATCATGGCGACAAGCGAGGGGAGTACAGCATTTTAGCCATGACAGATTACCAAGCGGGGACCTTTTCGGTACGTTTCCAAAAAACGTGGCCCGATCCTCGAATTGACATTTCTGCTATTTTCTGCGCCATTTTCAGAACGTGTACGATTATGTGGGCACTTTTCTTTGGCGTAACGGAAAGCTGCCCAAGCTAAATTCAACGAAAATCGGTATATGGCTGTTTATTTCGATATTATTCGACCACAATGCCTATGTTGTAGTGTTTCATCGCAGATCTACATCGCAATTACACAATTTGCAACAAACAACGGAGCTGGGAGAGTATATTGCAATTTGAGAAAGGTATATATTCGTTCGTTTGCGAAGAGGTTTAATATAGGGTGTTCACTTTGGAACAACATCGTGGTCTCCACTTCCTCACCCACGTACAAGACATCATCCTGGGGTGTGCATAAGTACTGGAATACAATCGGTTAAATGAATCTTTCGGCCCCGTTAACATCCCAAGGACAAGTTGTTTAGATATAGGAAGTTGGTTTAGACATCTTCGCCGTTGGCAGTCGGCGATATAGTTTGATCTTCACTCACCTATATTCATAACATACGTACGAACTGTATGGACTTGTTATGCATATAAGCTGTATTCCAATGGCATAACGAATACCATATTAAGAAGAAGAAATCTGTTTTTTTACACATCTATTGTCTTTCATTCCATCCCACATTGACTCTATGTCTGCTGAGCAGATGTCGAAGAATTAGCGGAGGCGAACGAGTCCCACGAAATAATCGCCGGCGTGCTCGGGACGATTGGCGGAATGACGTTGTGCTGTCTACTGGTATTTGTACCCGTTTGTCATCAGTAAGTTCCAAGGAAATTGGAAATACAATGTTCTCAATATTTTGAAACAATGTCGTTGAATTCTGCCAGAAAACGACGGCGACCAAAAGCGCAGACGATCAGCGAAAACGGAACGGCCCTCAGCGGCGACTACACGACGGCAAATCCCGACCAACTTTGCTTACATAGGCCACTTAGGCAGGAAACATCGGTTTCAACGTGCATGACTACTTTCGACACAGAAGATTGCAAGTGACAACAGACAGCATATCTGTTATTTTTTATTGTGCTTCCACGCAACATACACGAAAATATCAATGCCTGTAATATATATATACTACCACTACCAAGCATATAGCCTTACGGGTCAAAGGTGATTCTATCAGGGTTATTAAGTAGGGATGATTCGAACCCATGAACGGTCCAGGTTCGTGTGACCGCAACTTTTTTGAAAGGTTCTCTGTGAACATGAACGTGACGCTTATGACGTTATATGAGGTCATATTGGAATTTCAACTCTACATATCAGTGAAGCGATATATAAATGTACGTACACGTACACGTAACATGGCGACGACCCAGGCCACATTATGCCACAATACTGAAATACATGCTGACTTTTTATAAGTCACAAAATGTATCAGCTGAAGCAATCAAATGCTATAATAATCCCATAAAATCAATATCTTCCGTCGCTTTGTCGACAATTTCAACGAGGACTCGCAAGGGAATGTAACCCTACGCCTTAACGGTCGAGGACAGACCGGACAATGTATTCGGCGTCTGACTATTGCGACATTGATATTGAGCAAAGTGTAAATCTGGTTTGTAAACTTGATACCGATATTACCCAATAAACAAGCTATACAGTGACCAACACCCTAATCGCACAGATTTGTTTTTTATGATACAATAAACATATCAAATCAGGATGGATCCCGTATATGCGTACTGGACTAATTACTCTATTTCGTTCTTGATGCTCACATGCAGCATAGATTCAATACATATTCACAATAGGAAAGCTGAATATTTCGAACAAACCTTTGTAACGAAGCAAGTAAAATTTTCTAGATTGGCAAGTGGTATGATCGTTTGGTGTTGATTTTCTTATCCTGCCATCGCATTGCATAGAGTGGTCTGAAGTTGAAATGCAAAGAATTTGAACCAAAGATGTAGTAATGACGTGGGAAATTGTAATGTATGAAAAAGGTTCACAGCGCATAACCTACCAAGGTTCGTTTGTTGTGAATGCGAACCTCTAAATTTCTGAGATTCACACCAGAGTTGGATCAATTAAATTATTTTGGCTCAATTACAATTAAAATTAAAATTACTTCCTTGCATGTTTCAATTACATTACAATTACAATTATTCCTTGCTAAAATATCAAATTACAATTACAATTACAATCATACGAAAAAATGTAATTAATTACAATTACAATTAATTGTCCTACTCTGGATTTGAGTACTACCTGCTGTTATAATGTCATAGCTTAATGAATGACTACTCAAGTTGTAATTCGTACCTTATTTGGTTATTTGGTTATTTCACGACCAGAACTATTTGTACAGAAGCAAAACACCGAACATTGAAATAGCGCTAATAAAGTAATCATCATATTCAGTGAATGACTGCTGACAGAACTAATCCGAAATCGACAATTGTCTACGGAAAAACTCATCACCGCGGCTGATGAGCAACATAAAATTACTAAACTATTAATCTCATCGAAGCGATTAACGTTATGCAGAATCAGGGTCGAAACAGTACTTCGTCAGCCCCCCCAAAAACGTTGGTCTTGGCCCTCTCCATAGGGTGATGGATCAAACGTCTGGGACACGGCCCCCCAGATCCCCATTGGAATGACCGTTTTCACTACTACTTGTGTTCGAGATTTCATATTGGTAATCAGTGTGTTTAGACGTCCTCATCGCACGAAAATTTTCTATAATTCATCATTGGATCGGTCGATAATATTGGTCATTGCATATACATTTCAACCTCTCTGACCCCACGTAATCAAATTTACCGTTAGAGCTGTGTGAGATGATGTCTAAGACAATGTAGGCACGTAATTAATAATTAAACATATTTGGGCGGGCCCATTGGTATAATTACTTACTGCCATCAGTTCAAGAGACCCCGACCGGTTGGTCGTTTGGCATCCCCTTATCCGTTAATTACATCGCATTGTACATCGTGTATGTGTCTTGGGAAAATGAAAATATAATATGTCAATTGATTGATTGTTTGACGTGTTGCTATTTCTTACTTTCTGTCTGCTGTTTAGTTAATAAAATATTGAAATCGCCCAAACGTATTTAACTAAAAGACCCACACCATTTCAAATAGGTGTTTGTTTTTTACTGGTGAGGAACTTTTCTCTGGAGGATGTTTTTGTCTTGTGGTGTGCAGATTGCCAGATGGCCAAGGTTTACCCGCTGCCGATCTTTTTGGCACACTTCTCAGAGTCCCATGTTTGCCTAAGCCTCATGTCTTGGCACACCGTGGCGCAATATTGGCCGATGCCGGAATGCCTATTTATATAAATCATGTATAGATTTTCTTGGGGGAAGAGTACCCAAAATCAATACACTTAGCAGTAGGGATGGCATGAACCTCTGAAAGGTTCGGGTTCGTGTGAACGCGAACCTTTTTGAAAGGTTCTGTGTGAACGCGAACGTGAACCTCGTGACGTCATATTGCTAATTCCAACCCTACATTTCAGTGAAGTGATAGCCTTGCAATACCTAGCGACGACTCGGGCCACATAATGCCACAATGCTGAAATACATATTGATGTTTTACAGATGTATCAACTGGGGCAATCAATTGATAAAATCATCCCAGAAAATCAATATCTTGCGTCGCTTTGCCACAATTTATTCGACGAGAACTTGCAAAGGAATTTAAGCTTACGCCTTAACGGTCAAGGTCAGACCGGACAATGTATTCAGCGTCCCGAGTATTGCTAAGTTGATATTGAGCAGAGTGTAAAACGGGTTTCCCTACTTGCTACCGATGTTACCCCTTTAACAAGTTATGCAGCAGTAGCCGACACCCCAATCCAAGGAGTTGGTTTTTATGATACAATAAACATATGAAATCGAGATTGACCCCGTACGCCTGCTAGATTTTTTACATCAGACAACGATATCAATTTCATTGATTGGTTGGATAAGAGTCATTCACTGACTACCTACATGTAGTGTTTCTCTCTTGATGTTGTGTGATTGCGGGTCAAGCTCACAGTAGAGATGAGTCACTAAATATTCGCAAACGGAAAGCTGGATATTTCGAGCAAACAATTGTAACAAAGCAAGTAAAATGTTTGAGATTGTCAAGGTGCATGCTCGTTTAGTGTTGATTTTTATGCTGCCAGCGCCATGCATATACCAGGCCCGCAGTTGAAATGCAATAAATTTCAACCAAAGATGCTATAATGAAGAGAAAATTGTAATATATGAAAAAGGTTCACAGTGCAGAACCTACCAATGTTCGTTTGTGAACGTGAACCTCTAAATATCTGAGGTTCACACACAGAACGCGAACGTGAACCTCACGTTCACACCATCCCTACTTAGCAGCATTAAATCGGCATCAATTGGCTCGAATTTTTAAAAAATACTCCATAATTCGAGTTCATTAACGACTTAGTTTTGAGCCCTCTTCGAGCTCGAGCTTCCCCCAATTGGGAGGTTTGGGGTGTGGCTGTTACGATCCTGCACAACAAACAGCCCAATTATTAGTCACACGGCATCGTGGCTCAAGCCCTAAACGCAGCAGTTGGCAAGCCTAAGCTTTTTTCTCTCATGACACATAAACCTTGAAAATGTCACAGTGAATGTGTGCTATGTGAATTTGCTCGCGTACCCCAGTTTGATGAATCCTGACCTACAGACGATGTAAAGAACAGGCATGTACACAGTGAATAAAAATCAACAGCAGCTAACATAAAAGCAAGCGATGGAAAGAAAGTGGCATGTGTAGGAACCCTAATATCCCCCACCCGTAACCCTAATATCCCGCACCCACAACACCAATCCCAACGCGAAGAACAATAATTCTACCGTTTATAAATTTTGACATGTTGATGGGAAACAGTTAATAATGTCACGGTGAACACTGGTCGGCTGTTGATCGTAAAACGAAGAAGTGTTAATTATTTTGTGTTGCGCTTGTCAGGTCTCAATAACAATGTACTCTAATTGAAATTGCTGTAATTCGGCAAAATTTTTATCAAACTACAATTACAATTGCACAAAATGAAAATGCTTCAATTACAATTACAATTACATGAAAAAATGCAATAAATTACATTCAGCTCAATTACAAATTACAATTACTCCAACCAATGTTCCCTTTAAGCTGCGCGCGTGCGCGGCCGCGCACTGCTGACGAAGTCTCCGCGCACAGAAAAACGTATCCCGCGCACAAGAAAGCCGAAGTGATGACCTTTTTTTCTGTCGTTACGCACTGTTTTCCGAGGGACCGCGCCAGTGAGTTGTTGAGTGTGCGCAGACTCGTGAAAAATTAGAGAGGATATTGAGGGGCAGTATTTGATATTGAAAGCGTGTTGCCTTTGGGGATTATTTTACGCAATGTTTCAGGGAAATAGCCACAAAATGACGACTTTCAGGATTAAACGAACTTTTGGCTTGTCGGAGCACTACGATGCATATGGTAGTAGTGGATGGGAGATGATGAACTAATCTAAAGTCTTATTCACCTCTCCAAACCCAAGATACCCTATACCAGGCCTGAGCAAAGTGCGACCAGCGGGCCAAATTCGGCCAGCGGAGCTATTCTGTACGGCCCGCGAAAGGTTGCTTGAAATTGAAAATATAAAACCTACTTTTTAATGTTGCTGTGTATGGACTAAAACCATAGGATGTATAAATTGAAGCTGAAATTCGTTTACTATCAAGCCCATTCGTTAACATGCCGCGATTACGCAGCCTATACGTACCTCACATGCCTAATCCAGATTCAAAGTAAAGTCAAAGTAGCAAATTATACCGTTACAATTAAAGTCACAAGAAGTAACCAAACCTTCTTTCAGGGATATCTAGACTGTGCGGCCCGCGAGAGTCTGAGAAACTTACCAAAATATTGATAAAATGCGTACTAAAAATCGAATTAATGCGGGGACTTGATTAAACTTATTCTTAGTAGGCTATATTTCACCATGATAATTCTAAGGCAGTGGGTCTCAACCTGGGGGACCCGTGCCCCTTGAGGTCATGAAAGCATCTGAAGGGGATCGCGACGCTGAGCTCAACTGAAAAATTTTCTCGCGCTCTGCGCGATTTACTTCCAATTCATAACTATAGCTCTGTATTTTAGTATGAATTTCATATTTAGAAATCTCTCATCAATAGTCGTAACCTCCCATGCCACCAAACTATCCGTTAGGTTGGCTATAGCATGCTGGTTGCGTTTTGTGATATGACGATAAGGGGGCGCGAAATCTACACATATATAGTAGAAGCGTGTTTAAAGCTAACACGGTTATGATCCCACCCCTAAAACCTCAGATAGTCGAGTTTCTAGGTCCAGAGGACTTCACCGTTACCAGGCAACAGCTTCAAAGTAAAAAATCTGATATGTGCGCTGATCATTGTATTTCATATTTAATTAAAAGATGTCAAGGTTTTTCAACTGAACAGTATCTAAATTATTTTGGTGATAAAAAATGTGAGAATGATAAAATTGTTCGTGTTTTTGTAAAGAGCTTGATTACAGGTGCCTAATAAACACATTAAATGTATACATCTGTGATTCGTGATATACTTAACACAGTGAGTCAGTTTTGCGCTGAGCGGTTGTATTTGGTTCGTATTGTGTACGCTCACGGATTGCTTCTAGACCAACCTGTTCCACGGCAAACAATTCGCGATATAACCACTATAGTGATTCAGTGGACAGGATACCATAGTCATTTGTCCCCGCGGAATATGTAGGTCACTACACATTAAAAACACCTGTTTTCAAAACCGATCGTGGAAAATCAACAATATGCACGATATACAGTGTAATTAGTTCCACGAAATACACAATGCACGTCCATGAAGCACCACAATGACGCTTTTCCGAAGCTCCATAGGCTGATTTTCGACTGCTAGCTAGCTCAAAATGCTGCGTTTCTGGCTTCGAAATGCAACATTCTTCACTTCCGGTATTTTACGCTTCACGAGCGAGCAATTATACTACTACACATCTCACTCGATCAGCTTTACCTGTAAATGTGATTACGTGAGCAGAGACAGGATTAAAATTGAGAGCAATATATGCATTTCTAGATGATATTGACCGATTTGATCATGAATTATAGAAAATTTTAGCGCTTCGCGCGTTTAGTTGGAACGCCCACTAAACGAAGACCAGACACAGATGATTAGTAGCGGGGGAAAGCGTGCAGCCCGAGGGGGGTCTGGGGGGCGAAGCCCCCCAGAAGTTCGGTTTATCACCCTATGGGGGGCCTGGTTGCGCACTGTTGTCCAAGGGCCTGCGCAGTGAGTTGGCGTATTTGCGCAGACTCGTGAAAAATTAGAGGGAACATTGACTCCAACTCTGGTTCACTCACAGAACCCTGTTAACTAGACTATGGATGACCATCATAATATCTGTATGGTTGTGAGCCAAACACATTCTGATAAATGTTTTATGGTCGATTTAATAACTATACATCAGCATGATAGTTGATCGTAACGTATATGTAGCATATCTTCATTTACTCCTGGAAATACAAACATGTGTATTGTGTAGATGCCAGTGTACGAATTAAGGCAATGCAAATATCATGAAACCCTCCAAAATGCCAAGACAGGTCATCCCGAAATTTCCGAATTAATGTCAAGATTAAGTCACCAAACCCTGCGAAGCCTCGTGCCTATCTATTTCTTTAAACTACTTAGTACGCTTTTCTGAAATTGAAGATAAAATCTGGAAATAATTTTTGGCCGCAGATTTTATGCTTCAAAAAGCCTCGGTGAAGGAACTGAAGCTAACACAACAGTCACAGTCTCCTTCGATGATATTTTTTCTTCGTCGGTCCTTTTCATAAGATATTTCTGGCTCTTTTTCTTTCTTTATCGGGTCTTTTTTTCTGGGCTTCTTTTGTCGCCGTAAGAACAACGACACAGAGGACGAGGAGCCCAGAGAAACCTCCGACGGCGGGAATCGAAACCGGGCCGCCTGCTTGGATAGCGCGGACGCTCACCACTACGCTATCTCCTCTATTACGGTGACTTTCAGAAGAAAATGGCCGTGGCCGAAAAAATTTCCCGGGACTTTATCTTCAAATCAAGACCACGTCATAATAAAGCACAGTGCGCCTTTAAGTAGAGAATAATAATCAGACTTAGAATATTTTACTTCAAGTAAAGTCCTTGAAATTATGTTACTACTTCTACTTGTACATTTACGTCATTAATGACTACTTTTGACAGCATCTGACCGGCAGTTAATTGATATATAAAAACATGACAATAAAAGGATAAGATGCCAGTTTGGACGATATACATTTTTCGATACAGTTTTCGAATTTTGTCGAGCTCATGTAAGCCGTAAAATAATTCGAAATCGTGTTATCGATCATGACGCTTTTTAGCTTGATCGCGGTAGTGTTGAATATAACACAAATGTTCAACATACAGTTTAATTCGCTCAATTCGAACACTGGATAACGCATAACCGCTTTATTCGGCCAAAATCTTCTACAACGGAACAAAAGTAAAAATTGCGGGTGAAAATACTCCGGTTAATTCAGACAATTTTGCACCTAATTCGAACACAGGCTCGCAATACCTATCGTTAGGTTATAGCACAATGATCTAGTCCGTTTGAGCTAAGATGAGTGATTATAATATCGTTATTATAATATCGTTGGGTTATATTTTTCATCTGAACAAGTCACACACAATGTACAGTGCGATATAAGACACAATGCAATGTCATGAACAGATAGGAGAACGTCGAACGACACGAATTAGTAGCGATCCTGTACTCTAACATTCACCTCGGCCTAGAGTGCAGGATGTCACAGTTCTTTTCGATGTTTATCTTTTTTGAAGCAGCAGCCCTTTCTACTAGTTCTTTCCATTCCTTGTGAGTGCTTTCTTTCGTCGGGTCTTTTTCTGGGCTTTTTGTCGCCGTAAGATCGGCAACGGCGGGGGAAGAGGAGCCCAGATAAACCTCCGACGGCGGGAATCGAACCGCGTCCGTGAGATTGGTGGGCGCTTATCGTTACCACCACGCTATCTCCCCCGGTTAATTATACTCAGTCATTCATTACTCGCAACGATTGCTAAAGTCCAACTCGCCTCCGAGCTGCATCAGTTTCTGTGAAGGACTGATTATATTGTCCCCGCGACATTATGGTGAAACAGTGATTATCCATGCAGTAACAATCGACAATGAACTCATTTGAGGCCGTGCTTTCATAATCGTTTTTCTGTGGTGCAAATGAGTCCACTGTCTATCTTGCAGGACAGATTGTTATAGAAAAGTTATACAGAAGGAGTGAAATTGATTACTGAAAGTAACCCAAAAAAGTAAAGACGCTTCCTTGACAGTTCGGCAGTTATAGCTGCGTTCGTGGGGCTATATTCATAGGTGGTCAGTAACAAAGTATACTTATACTTTTTTTAAGTACATAAGTAGTTTTCCTCCATACTTCTAGTACTGACTCTAGTAGAAATAATTTTTCGCTAGTTCTACTTCATAATATTTTGTGATTTACTTGCTTATTACTATTCGCTATTTACAGTTTGTAAAGTAGAAGTATTATATTCTTCCCATGAGAGAGAGAGAGAGAGAGAGAGAGAGAGGGAGGGAGAGAGACAGAGAATGAGAAAGAGAATGAGACGGAGAAATTTAGGGATTTTTGTCGCGGAGTACTAACAATAATTTAACTATCACAAAAGATGAGGAAAGTTCCGAATTTTCTTCGTGTGTTTCGCGCGAAATAGATATTAAGTGACGAGAATGTTTTCACAAAACTGTTCGTCACTATCATTTAGGTAGCAGGTCCCTTCATACCTTATTGTTGCCCATATGACAAGTTTCATCACAGTCAATATGGCTCAGAATAAATGTTTGGTGCTATCTAATCGTTATCCAGCCTTCTAGCCGCACAGCGAGTGTTCAAATAGGAGGAAATGCCTCTCTACACGGCACCGAACGCGTCACACCGTGTCGTAGCCTACTTAGGGCTGGGCACAATGATTCGAGTACTCGAATCTGAATCGAGTATTAATTTTAATGATTCGGGTCGAGTAGTAAAAGACGATTTTTTCGAGTACTGAAATTATACGCTCCTCACCACTGAAAGTTGATTTATCAACGAGGAGTTTATCAACGATCAACGAGTTTATGCTAATTTCACTGTTGAAGCCTTGAAACCTTGATTGGCCGTATCGTAGCATACGAAACAGGAAGTACAAAGCTACGAACGTTACTGGAAATAGCACATTTACGAAGTCATGATCATCCCACAATATTGTCACCAAGTGCAATGAAATCGGTATGGTCGAAAAAATAACAAAGTATCCTTAATATTGTGGATAACAGGCATTATATTCTTTGTGGTCGCTTAAAAGGTACATATTTGAACTTTGACAAATAATATTATGCTATGGCGTCATAATGAGTGATACTCGATTACTCGACTCGACTCGAAGCATTTTACGTGATTCAGAATCGAATCACTCAGGTACTCGATTTTGCCCAGCCCTATAGATAACTAACCTACGGATCGGATACATGCGCATCACGTGACTCACGGTCGAGTGATGCTACAGTCGCAGATTTGTTGTCGCTTCATAGCATGAAACGGCAACGTAATTGCTAATCCCATAGATGACAACCCGAGCGCTCAAATTTAATAAAGTTGACATGATTTGAAAGCTACAGTCGCGCTGATTCTGATAATATACATCAAAATCTGATCAGGGCAATGAAACCCCCTCGAAATACCCCTCAAAGTCTGAAAATCGGCATTGTTCTGAACAATCGCAACCACGCAAGGACGATTGTTATGGTGATTGTGCTGCGTTGTTACGATTGTTTAGAACGATGCCAATTTTCTGAGACCTGAGTTGTCCGGAGCACATGCACGTAGAAGTTTGAATTCACGAATTAAAATAAAATGTAAATGGCATTTTACGAACTACCATATCGTTGTTTCCCGTAACGTAGGGTTACCATATTTCTGTGACACAAATTCCGGACACTATTTAGCGCCCACTAGAGGATTTTAAAATGAGTTATGACATCACACTAGCAAAGCGTTGCATGCTCATGGACCAGAGGTGGTCACTATCCGGTTCAGGAGTATTTATGTGGCTGTGTGTTGTGTAACCGGGACAGAAACCACATTTTTCAGCCTCTTCCCACCCAAATAAACAATGATTTTTAGCCCACCATAGAGAAATCGATGCAACTTCTGGGGGGGGGCTTGCTATATGAATCTGGTTTCTATATGCCTCTGGTCGTTAAATTTTTTGAATTTATTCTGTCAATAATATTGGTTGTTCCATATATTACTATATGATTACTTTACTACAGTTACTCTCTCCGCCCACATGATCAGAGTTAGCGTTAGAGCTGGTGGAGGATGATGAATTCGAAAATACAGGGAACGTAATTATTGCACATCGTTAAGTCACGTTCATGTCCTACCGATAAGATTGTTTATCAGCCTTATGCCGGTGCGCACCACGGAGCGTTACAAACACCCCACGTCCAGTGGTTTCCAACCTTTTATGGTCACGACTCCATCTCCAATTTGAAAATGTTCCGATCAAAATTAGAGGAGCTGATTACTAAAAGAAGTCAGCACCTTTGCCCAGACTTACTCGCGGGCTATTTTGGAAGCTGATACCGTTCAACATATTCGCGAACCCCAGAATAAAGGCAAACGACCGCCAAGTTTGGAACCACTATTTCATTGAATAAAGCATTTAAACAGCCTTAACGATCTCTAGGAATATACCGTTCTCCTATAATTGCGATTACAATTAGGCTTATTCCAGTAAATGAAGGTTGTTTTTATTTATATTTTATTGTACTTTTTGCGAGGGTGGTAGTCCCTGAGCTAGTCCCCATATTAAAATCAATAAATGTGATAGTAAATCGCGCAGCGCGAAGAAAAATATCACGCATCAGCATAAATATTTCTAAAAATAATGTTTTCATGTTAATTTACAAAAAATTATGAGCCTACGTCAAGTCTTCAAAATTCCGGATATTTGGCATATTTTAGAAATTCCTCCCGGACGCTAGTTTGAACAGTGAAATTCCGGACATGTCCAGAAAATTCCGGACGTATGGCAACCCTACTCTCCGCCCACATGATCAGAGTTAGCGTTAGAGCTGGTGGAGGATGATGAATTCGAAAATACAGGGAACGTAATTGTTGCACATCGTAAAGTCACGTTCATGTCATACCGATAAGATTGTTTATCAGCCTTAAGGCGGTGCGCACCACGGAGCTGTATAAACTAAACACCCAACATCCAGTGGTTTCAAACCTTTCATGGTTGCGACTCCATCTCCAATTTGAAAATGTTCCGTGGCCTAGATCAAAATTTGACGAGCTGATTAGTAAAAGAAGTCAGCACCTTGGTCCAGACCTACTCACGGGCTATTTTGGAAGCTGATTACGTTCAACATAGACCCCCTACCCCCCCCCCCCCCCGTTTGAAACCACTATCTTTGAATAAAGCATTTAAACGGCTTTAACGATCTCTAGGAATTATCCGTTACAATTATGCTTATTCCAGTAAATGAAGGTTGTTTTTATTAATATTTTATTGCAGTTTTTGCGTGGGTGGTATAGTCTCCATAATAAAATCAATAAACGTGATAGCAAATCGCGCACAGCATCAGCATAAATATTCCCAAAAAATATTATTTTTATGCTGATTTACGAAAAAATTATGAGCTCACGTCAAGTCTTCAAAATTCCGGACATTTGGCATATTTTAGAAATTCCTCCCGGACGCTAGTTTGAACAGTGATATTCCGGACATATCCGGGAAATTCCGGACGTATGGCAACCCTATGATAGTCGTCAAAACGAACCTCTCTCTCTCTCTTTCTCTCTCTCTCTTCCCTTGCAATATGTAATCTGGCAACCGCTCTCACGTAAACTAAGGAAGTATAAATACCGTAGCTGGTAAGAACGAATAAAGAACGACTGATGTTGTGTCGATAAGGAGGCAGTGACTGAACCCTATCGTCTGAATCGCGGGTCAGAAGAAAGCGAATCAAGGGATTATCCTGACGCTGCGAGTAAAATTCTCGCAATTTTAACGTGAAATCTGTTCGCCACACCAATTAAGGCACTGATTACTACAGTCATATAGTTATCATGAAGATGACCGATGACGATATACGTAAGTTATTTAATCGACGTCTATAGCCTATAGCCTAGTCTACCATATCATATTAGTACACCGGTACGCCATTAGCTACTCCGTACCGTACTTTTACTGAGTAACAGTGTAACACCAACTAACCCTGATATTCATGCCAATGCCAAGGCTCCAAGTGAATGAAACTGCGGGATTTGACGATACACAGATAGAATACGTGAACGGTCTATATATATATCTATGTTATTTGTATTTTTAGACATTACTTTTTGTAGCCTAATTGTCGTCGACCAGATATGTCCCGGTACTATTTGCTCAATTTGAAACATCCGACTATTTGTTACCGTACACTATGAAAAGGAAGGAGTTCAAGTTAATTCATAAAATTTCATCACTTCAAAACATCACAAGACTGCATACAATGAATGATAGGAAGATGCCGAAACGACTAGGAGTAGTCTTAAGATCAGACACCCACCTGGGCCCACCAGGCGATGTAAAGAGGAGGGATGTACACTGAATTAAAGTAAAAGAAGCTAATATAAAGTGGCATTGAGCTTGAATGCCGTTTGTGGTTCATTAAAATTGAACCCAGTCCTGTAATTGTGTTTCGTTATCATAATATTTGGCCCTAGGCCCAGTAGGTAAACAGAGGCTATAATGTGAAAGTGTGAAAAAGAGATGGCTAGTAGCCTACCTTCCAATTTTAATGAAGGTCATCAACAGACAGTAATTGGTGACTGATTCATTACGTAGACATAGTCATCATCACAGTCCCGGAGGCGGAGCGCAGGAGGCATAATGTTGTGAACATATAGGCTATAATACTACACCGGTACTGCAGGACTGAGAATGGCAAAGACGTGGATTGTGACATCTCCACTGGGGTCGATGTGTCTTGAATTTCTAGTACAGCTTTCTTTAAATAGATACTTCTCAACACGTTATAACAACAGACCGCGAGCCTGGATATAGTCAAGTTGCGTACCGCCAGGGCCAGGTTGCATCAATATGTTTCATTAATATTCCGGAGACTGCAAAGATTCAATTATATGGACAATCTGGTCATCTCAGACAGAGTTATCTAGCTGCCTAAATATCCCTGACAGTGCCATAATAGAAACTGTCTCACGACAGGCGCCTTTGGAACAATAAAGTTACTAATTGCTACGTCTTAGTCAAATATGTTATGATATTATAGTGCGCATATCCATAATGACATGACACCAGTTTCTAGTTCAAGCTTAAAACAGTCCGTGTGCTTGCAGTTGGCTACATCTATCAGAAAAGGTGCTAATGTTTACAAAACAGCTCCGACCTTTAATCGCATGTGCCATTGTTAACGATTGGCATTTTCCGATACGACTAACCATTGTAAGCAATAAGTGGATCTTATTTAATGTGGCCTACTTTCTATCTTCCAGTGCTTACACTTTCGTCAAGCGATCAAGAGATATTACGTGAGATTTGGAAGAAAAAAAGTGAACTGCTTGCCCATCTTGAGGTCAATTTTCTTGATTTGACCATATAGATCTTTGTCGTGGAATGTCAACTGTTATTTTTCAGAAATTGAAATCGGAACTCGAAGATGTCGACAGAGAGTTGGACAACCTCGAAGGAACACCTGAAAGGTGGATATATATATTACAATGCTTTTGGCCGGGTAATACTCGACCGAAACGTCCTGTAGCAGAGGTGTAAAATAGTGCTTGATGATGTAGATGCAAAGGTTTTCGTGATATCACCAATTCTCCCTTTTCCACTCAATCGCACAGTGCCAAGCGACTAACTGGAAACTACTGATACAGGTTTACAAGCAAGTATTAGTCTGACCTGGATCTGGCTTGAACATGCTCCGATTGAGAAGCCTAATACTATTTTAATAAGCCAGCGACCGTCATAAATGACCCTATTCTTTAAGCAAAGACTGATAGGCCCTACTTTTCAACAAGGCTCAGTGTTGAGGATCGAATGTGTTGGGAAAGATGATTTCGCACGAAATGTACGATTGACTTCATATAGGTAGTGAAGTTGTTTACGTTACTGTGAATTGGTTGAATGCTCAGGCACAGTCGACTATTTATATAGCTATATATGTATATATCCTTGTACAAAGATGAGATGAGATGATAGTTTTCGTTGATTGGTGAAGCCGAGATACAGTGTTCCTAAATCTCGTCGGATTATGAAACGCCATGTAACCGATGAATAATTTTCACAGCAAAGCAATGTCAAGGGAAAAGAAAGAGGCTACTGGAAGAAAGAAGTTCAACTCTGATCCCAAAAAGGTATGAGCTTCTGATTTTTGCACCTTGCCCGTTTGATCAACGTTGCCTGGAGCCACCCGTTCACACAGTTCAATATTCATCCCAAATTTTTTGAGAAGATATACATGGTTTAAATTTGCTGTATTCGTTACTTGTAGAAGAACTGAAGGCTTTTCCCACGAGTCGTCATTGCAACATTATATTTTGGAGCTCAGCAAATACTATCCATACTTTTAGGGGATTGCATATCTCGTCGAAAATGACATCATTCAAAACAACCCGAAAAGAATAGCAGATTTCCTATTCACGTTTCCTGCATTGAACAAAACAGCTATCGGAGATTATTTAGGAGAGAAGTAAGTCGTAATCCCAGTCTGCCAATCGTCATTTAATCCAACCCACTTTGTCGATTGGCAGAGACGAAATGAACTTGTCGGTATTGAACGAATTTGTCAATCTTCACAAATTCACGGATTTGGGACTTGATCTCGCTTTGAGGTAAACAAATTTCGTGTCGGGTATTGATTTTCAATGCGCAACGGCGGGTAATTGGTTTTCAGGCAGTTTCTGTGGAGTTTTCGACTGCCGGGAGAAGCCCAGAAGATCGATCGTATGATGGAGGCCTTTGCCACTAGATACTGTACCTGTAATCCGGGAGTGTTTAACAATACTGGTTGGTACATGCTAGGCGCTTCGTTAGCTCTGTAGGCTTATGGAACGAGTCGATTAGCGATTAAGCTCTTGTACTGTACTCAACTTCGCAAAAGTGACACAAGTATTGATACAATCAGATACATGAGAGAGTAGCTGATATCAATTTTTATTTGACTTTCCATTTTTGTGTCGGCAATACCCTTATGCATATTGATATTGTGCGATCGTAATACAAATCTCTCCAGTCTCTATACTCTAAAAGAGGTCATAATTATGTTGATGTGCGGTTTATGTGAATTGAATGGTATGTTGTGCATCACTATTATGAATTACCTACATTAAAATGAAAGCAGACTCTTTAATGAAGAAAGCGATTATATTTCTTCTATTTTCTTAAAGCTGCCACATATAGGAATGTTTGTAGATTTATATTGGTAGTGTGAATTCTTCGGAAATTAATCTGCTGCCTGTCGTCTGATTGAAGACACGTGATGAAAAAACATGCCATTTTAAGCATGCTTCTGGTTTACTGGTGTAAGGAATCGGAGGCGAGAGAATATAATTTTAATCGTCTGGCACAAACCGGCGGTGATTTCAAATTGCTACTAAAAAAATATCGGTCATAACTGAAAATATTGAAATTTGTTGCTGGGATTTGAAAGCATCGTATCCAAACACACTTGTTTTATATTCTGTTGTTAATCTACTGAAAACTGGATATTGATTTAGCTTTATTTTAATGACGGCCCGGAGTGTTGTGTGGATCCCGCTTAGCAAAGTCTCCCGTGGTAATATTATTTGGATTTTGAAGTGGTGACAGACTGTGGAAGACTGCGACAAAGTATTTTCAATGCGTTTTTTTTATTACAAGTGATTGCTCGAGTCTCGGATCCTGTCATTTGGAGATACTTGTTCTATAAATATTTATACTAACTTTAATCAACTTTTTGAGCTACCAGAATTGCTCCAATGGGAAAGTGTTGTAGAATATACAGTTTGACCATATGTCGAAATTGTCGAAAGTGAATCACTCGAGTACACCTGGATGGCAAGACTTCAGTGAAAAACGCCAAATAATTTTGATCGCTCATGACAGCTTTACATATGTAAGACAGTGCAATTCTTAGCCTAGTCCTCAACTCTATTAGCCACTGCTGTCAATATTTTACTGTGGGCAATGGCGCGTAGACTTCATATCTAAAGCGGGTTTGCCAGTTCAATACCTGTTTTTTTTCTCGTTTTCCACCCAAATCAAAGTTTCGAAAACCAGTTGAATTGTACTTCAAGAATGCACCCAATGCACCGGTGGTCGCAGTAGTAAGCGTAGTAATTTCCACCCAATTGCAATTAAAAGTAGCAATTTTTCAAGACGTCTCATAACTACTCTTTGAAAAGTACACTACTAACTTTATTCAATCATGGGTGGCTACTTCCAAAATTAAATGGCCAATGACACTTCGAATTGTTATAATTTTCAAATATCGACTCGGTTACCATAATACACGAGCTATTTCACGTGGTCTTGAAACAATTTCAAAATCCATAGCTTGACAAATGAGTAATTTGTCCCGTTTGAGTAGAAGGGGAGGTGATCTGAAACTGTAACCACCCGAATGCGCAGTGCAACTAGGCAAAGCTTGCCTGCGTATTCTGAGAATGTAGGAAGTATTTCGTGATTGACCACCTAAGCCAGAATGCCGTAAACTGTGATTCTGGTTGCAATAGTGGGTTGTGGATATATTGTGAAATTTTCATATTGAGCTGAAGGTTTTTAGGATCAGTTGATCAGTTGGGGTCTGCTCTTGACGCTACGAATAAACACTTGCTGGCCAAGATATTTCAAAATGCATTTGATCACAGACACTTGCTACGTTCTGTCTTTCGCCATCATCATGCTGAACACGTCCCTACACAATCCGAGCGTGAAAGAGAAACCGACCATCGACAGGTTTATTTCGATGAATCGCGGCATCAACGACGGCAAGGACCTTCCTGAACAGCTTCTGATCGTGAGTTCAAATCTTAGTCGCAACGTGTTGTTTATTCGAATTAACTGAATCTTATGTGATTCGACAGGACCTCTACGACAGCATAAAGAAAGAACCCTTCAAAATTCCCGAAGACGGCGATAGTGATATGGTGTTGACGTTTATTAACCCGGAAAAGGAAGGCTGGCTTTTGAAGCAAGGTAAGGCCTCTACTCTTCATCTTGAATGCAAAATTAGATACATATAGTGGTTAAAATATGTATTCGTATAGTATGCCCAGATTCTCACAGGTTAGAAAGTTGTTGGTTTGTGGTCTTGATCTGTGTTTGTCCCACATTCAAATTTCTGACTGTTACTCTGGAGTCTGACCAATATCGGATTTAACCCGGATATATTCAAAAGATATGGCGTCTAGCTTAAGCCGCATTTCAAAATATGAAATAAACTAGAACGGCTGGACCTGGACACCTTTAAACTGTAAGAAATATATTTCAATATTCCTAGTGTAGCAGTAGCATATTTTAATAGTTCTCTGACTCGCTGCTACCATTTTGTGACTAATTTGCTGATATTTTTAACCTCTTAACGACTAACTGTTATATCAACTTGATATTACCTGCGAACCAATTGTCGGTCGAGCTAAAACCACTGTTTACAATCCCTGATCTGAAAAGCACATAACTGATTAAAGTAAGAAGGTAAATACTTTGTATCATGAATATTTGCGATATATGAAGTGTGGCATATTTGATAGGTCTACGGATTGATCAGCATATGCTGTTAATCTTTTTCAACTTGGATACTGACGTTATTATCGGGCTATCAATTTAGCCTGAAATCGAGCTTCGATTTCGCCAGACTTTTGTTCGCTGCTACCACCAATTTTTCTATGTTTTCATGTCCGTGCTCTGTCCTTTGCTGTGATTGCATTCGTCATAGCTGCTTTAAATAGATTTATGAAGTCATAGCGCAATGGCGGTGTTTCTGCGAAGTGCGATATGGTTTTGGCTGTAGCCCATGCAAATGCGGGCCTCGTTGACTGTGTTTTAACGTATCTGCTGATTTCTGTGTTACAGGAGGTATGTAAACGGCAGGTTATTTGCACGGTTTTCTTGCGTTCGTTTTTCGTTTGCCTTGCATAAGTTTTGGTTGTGCAGTTTCATGGTGGCCGTCTGATATTGCTCGATGTACGGCTAACTCAATACGGTTGCGATACATCATGCCGGTTTTGTTTGCCTTCATCTTCCTGCACATTAGCGGTAGTCGTTTCCTTTCGAATTTCGTGGCGTTTGTTTGGATTCGTGTGAAAATGCACGGATACAAAGCAACCTTATAGTGCATGCGCGGTTGTCGTAGGTTCACGTCACAATGCAGCGGAACTACTAGACTCGATACGTAGGAAGGAAGTTTCTCTCGAATTCGGAGCAAGGGAAATATGGCCAGTGAATATTGTCGGATTAACGATGACGATGTTTCCTTACGTTGTCTCCTAAAATGTTACGTTTGTTACTTGGAACTGCGCCAGATGTATATGTCTGCCACATCACTATTTCTAGAAGTAACGTGCCATGCTTACGCGTTGGATGTTCAGCGTAATGATGACATGATGCTAATACATCGACATGGGTAAACGAATTTCATTCTTACAAATTCGACAGCAATGAAGATATAACGAATGGTGTTGGTTGCCATTATTTTTACTCATGTAAAATGTGATCGCCTACTGTGCATGCGTCATAAAAAGCACTCAAGCCAAATATATATGACTACATGTTTCCATCGTTTGTACTCATCTATTTGATTGATGTGGAGAAGCCTCGCTTCTACACCGCATTTACAGGATTCCAAATTTCGATTCTGAATATTGCCGACCATGTCTATATTTTGTTATAGTCTTGAGACATTATAGACTATTTGCATGATGCGATGAATTTATTTAGCATGATCTTAGACCGAGACCAATCATTTTTGCTTTAACATATAGGCTACCTGTTGATGTGATGTAGTGGTAGTCTTTTACCATCACTTGTTTGGAGTATTTCCGATTTTCCCTAAATTTGATGAATGCCTGTGTACAAATAGGCTATGTCCCTATTTTCTGGAGTGTTCCCAACAATACCTTAGTGACTTGGCCTTCTCTTGGATTGCGGTAACGACCCACACGCGCAATGTTACTGAATTACCAATCGCGGAGCTGTCTTTAGAAGTCACAAATCAATGATTATTATTTGCCATTGCAAAACCTCAACCGTAACCCAAGTTAAACTGACCACGAACTCTATGTAACCTGAACTTATCCTTATGCTTACACAAGCTATATCAACCTCCAACCCTGTTCTAACATATTACAGTCACAACCCTTACCGTAGCTTGTGCTAACCAAAGCCTGAACCTAGCTAACCCTAACCCCAATAATGATCTATATTTCAGTAACATTGTACGTGTGAATGAATTCTTACCCATGCCATACCTTGTAATAATTCACCTCCGTCCGACGTTCTCTCCGTCCCAATTTACTGATTACCGAACGTCAAAAATGGCAACTGTTGGCATATTTTGTCGAAATGATTTCAAACCAGAGTCTTGAATTGGTCAGTACAATCCGTATTAAGCTGTGCTCGTACTGAAATTGACAAGTTTCTACGATAAACATCTAATCATTGATTCACTCTGTAAGGTGGCCGATACAAGACGTGGAAGAAACGGTATTTTGTTCTGGAAGAAAACTGTCTCTATTATTTCGAGAAACCACAGGTAACTGTTTTTATTTTTCATCATGATAATAACGTCGAATCTGGTGCTAACAAAAGCTATATCTTAGGACAAAGAACCGAAAGGAATCATTCCGCTGGAAAACTTACAAATCAGACAAGTTGAAGATCCCAGAAAGCCGGTTAGTTGAACTTCGCCGAGTGATAGTTGTTTATGACGGCTCTGCTGTTGCACGAGCGGCGGAGCATTGCAATGTTGCTCTGAATTGAAGCATTGTGGATTGAATGCTTGATTACTAGGGCAAGTTTTTGCAACGTTTTTTTACGGCTTCCGGCAGCTTCCTAAATACTCGTAAGATATGTAGAATGCTGTTTTAAGCTGTTAGAAGGAATCTTATAGTGCAACTTTTTGCAACTTTTGTCCTTTTTTCATGCAACTTTTTCGATTTTTCATGAAAGAATTTTTGATTTTGGTGAAATACACGGCCAAATTCGACTGAAACACCGTAAATCAGCACTGAAACAACGCTCTTACGGTTATTTCAGGAGCTGAGCCAGAAAGTTGACCTTTTTTTTTTAGTCAACCGAGCAAAATGGGGCCTTCGAGTGCAACTTTTGTGAAAAAATAAATGCAACTTTTAACTGCAACTTTTTTCAAAAATAAATGCAACTTTCCACGGTTTTAACTGCAACAAAAACTTGCCCTGATTACTCAACGAATCTGGGAATGCTGTATACTGCTATTTTTTGGTATTGGGAAGGTATTGCCATGCTGTGTTGATTGAATGTATATTGTATAGTCACTAGGGATATTTTTACCTAAAATACGGAAGATGTTGCCCTAAAAAATCAAAAAAAAATCAAAATTTTGATTTTTTTTACCTTAAAAAACTTACTAATGACAGAAGTTTGCCCTCGTGTGTGTAGATTAGGTGTTTTCTCACATAATGTTAAAATTGTACTACGGTACTTATCTTCATTTGTGGTTGGAACTGTCTGTCCTTATGAAGTAGTCTGGCCTGAAAAAAAACTTTTTTGATTTAAAATCTGATAAATTTTACGTGACAAAACTTTATTTCAACGAAATCTGGACCTATTAAGAATTCCAGTAGTTTATATCACGCATTATGGTAGAAATAATTAATATTTGTTGTAGTACAACGTAAGATACTTTCCTACATTCTCGGGCAGAAAGTGTCTGTCCTTACTAAGTAGCTTGCCAAGAATTGAGAAAGAACGATCAACAGCAGCAGTTGTTGGCTGGCAACACTGAAGTTGTGTGTAGACTGCTGGTGACACACCATGTTGCTTCATTCTGACAATGTCGTCACATCACAATTTTTCATCATGCGCTTCTTGATATTAGAACCAACAGCCCACGCATTCTTTCTTCAGCTAGGACATTGCGGCACGTTCAGCATGACACCATGTCAACCTATTTGTTTCATTTGCTCGATTATGATTTGCAATGAGCAGATAATGGGCCGTATACAACGGTAGGCCTATAAAGTAGGCTACAAGCTGTAACATGTCAAATGATAAGTTCACCGACAGTGCAAACATTTACGATACAAACGAAATGCAGGCGGTAAAAAAATTTTGACTTCGTAAACAATTTTGACAATTTTCTGACCTTAACACTACAATTTTGACAAAATTTTGGCTCTTTTTGACAGGTCAAAATAAATCGCCCTAGTAATCACTAATCAACCCATTACTATTTCAGCATTGCTTCGAGCTCTATATTCCCGACACCGGGACTCCCAAGATGATTAAGGCTGCAAAAGCAGATTCCGAAGGCAAACTCGTGCAAGGGAAGCACACCACCTACAGAATGTCGGCGTCGTCGGAACCCGAAAAGGACCAATGGATGCAGTGTGTTCGGTAGGGATAGATTCTTTGTACCGTAGTAAAAGAGCTAAATACTTTGACTGCCTCTGAATACTTTGTTATGGTCGTGTGTCAACATTTGCTTTCCCTTGTTAATATTTTGTTCCACTCTCACAGTGCCTAATTTATGTAATGATTGGAATTTCAGGAAGAACGTCAGCGACGATCCTTACTATGATATGATTGCGGCTCGAAAACGAAAGGCTAGCATGAGAGGCACGCAAGATTTCAAAGTGACGGCGTAGGACTTCGTCACGGCGATACGCTTATCAAAATTGGACGGTATGATCGGCGCTGGTGGGATAACTTCGCAGAACCAACCTCATCTTCGTATTAACAATTCTGATGTTGGACAGAAAATTATAAATTTATATATTGTCACTGGGAATTTGTACGTGTCAGCCGAACCCCGAGCTATCGTGTAATATTCGGCACCAACTACAAGAAATGGATTTGGCAAAAGTTTGCTATCGCTTGCCCACATGCGTATATGTTTTCATCAGTCCCAAGTTGATGCAGTGACTTTGACGCACAATATGCAGCCTAGGGCCGAACGATATCGGATTTTTTTGGTAATCGTCAACGTAGAAAACACACATTTTCTGTTATCAAACTGTCGAAGCATTAAATTCAGAGTTGGTCATTAACGAAGTACTTCTACTTTTTAAGAGCACCCGAGTAGGTTTAGACTACTCCGCACTGCTTTCTCCAGTGGTTATGTTTTAACCACTTTCACTTCTGCTCAGGCAAAACTAGGCCAAGAATACATATTTTTTACTTCTACTTGAGTGAAAACTATGACTAATTTTACTACCTCTGCATATAACAACTAGAACGTCTTACTAGGGGCTGCAGCAGTAATAAATTATCCTATATAAACTTTTATTTATTTACAAAAAACTCAATATGAGTAAAAAGCTTACCACTTCCACTCAACAGGCGTATATATCAGTTTTGGAAACTCCTCAGCTGAAGTGTGAACCCCTATGGTCCTCGTAAAACAAATCAACAATACTGAAGACCATCTCACTTCAAATTACTGTGCATGTACATTGTACATTGAACAGGCCGGTAAATATTTATACGGAGACAGTTGGTCGGGCTTAGGCGGCAACCCACTGAAGCACCGCAATTATTTTTAACACGTAGACAACCTGCGCCACGAAACTGCGAACCTTCTATCGCAAATAGCAGGCTGGAATTGGTACTACACCACCATCTGGATTGTTTCCGCTGTTGAACGTATAGATTCCGGACGCCAATCAATACTAATATCATTGATAAGCTTTAATTTCATGTATCCAAAATTGGCGATGTCACTTTTCCATGCTGATGTCCCGCTATTGAAACAATCTAACTTCGAAGTTTGCTTCGGTCAGGTCTTCCTTTTATTTCCCGCTGGCAGAGAGAGGATGATTTGTCGGAATAGCACTTTTTGTTTATATTTTTTCATGCATTCGTCGTGATGAATAACTGAATATGAACACTCGACGCATAGCTATGACTATATTTTGTGTATATGTTTTTGTATACCTCGCCTTCAATCTGTCGTGCAGGTCACCAGGCCAGTGGTGAAAATGTACCAGCCCCCTCACTAACTCGTGGGTCTGAGATTATGACGTTGCGTCGTCTTGTTTTTGACATTTGTGAGGAACATTTCCGTCTCGTGTTGGGAATTATCATGTGCTACTACCTATAATAGCACCATCATCTGACCTAGAATTAGGCAACTCGGAACAATCATTCAGCTTAATTTCAACTCATTTTCAGAGCGCGGTTCGCCTGTGTGCGAGAAAGTTGTTGCTTTGCTTATTTACGAAATTATTCATATATTTTTCACTTTTTAGTATGCATTGCTTATCCAATGTCGCGTAAATAAACAATTGTTAATGCAGCAGATAGTTGGAGTTGGTTATCTCTTACGATGCAGTCGAGAGGCATCTTTACCTGTTGTAGGTCGTTTGCGTAGAGAAGATAAAAGGGTCGAATAGAGGAAAGTAGACAGTGCAGGCCAATGCGATATCGGCGCCATTTTTTCGGTGACAGTAGATTCCATTATTGTAAGACTCGATGCGGATGAGTCGAATTTCTTTGGAAACCAAGTACGTTACCGCTCTCATCGTCCCACCGTGTGCAGTGTTGACCTGACTCGACGTTTCTGAAATGCGGATTGAATAAGGAGCAAAATTTTCGAGTCGATTTCAAGTAATCTGTGTCGACTAAATCGCTGTATCTTGTGCGCAGGTTCGGATTGTTCACAATACAGCATCTCGCCGGCTATCCGAAAGTCGTCGAGCATGTCCGCATTCAAGTCGAAATACAATCAATTTCTTCTAAAATAATGCTAGTCAGCCTTCGGGATTACCGGACCACGACCCAACATCGATCTCGCCTTCCGCCGCATGCCACGTCATTTTTTCGCTTGCCTTTTATACTCTCTGCTTCACTTTTCATTCTGTGTCCATTAGGGCTGTTCAAAAATAACGTTTTTTCCGGATCCCACCCATTCACTGATTAAATTGTCAGGTTATCATAAAAAACGATGCAAACCAAGTTTGGTTCAATTCTTTCAAGTATTAGCCGCGCAGAGCCAATTTAAATTTTCAATTTATTACGAAGAATTGAAAAAAAACTTTCTAATTTTTCCGTGCGAGATAGTGTAATGGTTATGCGTCCGGCTTCTCGAGCGGTAGGTCGTAGGTTCGATTCCCGGCCGGGTCATACCAAAGACTCGAAAAATGGTATCCGCAGCTATCCTGCTAGGCGCTCAGCAATCACGGATAGCATGGAGGAGAAAAAAAAACGGGGGCGCAGACTAGATGACCTCATGGGGCCGTATCGCAACTCCGTCGTCAAAGCATCTCGATGGTGCAGGCGAAAAAGAATATCATATCTCTCTCTCTCTCAACCCCATGAAATTGTTGAGTTGTCTTCAAAAACGATGCAAAATAAGTTTGACTCAATTCCAACCAGTAGAATCGGTGTTATTTGAGTTCTTCATTGATAATTCTCCGATTATCCGCCACCGTTTTACTGATCATTGTATAAAGCGATCACCGCAAGCGAAATGGTTATAGCTAACGTTGTCGTACTTAGTAGTAATTTAGTAGCAATGCATCTCTGTTGTATAGACTGCTCAGTGCTCACCTTTAATCCCGATGCACACTGCCCTCGCGACGCAACATTGTGAGTTGCGAGTCGTACGTAGGGCTGCGCACGGTGATTATTACTCGAATCTGAATCGAGTCTTAATTCGAGTCGAGGTGTAAAAGACGATTTTTTTTAGTACGAAGCTACGAGCGTTACTGGAAATAACGCATTTCCGAAGTCATGATCATCCCACAACATTGTCAAGAAGTGCAATAAAATCGGTATGGTCGAAAAAATACAAAAGTATCTTTAATGTGACGGATAACAGGCATTATGTTCTTGGTGGTGGCTTAAAAGGTACATATTTGAACTTTGACGTATTACCTTCTGTTGTGACGTCATAATGAGTGATACGCGGATACTCGACTCGAAGCGTAATACGTGATTCAGAATCGAATCACTCAGGTACTCGATTTTGCCCAGCCCTAGTCGCAAGACGCGGCGCAATAATGCACGCTGCCGTCGAGTGAGGACTCGGCAGTGCCCACAAGCGGCGACTACAATGCTTGCGCGTTCTGACGGTAGTCTCGAAATGGATACATATTACACAGCAACTCCCGACACACCGCAAAATGCATGTTTCGAGGGGTACATGGTTTTGCCAATATATTAGGTGACGTCGTATATGCACACACTTTTCCAAAACGAACCAATTCCAGATTTCTATGCTGTAATCGCAGAATCTGCGTGAGACAGTTAACCCTTTTGAAGGGGGTGTATCATATCTGATATGGCATGTCTCAGTGACCGATTTCTCCGTGTTGATACGCCGTAGGCATCCGGTACTTGATTTTTTTGAAAGCTGAGATTTTTCCGATTCATTTAGTACCTTACTCAAAAATTTTAGTTCTCAACGAAAAAAAAATTACGAATTCCCGAAAAAATTGGTTATCACCTGAAATTCCCAGATATTTTCCGAGTGGGAAATTTTGTCGAGAATTCTGCCGGAACATCAGAAGTCAATTTGTACGGTATTCCATCATCATCATCATCATTGGTTTATTAGCAATTTTATCGGTTCAATACACCACAAAAAATGCGATACAATGAATAGACAGGAAGATGTCGAAGCGACTTGGATTTGTCAATGGAATCGGACACCCACCTTGGCCTAGGCGTAGTAAAAAAGGAGGCATGCACACTGAATGAAAGTAAAGAATACAGTATAGAAAAAGAAAGCGACAAGAAAATAGGGCGGCATGTCATGGGAAGCGAGATCGATAGGTCAGTCGTGGTCCGGTAATCTTGAGGATGGACTGTATTTATTCCATGCAACTTTTCATCGTTTCGGACATCAGACCTTGTTTTGGGGAGGTTTCTGAGGGGGTTTGTTAATTGTGGTTACGCTTCGATGATTTTCAAGAACATGGTCAAGTTCAAGTACAAGTTTATGCCGAAATATGAGTCAAAAACTGGTTTACTATGCCTGAAAATGGCTGGATATGACAAGAGAAAGTATTCTTCGTTGTTTCATGCAATAAACTGGGCGGTAGGAGTCCGATTCGGTATTTATCTGGAACGCAATGAAGTGGCTACGCAATGAAGCATCATTTTTGACTCTCTGACGCCATCCTGGGGGTCAGCCTTGGGAAATGAGAAAGAGAGAGAGATTTTTTAGAGAAAAATTTTGTTTATTCAGTCGTATAAAAAAACTTCGACATGTCATTGGGTGTCGATCGATGGCGGTATAACGGTAGAGGGCTATACTCCGCTCACTTTTAAACTGCAACAGACTATAGATAACCAACCTACGGATAGATGGGCAACACGTGACTCACGGTCGAGTGATGCGACAACGGCAGATTTGTTGTCGCTTCGTAGCATGAAACAGGAGCGTAATTGCTAAGCCAATAGATGACGACCCGAGCGCTCAAATTAAATAAAGTTGATCTTATTTGAAAGCTACAGTCGCGCTGATTCTGATGATATACATTAAGCTTTCATCAAGGCAATGGAACCACCCCGAAATAGCCTTCAAAGCCTGAAAATCGGCATTCTTCTAAACAATTGCAACGGCGCAGGACAATGACCATAACAACGGTCCGTGCGTGGTTGCGATTGTTTAGAACAATGCCGATTTTCATATTTTGAAGGCTATTTCGGGGTGGTTCCATTGCCTTGATGAAAATTTAATGTATATTATCAGAATCAGTGCGACTGTAGCTTTCAAATAAGATCAACTTTTTTTTAATTTGAGCGCTCGGGTCGTCTATGGGCTTAGCAATTACGCTCCCGTTTCATGCTATGAAGCGACAACAAATCTGCCGTTGTCGCATCACTCGACCGTGAGTCACGTGTTTCCCATCTATCCGTAGGTTAGTTATCTATAAACAGACCATATTCGAGTCACGGTGAGGTCAAGGTATGAATTTAAAAAGTGATGGTAAATTCTGCAAAATATCACCCCCCCCCCATCCCCCCTGCAAAAGGGTTAAGCCAGATGCACATTGCCCTCGCGGCGCAACATCGCGAGTTGCGGGTCTCGAGTCGCAGAGAGAGACAGTTTTTATTGAGTAAAAATTACATTGAAAACATAAAATCCAGGTTGCAGTGATACGATCCTTAGGGATCATCCAGTCGGCTGCATCGATGGAGTACAAAATCGAATGTATTTTAATAGAGTTTCGCGTCAAGAATAATTTAAAACCAGGTAGAGCAGCGGCGAGTTTTAACAACATCAGTGTAACTGGAAACAATAATAAAGAAGTAACGAAAAAATGAAATACAATGAAAACAAAAGATGAATAGAAGATGAATAAATGTACAGAGTTGTCGGTTCAAATTCCAGCGCAAAAAAAAAACAATTTAGCAACGTAATTATCAAACCCAATTTGCAAGTCTCATCGCAATAGACACTGTGTCCATAGTGTCCTATATGGTGTGGACACAAGCAAATCTCACGGCTCAGTGAAATTGGTCTACATCGCACTTTCCATTTGGTCAAAGGCAGATTGACGGTAATTTGTGACCGGCTTGCCGAGCATTAAATTTGATAAAATGGGTATCAATCGAAAGCTATACCGTGGTAGCCTATTACTGATTGCCGAAATATAAATTCTTATCGTGGTCTTGGACCCCCCCCCCCCAATCTATCGCGAATGTTGCAATGTAACGGAGTTTGTTATTGTGACGCTACCATGTCGCGGGCTAAAACGTTTCAAGATCCTATGGCGTACTTTAACCTAACATCCACCCAACCCGATAAAAGAGTGAGCTAATTGATCTTGATCTTTTGACTGTCGTTCTTTAGAGTTTAGACGCACTTCCTTGCTTTTTCATTCATTTTCTTGTTTAGGTCCTTCATCCGGTCATGGTCTGGGATTTTTTGTAGAGACGCCATAGAAACGAGCTACGCCTTGGAGACAGAGCACAGATAAACCTCCTACTCTTGGAATAGATGGCGGTGGAATTAGCCACTGCGCCAACTCCCCCAATTGTTCACTGATTTGCTTTTCATATAGCTAGCAGACATGGGGTGATTACTTCATGAATGTAATCGATTGCGATTACGATTACTTCTGAATGACGCGATTACGATTACGATTACGATTACAGCAAAATCAGGAAGTAGTCGATTACGATTACGATTACATTGGAAAAGTAATCACGATTACTCACGATTACATTTATTTTGCATCTTAGAAGTTATGTCGGAAGACAATATTTGGATTGCGCTAAAAAGGCCTAATGAGATAACAAACTTGCTTTAATAAAAGATGCGTCATTTGCCTGTTACGTCATAATGTACCGATTGCCCATTTTTATAGAGGTCGATTTGTCGCACCCAACGATTTGCATTCTTGCCAGGCACAAAACCGCCGCCCCAAAAATTTTCCAATAGGGTGGGGAGCGAGATCGAAGGGGACTCAAAAGTATTTCGTCAGCCAACATAAATTATAAAGTCTTTTCGAGAGATTTAATTAACTTGAAAATTCTCTCTGGATAGCTTGATTTTGAAATGCATACGTCTCCCCCTACAAAAAAGCATACATAATTTATAGTAGGGTTGCATTTAAAACAAATGGTTGTTTGAAACACTTTGTTTAAAAGATTTTTTAAAGGGTGTTTTAAAAACAAAGGCGTTAAAAAAACTAAATTGTGTATTTTAAGTTGTAACATTATGCCATAATTGTGTGAACACTTTCCAAAAACATGTTGTATGAGCCTACGGACAATTACCACCCGATTTGGCCGACGGACATCGATATAGGATGGTTGGAACCCTCAAAATAGTCTGTTCTACAGTTATAGTCAAGATAATTCTTCAAAGGAGCTATATTTACCCTACATTTTCAATTGCCACTCTCAATCCACTAGGACGTCACAATTCTATATTCGTGACGTCGTGGTTTAAAAAAAAACATTTTTTAAACAAGGGCCATGTTTTAAACATGTCTGTTTTAAATTTATTTTTGTTTTAAATGCAACCCTAATTATAGTAATAGGCATTTAGGTACCGGTCAATACCGTGCCAAGACACACCAAAATACATACGCAGTTCGACCAACATGCGACTTCACGAAGTGTGCTAAAGAAAGACCTCGGCCGAAACTTTGGGTATGTGTCCATTGTCAATAGCCACGCTGGGTGGACGTGACTAATAGTCCAGTCCTTCCAATCTGAGCCCATAATGCAAATGCCAGCCGGGGCATCCAAAGAGTATTAAAGCATGACAATTTGTGTGTGCGTCTCACCATAGTTTTTGCGCCACTTCAAAATCTTTTGATTATATAACAGACCGGAGGTCGCAAATTAACAACATAAACTAAAGTAATAATAACAAGATACCGGACGTTATAATTATGAATTACGTGCTCCCAGCTCGACAGGTAAATCTGACCATCGGGGCTGAAAGAGGATTAAAAATCAAAGTAATATAATGCAATTACCAATAATATTGACGAAATTCAGTCTTCAACTTGAAAATAACAATCTATGGGGCCAAAGACTAACGTTTGGACTGGGGGACGAATTGCTGTTTAGGTCCAGATTCTAGCTACAACCCACGCTAACATGCTATATAGAAGCCCATGGCCATGGTGGCAAGTCACAATGTTGAGTAAAGAATTGTGAAATAACGATTGACGCCCGTTTCAACTAGAGTCATGAGAATAAGATGAAGGCGGGGCCCGCTGAAGCGAAAATAAAATTTTGCCTTCAACTTCATACAGATAATGTAGGCTACTGCAAGCTGCCGTTACGAGAAACGGCAAAGACGGCTCGGTTATCATATATATCACCAGCTGTTGATTTTTACTGCTTTGTTGTGGAAACCCAAATGTTTTATTTGGCGAGTACAAAATTTCAAATCTTTTTCCGGTTTACGTACGCATTACATAGGCCTCCTGCTCGCCAAATAGCAACGGTCAAACTGCGTTTAACGAAGCATAGCCAAACATCAATACATGAGATACTATTTTAAACTAGGCAGAATGGAGATTAATTATCCTGCTGCGAAAGAGTGGCGTGTGGAACGTGTTGATAACCTGATATACAGCACGGCGGGTGTTCTTACAATCACACTAATGTAGGCTACGTACATCGAATACCTATTTACTGTGGATACTTCTTACGCAATGACGAGCAAAGCTAATAGGCTACTTCTGACGTAATAATGCGCAATAGCATTTAGAAATCAAACGTGTGTGCTATCACGAACCTGGTATAATATCTCTTCCTTGTTCACGAATGTTCAGTTTATGTCATAGTCCTTGTACAAATAAAAAGTAATCGTTCGTTCACAAAAAAATCGATTAGATATGGAAAGTAGTCGATTACGATTACGATTACTTCGGAATTTTTTCGAATGTAATCGATTGCGATTACGATTACTTGAAAATGTTGTAATCGTCGTAATCGATTACGATTACTAATCGCGATTACCCCATGTCTGATAGCTAGACGATGGGTTTACAGAGTTCGCGATCCAGCTTTGTTTCCAGTTCAAATATGATAATAATTAAGGTATATATTTATTATTGGGCTATCAGATAAGAGCCGAACTTTGTATTCCATATGTTTTTTCACTAGATACAAAGCAATATATCTGGAACCTACGCGCACGAAACACAGTTTGTTTTTGCCGTCTATAAAACTGACTATTTTTTGCAGAGCGTCTTGATGTTCTTATAATTACTGCGGAATTATCAGGTATTATGAATGGGACACCATATCAAGTGTTCATACCCATTTCATTAGCACAGAATAAGCATGGCTTATAGGGCACTTGCACACTTTGCAGTGTGCACAGTGAACAGTGCTCCATTGTGAAACGGTAAGGCATTGTATCTCGGGGCAGGGAATTACACTGCTTTTGATACTTCGACTGTGGTTCGTAAAAACCTAATGTGAAACTGTAGATTATAGCCTCAAGGAACTGAAAACCTGCATTAGTAAGAGTCGCGGAATTAGCCTCTAATCATCTGTTTACTAAACGTAGATACCTTTTGTTTGAATCTCGCTGGTATACAGTATCTGTAGGAAAACGAGAATAATAAAAGTATTTATTTTAATCGATAAAGATTTGGAATGCTCGCTATTTGTCTCTGGAAAGTTTGTATTCAGCTGTTTTGAAAGTCATTCTTGGGAAATCCTACATAACAACCATGAGGAATAACTCGTATGAATTCAAGGTGTTGCTGATCATACTTTTTGTAGCAAGCTTTGCTATACAAGGATCTGTGTGTGAAAGTGAGTGAATTTTGTTCCCATTATTGTGCTGTAATACTGCAATCTAGGTTGGAGTCACTACACCCCAATCTACAATCATTTGTTATTACTGGTAAACGTATCACGATTGGCGTAACAGTGTAAATGGCCTATCGCTATATAGGCTATGTAACAACAGCAAAAAATGTCCTTGGTAAATATTGACTGTATTATGTTTACTTATGACGTAAAAAAACATGAAAAAATCTTAGTTTTATCACTAGAACTTTAGGTACGTGTTACTGATACTATTTTATATCTATATGTAGGGTGATTTCATAATGAACCCGAAAATAGATTTGGTATATATCAAGTTTCAGATTGGGCAGAAAATTGTCTCAAAACATTGCGAAGTCTATCTGAGCAAATATTAATTTACTTCCAATGTATTGAAAAAGAATTTTTCAAGTTTTCGCATTATAAAAACATCCTTTTTGTACTCATCCAACCGTGAAATCGAAGGACTTTGTTTAGTACATTTAAAATGGTGAACTATTTTGATATTGAAAAGTTTTTCGTTTTGTTGTATAAATTGATCTCTTCTGTCATCCAAATGATAATTTTTGAACTTTGGTGTGTGGCTCCAGTAGGCCTACATATCTAAAGTTAACGGTCATGGCCTTTCACGCCAATCACTCAAGCATAACAATATTTCAGGAGTCTCCCTCTCCTTTCTGTCTGCTATACAGTTTCTATCGGACAGAGGACATCTGTAATTAGAATGATACCAAGTGGTATTAGACCAGGGGTCGTCAACTCAAAACGGGTCGCGGGCCAGTTTTCAAATTTCGAAGAGGCCGCGGGTCGCAAGAATGCAATAACCAGAAAAAATCGGCCACACAGTAGAGCCACCACGTTTTTAAAACTTTAAGTTAGTAAGCCTACAACGCAGTGCTCACTATCATGAGCGATGCACGATGGATATTACCACAAAAGAAGTAATACTTCATGAAAGCACAGTAAAAATGCAACGAGGAACATCATGATCATAAACTTCATTTTATTTGAACTATGAGCTGCGCACGATACCTGACAACGCTTTTCAGCGTCTAAGGTATCGATATTGGCGCTAGCAAGACACGTCACTAGCTGAAAGACTATCTCTGACTAAGGATTGATCATATGTGGGGAAGCCCTAAGCCGTTTTCCAATCGTCTCGGTCTTGGAAGTGTCTGGGCCATTGCATGTCAACGCAATATACTCAGTCATATCAGCTGATCCTCCATAAGTGGAATGCTGTTGCCATCGCCGCGAAGCCTTTTCAGCTAGTGAGGAGTAGTGAGGGAGAGAGAGAGAGAGAGAGAGAGAGAGAGAGAGAGAGAGAGAAGATATTCTTTTTCGCCTGCAACATCGAGATACTTTGACGACGGAGTTGCGATACGGCCGTGAGATCATCTAGTCTGCGCCCCCGTTTTTTTCTCCTCCATGCTATCCGTTATTGCTGAGCGCCTAGCAGGATAGCTGCGGATACCAATTTTCAAGTCTTTGGTATGACCCGGTCGGGGATCGAACCCACGACCTACCGCTCGAGAAGCCGGACGCATCACCATTACACTATCTCGCTCGGACCCCTTTTGAACCGTCGCGGACCCCCGCGAACCCCCCAAAAGTTTTGTTCAAATTTAGCGCAATTATGGTGCAACCGTCATTTGTCTTATGCAAATAGGCTATTGAAAAACAAATACGCTAGAAACAAAATGTCTTTTCTTGAAAATAACATCATACTATTATACTATTTATGTAGAAATTGGTAGGATTTTATTATTTCAAAGCGATTTCTGTACTATATTTCCTGAAATACGTGGTCGTGTCTTGGAAATCCGCGCCTTCGATTTGATATGAACGAGTGCCGAAAATCCATTTCCGCGTGGGGGCGAATGTAATAACAAGGAGTAACGCTTCCGACGACGCTTTGGGTATGATCGCAACATATATGGAACCAAACTCGAGAAACAGATTTTTTAATGAACATATAACGTCAATCCTAATCATTTCTAGCAAGCAGCTCACCTTAAAGTTATTCTGGAATGGTGTTGATGTATATCACAGGAGAAATGGGTCTTTGCAAACATTTCGATTGACCTTACTACCCCAACATATAATCTCTAAACAGCAAAATATATGTGTCGGTTTGCTAATAGTAATTTGGGAATTAAAATGAGTCTGCACAATAGGATATTTCATCTCAAACGGTTATTCTGTTGATGTGAGTTCTAGAGTTTTACTAGTAAAGAAGAGAAACTGCCTCGTGATTTCCTAATTTAAAAAAATACAAATTAGATTATCAACTATTTTGTAAATTTAGAAGGATTCGCGGACCCCCGGTTGAGAACCACTGTTTTACAGCATGTATGTCAAAATCAGCTCGGGTCGACGGTCAGATTCAAACCTTCCGTTCGCTCACGGACCGTATATAGTCGTAAATCACCGAAATGTAACCTCCAAGTCCGTACTCTCATTATCAAGCCTATATGCATAATATAGGCCTATATATCACGGATCATATGGGCTCTGATTTTCTGATGAATATTCATTAGAAATCAGTGTAAATTCTGCTGCATCCCTTTCAATTACCAATTAAAAAATGCGAAGCTTCAGAAACGCGGCAGCGTGATACTAATTGCTTAATCGCAATTGAGCTTATAAATATTGGAGATATGAATTGAAATTTCAGAAGGGTGGGGTTTCGATTTGGAACCCCAACTTCCTTGTGCAAGCCACTGCACACGACGTACTGCCACAGCAATCAATCATGATAAGACCTATAATTGCATGCAACCAATGATGGCCCAGATGGGTGTCTTATAACAAATCACATGTATGGGTTGAGTGTGTGTCTTGATCTCCGTGGAACCTCTAAAACTGGCCCAGGGAACCGATGTGGTTCCCTGGAATACCGGTTTATAACCTCAAATCTAGGACTTCGATTCTAAATGCTGACGAAGGAGATGCGTCGCCTTTTGGTCCGTTTTTCCTGGAACCTCTGAACAGCGTGTGCACTTTTCTACCTTCGCAGAATTTGATGTCGATGTTACAGACTTGCTTGTAAGTTGTAATGACGACTAGTGAAGACGAAACAGTGCAGCAGTCGGAAGGTTATAATTTGGAATCCGAACAAGCGCGTCATTTGTTGTCTTTTGATAGAAATGCGCTGAACAATTACTGCATATTTGTTGGATCATCATTGCTTCGTGGGGCGGATGAAATCGTCAAGCTCTAGCGGATCGGATTATGGTCTACGGTCGGTTTTTAGCAGTGTGCTTGCCTATATGCAGTAGAAAATCGGGATAACAAACTAAATCCGGCGTGCGCGACAGCAATATATGGCATGTATAAACTCTTATGCATTCATCACAGCTTGGTGTCCGGTCGGATTGCATGCTTATCACGCTTTAAAAAACTTCAAATTCGATGATCTAAACGGAGTAATGTGTAGCGGCACTGAAGCCTGCTTAATTCTCAAGAACTTCACCATGGGAGAAACCAGTGAGTATATGCCAGAGGTGGGAAAACTACGGCTCGTAAGCCACATGCGGCTCGTGATGACGACATTTCGTGCTGCCCGCGAAAGCCTATATCCATAGATTACCAAATTTTGCTTTCTATAATCTATATTCTATATGCACTCCAATGGAAACAGATTCGTGCGTGTGCTTGGTATAGTCGTTAAGGTTTTCTGTGATTTGGTAAACATCCTGACCGATTATGCGCTAAAATCGAATCAGCCGAAAGATGACGATGATCGCATTGTATCCATTAAAATATGTAGACTGAATGTAGTTCGTTTCTGTCGACGCGGGTAAAGCGATACGTATGACTTGTTATGTGGATTTGTGCGTTGAATGGTTGCAACTTGAAACCAAACATCAATCATATCCTCAGTTCATTAAATTATGATCTGCTAAAAAATCTTCGGAATTGAATAAATGTTGCAGAGCACAGCGAACAATGTCTACCAACAGCTCATGTTTACATAAAGAATGTTACGAATACAGGTTATTTATTACCCAATGAAATTCCATAACACAGAGAACCATTCGAAGAAGCGGAATGTATTAAATAATGCATGGTCGGCGCTGTCAGCGTTTGAGTGTCTTGGAGTCAAATCAAATGTCAAATCAGCCAATCTATATACAGACCGTCACTCTCAGATACAAATCTTCATTTTTTGTTAGTCTCAGTATAACTATAATGCCAGCTTGTATTCACGTTACATGCATTTTGGCCGCTTGGCTAATGATGATGACCTTGACCATACATTGTCATGAACGATTCTATGCGTGTGGGCTGTAGTCAAATAAATACATGAGAAAAAATTATCTTGATATTTGTTGTATATATAAAATCTACATTTCTTCGGTCACAAAGACTTTTGCTTTGAATATTTTGAGATTTTGAAGCTTTGACGTATGACCCCAATTATACTATAATGCTGCCCGCCAAGAGCTTTCTATTTTGAATTAGGATTTCAAGCTAAAACAATTGTCCACCCCAGATGTATATCAGGATTATTTATTTTGTGCGCCCACCACTAAGTCTGCATGGTCGAGTTCTCTCGTACATAAACAACACACAACATATGGTGGTCCTCTCGAATATTTTCTCCCCCACGCCACGAGCAGAGTTATAAACGTCACGTAATAAACTCTACCTGAAGTATGTTTTATTTCAATTCAGTTTAATATTAATGATTTCATCAAATCAATAGGGCATACACCACCATATTGCGATACAATGAAAAGATATAGGACAGTGGTCGGGAACCTTTTTGTACGAAGAGCCATATTGACCCCATATTTTCCATTTCAACTTCCAAAGAGCCATACATTTTAATTAACTAAAACGTCACAATTGAAAAATCGTGACGTCATGGTAGCGCAGATTCGTCGAATTTCGTCAGTTATACGAGATCGTAGGTTCGTCTTGGCGATATTCTTAAATGCGAGGACCCATAGGGACATAAGTAGGCGGAGCCAAACATGATGGTCACTACACAGAAGCATGCATATCCAATTTAATGTGTGATGCGTCAGTGACGTGGTTTCAGGGGAGGCACTTGGGGTACTGCCTTACCTGTTTACTAGATTTTGAACATTATTACTACGAAAATCATGCAACTTTCCTATTTATTGTTCGAAAATATAGCGTGAAAGGGGAGGTAAGGCATGGGTGAGGCACGGCCGGGATTAGGATATTCATCGTAAATATCATAGAATATATAATAACTGATAACACTGGTCAACACGTATTTTTAGGCATACAAAGTAAGAGTGGTTTTAATGGTTCTGAAGGGCATTGATTCCGAAAATGACCTTCGTTTTTTCAAATCGGCTCTTGTTTTGGAGATAACGCATGGGGACGTCATGAGGGTTCTTCATAGTCAATTATTATTTACTGAAATGACGCATATAATTAGAAAATACTACGATTTTTTTCTTGCCAAGTGAAATATTCAATGGTAGATACAGTAATTCTGGTTTTATTGGTACAAGAGCCAATCTCTAATCACTAATGTGATATTAGTAATCAGCAACCTCGAAACCCCAGAAGCGGCTCTTCGATGTTCCGCCCAATTTTTTTTTCGTTGTGCTGACCAGTGTAATTGAATAATAATAATTGAATGTAATTGCCGCACCGATTCCGATTCGACTTCTCAATTCTCAAAGTATTCGGCGCGTTGTGCCGCACGCCTACTGTTGAACAGCAACTACAAAGCTGAGCAGAGAGCCATACTTTATGCCCAAAAGAGCCATATATGGCTCGCGAGCCATAGGTTCCCGACCACTGATATAGGAGGATGTCTAAAAGACTTGGACTATAGCCTATGAAATCGGACACCACCTGTTTTACAAGGTCAGACCATGGTGGCGGGGATTTGCGTGCCGCTTGCAGTTTGTCAAGGAGTACGCACACCAACGTGCAATGATATTGCGTCGCAACTTCCGCATTTGACGAAAAACACCGGTACCGAATTTTGCTCAGTGTGGTGCTGTTACGATGAGGCAAACTGCAGGAAGGCTATGAAGATAAAGTTTCCAGATCCGCGTATGTTCCGATCATATAATATACATCAGTGCTTTTTCAACCTGCGGGATGGTAGACTACGCAGTTGTGCGGATGAAAAACATTGCAGTACGGATGACAAACGGTACGGATGAGTGCGGATGAAAATCATGCATATTAGTTGATTTTTCTGACGTGGAATAATTCAAATAAACTTGGTAAGAAATTTTAGTACAGTGGCTCCGTAACTGTTGTCCTTGGAACGCATTTGTAAAGGCATCTTTGACTTACGGTGCTCCACTAATCGTAGCTTTACAAGTAAGGTTGTATTTAAAACAAAAATAAATTTAAAACAAATATGTATAAAACAAGACCCTTAATGTTTAAATCATGTTTTATTGCTTTTTTTGTTTTTTAAAGCCATGACGTCACGAATATTCAATTGTGGCGTCATGGTGAATCGACATTGACAATTGAAAATATATGGTAAATATAGCTCCTTTGACGAAATATATACTATTGCTGTTGAACCGACTATTTTGAGGGTTGCAACAATCCCATATCGGTATACGTCGGCTATATCGGGTGGTAATTGTTCGTAGTCTCATACAACATGTTTTTGGAAAGTATTTACACAATTATGGCATAATTTTACAACTTGAAAAAGACACAATTTTGTTATTTTTTAAAAGGCATTTGTTTAACACACTGTTCAAAACTTGTGTTTTAAAAAGGTGTTAAAAAAGTGTTTTAAAACACCGTTTGTTTTAAATGCAACCCTTTTTACAGCTACTTTGTCTCGCACCAGCCGCAATAAATGTTGGGTCGCGACGTCACCAGAGCGATTTTTAATTATTATGTACGTAATAAATTTTTTAATATACTGCAACAAAAAAAACTTCGTCGCGATCTGCGCGATATATCCTGCGGATGGTTGGTTCTCAGAGAGAGGTCAATGTGTTTGGTACAATAGCCAATAATTGGTCTGAATTCGTGATAAGATATGTCCGACATTAGTTTCTCTAGAAAAAGCCGTTGGAGACTGTTGGAATTTTTTAATGTATGGGTGTGCAACGAGTGGGTGCGGGAATGTAATAAACAGGTATTTCGAGGCCTATCCCTTGCGCAACGGGACACCTAGGGTTGCATTTAAAACAAAAATCAATTTAAAACAAACATGTTTAAAACAAGGCCCTTGTTTAAAACATGTTTTTTATTGTGATTTTTGTTTTTGTTTTTTAAAGCCATGACGTCACGAATATTCAATTGTGACGTCATAGTGGGTTGACATTGACAATTGAAATTATAGAGTAAATATAGCTCCTTTGACGAAATATCTGGACTATTGCTGTTGAACCGACTATTTTATATCGGGTGGTAATTGTCCGTAGGCTCATAAAACATGTTTTTGGAAAGTATTTACATAATTATGGCATAATTTGACAACTTTTAAAAAAAAATTTTTTTTGAAAAGGCCTTTGTTTAAAACACAGTTTAAAACTTGTTTTAAACAAAGTGTTTTATAACACCGTTTGTTTTTAAATGCAACCCTAAGGACACCTGAAGACATGTTTTGGCCTAGAAGTAGCGAGATAGCGTATAGTGGTCTAATCCACAGCTGCAACACCAATGGGTTGCGGGTTCGAGTCCGACCGAGGTCGACACCGGAATTCCTACCTAAGTGTTGGAGGTTTATCTATAGACTCCTTGCCATATCATCCGTATAAAAGCGGTGTCTCATAAAAAGCCTATAGAAGCGAGCCGTGCTACAAGTCGGCAGCTACGGAGTAAAAATGAAGGAAATTGGCATTGTGTAAATGACCATAGTAGTCGACAATCACCATGAATACCTCAAACAAACAAACATACCTGTTTTGGCCAACATACAGCTGAGCACAGTGCGGTGCCCAAAAGATCGGCGGCGGCAGAACGTTTGCCAAAATTGTCCGTTGCTGGTTGGGCAAATCCGTCGATATTGATATGTCCGTCGTCGAAATGGTCGGCACCAAATAGTCCAATACTTGGAATCTGAGTCGAGAGTAGTACAAATGCAGTAACCTATACAAATGCGGCCACAGAGGAAAATAATGCACCCCAATTTGAAATCACGTGCGTCAAAGCATGCTTCATAGAGATCAGGGATATCTAGAACTTCTAGATATCTAGAACTTCTAGATATCCCTGATAGAGATGCGTTGAGTACAGCTGTGCTCTGCTGCGCGTTGTCTGTGTCACATATGCCAGTAAAACGCAGTATACTAATATTAAAAAGGGATTGTTTCGACACGTGAGGGTTAGGTCTCGAGATGTCATTAAAATCGCGGTCTAAAAAGTATGAGAACCACTGCTGTATCGTTATTGAACTGCTATGAACTTTCAGGTTAACAATTTTCGATTGGTTTGTGCGGATGAAATTTTATTCGCAAAAAAGTGAGGACGGTGCTCAAAGGGTTGAAAAGCACTGATACACATCACTGCCAATAGCGGTGTCGTAAATACAAAGACGATCATTCACACGTTCTCGCAGATCGAATATGCATTCGCAGAGAAGAGAAAGTCAAAATTCTCGAGCCAAACAGAAAGTGCCGGAAGTCATGCTCCAAACAAAACCAATGCCGAGGCAAGACAAAGCGTTGCGTATGTGACGACTGGTGTGGAATGTCTTGCATAAATCCTAGTAAGGCAATAAATAGACTTTGGCGTGGAAAAGGTAGAGTTGCTGTCGATAACTCTTCACAGAACGGAAATGCGCGTTGCCACAGGTTTCGAACCCTCTAAACGTGAAGTATATGGGAAATAAAAAGCAAGTCGCCAAGTACTCGTGCAGGAACGGGTATTTTCCTGATGGGGATGTTTTCAGTCAATGTCGGTCAGACCACAAGTGGTCCGGCAAGACACCGACTTGCAAAGGTATACTAATTAACTTTGATATAATATTATAGTGCCTATAGTGTTACCTTTCAAGGCTGCTTTTACGGTACGATAACTTAATATATCCGAACACTTTCAAGAGATGCAATAGTGATGAAATTATTAAAATTCGAAATTTGTTTCTCAGCTGGTTGTACTCCACCGATACCCGTCGTGGACAACGCCATAGCGTTTTCCACGAAGCAGGGATACAAAGCGGGAGAGGAAGTCCATTTCGTCTGCGGATATGGTAATCATAAACTACATGTAGCCTACTTACATTCTGCATTGATCGCAGTAATGCAAAGGCGACGGAATGATTAGTGTACCTAGGTTCGGAATCAAACGTCAATATCGACACGCTCAATGTTTGTTTTGTTATTTTAGCATAAATGTAATGTCCCTATTATACCTGCGCAATATATTGATTTGACGTGGAAACGACTAGTAAGGATACGATTTCGCATCAAGTTCGTTTTCATCGAACACGGTTCACGTCATTGGATAGTCACGAACGATGTGAAGGGTATAATTGCACCCTGGTTAATGAGATTGTGTCGCTTACCTGTGCTAGATCGGGGGTTTCAAACTTAAAGGTGGAAGAGGGCCAATATCCTCGATCAGCGGTTCTCAACCAGAGGTTCGCGAAGCATTTTCAGGGGGTCCGCGAAGCCTCAAAATAGTTGATAACCTAATTTTTGTGTTTTTTTTTTTATTTCAGAAAATCGCGAGTCAGTTTCGCTTCATTACTAGTAAAACTACAGAGCTCACATCAACAGAATAGCTGTCTGAGGGGAAATATCCTACCGTGCAGACTCATTTAAATTGCTAAATTGCCAATAGCCCACTTGATACATTGTGCTGTTTAGAGATGCTTTGTTGGGGATTGTGGGAAAGAAAAGTTGGATGAGCAAGGTCAATCACGGTGACTTCGAAATGCTTACAAAAATCCATCTTCTCCTGTGATACATAACCATTTTTCCATAATGACTTCAAGATAAGCTGCTAGATAAAAATGACCAGGCTTGACGTTATATGTTTATTCAAAAAAATGTTAGTCAATTTTGGTGCCACATTTGTTGCGATTATACCCAAATGTGTCGTCGAAAGCGTTCCGCGTTATTATTACATTCGTCACCATCTATATTTGTGGAAATGGATTTTCGGCAGTCGTTCATATCAAATCGAAGACGCGGATTTTCAAGACAGGACCACTTATTTCGAGAAGTGCAGTTGCAGAATTCGCTTTAAAATAATAAAAGTCAATCCAATTTCTACATGAATAGTATGATCTTATTTTCAAGAAAAGTCATTTTGTTGACGTTTATCACTAGACTACTACTTAAGGCAACAGTTATCATTTGCACAAGACAGATGACGATTGCACGATAACTGAGATAAATTTGAACTAACACTTCGTGGGGGTCCGTGGGGGTCCGTGACGGTCCGAAAGGGGCCCGCGAAGACAAAAGGGTTGAGAACCACTGTCCTAGATTAGTAGACGACGCGGGCCTTCTGCTTACAACAATGTTGTTTGTTTACACTCTGTAAAGGCCTTATATGGCAATATAAAAGCGTCTTATTGAGAGTGAGACTACCTTGCTGCCTGACACCCCCTATATGCAAACATCGTAAATACAACATTGAGTCAGCGAAGAGACAACTCCATGATTCACCCCGATTCAGACGTGTGTACCGCTGTTGTGGTGCAATGTATGGTGCGTATAATATAGGGTTACCAATCTTACCATACGTCCACCTTTACCTCTAGGAGGATTTGTCCTCGAAGAAATCGAAAAAGTCATCGGAGGAAAACGAAATGTCGTCCTTCCTGCTTGCCCTAATTCCACAATTAACGCAAATCACGCCAGCCGGAGGTTGGACATGCCGCAACTATAACTAGAGTATTTTTACAATTTCGCCGATGTCGAATCGAAGTCACAGCCTTTGAGCATACACGCCTCGGTTCGGATATATACTCCGCAAAAGCACTAGGCAGCTGATCGTGCCCTTGCCCAAATATTTAATTGGAGTTTTGATATTCGAACAAAAGCCCAAGTCCAAGTCCAAGACGTCATAAAATATATATTAGTCCATGCAGATTTGGATTCAGATTAAAACATCAAATCCGGCACAACCTTCATTTTATATATGTCATTCGGACGAATTCGAGTGAGTCTACCGGTCCCAAACTTGTATTTTGTCATGATACTAACGAAGTCAATTCAGGACTATAATTTGAGCTCGGATTCCCAACTCCGATCTGGAGCCGGATCTGTAATCAAAAATGTTTAATTCGCTAATCCCCGGTTCGGCTATATATCTTCAGATGATGTTATTCACATCCAGGATTCGTATTGACTGGAAGTCCGGTGGTGCGGTGCAACGCGGACGGTAGCTGGTCAAAACAAAATTTCAGATGCGAGAAAAACTCTTGCGGTCTTCCACCAGCTTCAACAGATTCCAATGTATCCCCGGAGTATCCCATGGTGGACAAGGACGGAGCCGGGAATTTAGTCGCACGTTATCGCTGTCTGCAAGGTATGTATAGCCTATATCGACCAGACCATCAGCGGCTTTCAACCTATTTTTGGCATTGACCCATTTTCCAGTTTGAAAATGTTCTGTTGCCCACCTATAGAGTCATATAGTCCTGCTCAATGTGTGGTAATCGCCGGCACCGATACGCCTATTTCTATAAAATGTGCATCTATTTTCTGACTTTTTGTTACTGTCCACATTCAAATCTAGTGACATGAAACTTCCACTGGAAGTTGATTATTGATAGTAAATTGCAATTAATGCAACAGTAATAATACCTACCACAGTCCCGTAAATCTGCATCAAATACACTTTAGTCCGAGGTTTGTGCATATACCATTTTATACGTCATATGACATATGAAACTCCCGTTATACTCGTCACCTTCAACATTAACTTCCGGTTGTTATATAATTCAAATTATTTTCGTTGCTGTTAACCGTAGGTTGTCATCCTATTCGTAGCCCGGTGACAAAAGACGCCGTTGCCCCGGTTTTCCGAATTGTACATTGTGACTCGATACGTATCACTATGTCTCAGCAGAATCAGCTAAAAATAATAATACGAATATATATGTCGTGCGAATAACATATAAATTATATCGAATTCACAATTTTCCAAATTGCTCTCCGTGGCCCACCTCACAATTCCCCTCTGTTGAAAAGCCTTGGACCACACCAACCAATGCCTGACATTATTCTCAGCTGCAACATAATTTATTTAAGGTTATACGGAGTCGGCGGGGAATCCTAATATATTCTGTAACCCAGGCAAAGTGAGATGGACACCCCTTACATTGGTCTGCACGAAAGAACAAGGTATGAAAAATAGCCATTAGATTCTTCATGACATGTCGACGTCGAAATTGTCGTCCCAGCTTCTTCGAACTATAAACATTGTATGTTATCTCGCCCACTCGACTACATCCACGCGACACTGCGCCAAAATGATGAAAATATAGTGACTGGATAGTGAGTGGATATCTATTACAGCGTGCCGTCACAATATAATCTAACATACCCCCTTTAGATTAGAAGCATGCGCAGAATAACGGCAGCAGTGAAGTGATAATAGTGTTTCATTGTGGCATCAGCATGCTATAAAACCTGACAACGGCGTGCAATACTATTTTGTTAGGACTGAGAAAATGTAGTAGAGAGAGAGAGAGAGAGAGTCTTTATTTTTCATCAAACCAAAATACAGAACACACGGCAGTGGTGGTGGTACAGAAAATATGCATGCACAGTATTCGGTATTAGATAGGAATGATCGATAAGACCGTGAGGGTCATCTAGTCTGATCACACCAGCATCAAACAGGTACACTTGACTCTAAACAGTCTGGCTGTAAAAAAAGTTACAGTAGTTAAAAAAATAAAATAGAAGAAAAATTAAACGATGGTAGCAAATGATCAATGAAGCAATGTCTGGGCGAGGTAGGGCAACAGTGTTAGTGTAACGATAAGAGGTGATCAAGTAGGGCTTTTTTGAATCTATTATAGGGCAATTCACGGATATGTGGTGGCAATGCATTCCAGATGATAGGTCCCGAGTAGTCGATGGACCTCTTAGTTAAGTTGCTATTGGGTGGGGGTAAGTAGATATTTCCTTTAGACGAGGATCTCGTGTAATGGGAGTGGACATTTTTAGCAGGCATGAAAAAGTCATCAAACACAGGAGGCAAACTATTGGAAAAATATTTGTGAATGACTTTCGATACTTCGAAGCGATATAGGTCGTCAACTTGCAAAATTCGGTGCTTACGGTAGTAAGGCGATAGTTTGGTACGTAAAGGTACAGATGAGATCAGCCGTATCGCACGGTTTTGCAGGGTTCGAATTCTGCACAGAAATGTTTTGCATGCATGAATGATTCGATTATTGATCGAGTATTCAACTTCGATTCGATTCGAGTACGTCTCATTATGACGTGGTAACAGTGCGACTCGCTCGTTGAGTTCAAATATGTACCTTTTTGTGCTCACAAATCAGTAAGAATATCAGTTAAGCTTAATCAAGAATTTGTGTTAAGAGTAGAACCCGACCGATTATCACTTCGCCGATAATATCGAGTCGATATTGCACTTTGAAGGAATTATCGGTATGGGCCATTGGAGGTGAAAAACATCGGCAATTCTCGTGACGTCACAACATGATGGTAGGAAGTCAGAAAACTAGAATCCTTGACCGCTAGACTGGAAATATTGCTATATTTCATATAGCTTACACTTTGTCCAGATGCAGCCAGACTGTGTCCAGATGCAGTCTTTCTAGTTTGCTTCGTTCAAGTATGACAATGGCTTTAAATCTGTTGAAATAAATGCTCTGAAGTTTTGAAAATGCATCATTTGAGGTAGATTCCACCTTATTTGAATATCGGCTGAATATATTGGTGTTATCGGCGAAGGTTTTTTATATCAGTTTTATGGTATCTGCCCCAAAAATGCGATACCAGTCGGGCTTTAGTTGAGACTAAAGACTATGATATATCTACTATACTGCATACTGATGACTCCTTGACAGAATTTCGTTGTAGCCTGGTGTTGCATGGTTGAAATGGTATAATAACATTATCAAGGTAATCTCAATTTCAAAGCCTGGACGGCAACAAAGAAATATCGAAACAATCACTGTCGTTGAATCAGGTCTCCAAACCAATGGAACCTGAAGCTATTTCATGTGCGACGCCAATAATTTCTTAATGTTACAGTTTTCTATCCAATTTGTCAAATATGCCCAACGCCTTATCTCCTCACGATTATAGGATCAAATACACATTCTCATTCTCTAATTAAAGGGGCACTGCGCTCTAAAAGTGATGTGGTGCATCAGGCAGTCACGCATGCAGAGAACGAACTTTAAAGAGTTGTCAACCGATGTTATCGCGTCGAGCAAGTGCGATGGTGAAGACATCATGCCATGTAACGGGTTAAGGAATGACGCGCAGCCGCGACAGCTGGAGCGTGAAGGTCCTGTGGAAATTTTAATAAATTGCAGCTTCATTACGGTGGCGTTCGGAAGGAAATGGCTGCGGCCAAATTTTTTTTTTTTCGTTTTGCCCTTCAATTTGAGACTACATCATTTTTAGAGCGCCGTGCCCCTTTAAATTGTTTTAACGTCCATAAGCGCCGCAACCTACGCTCCGTGCTCACAATAATTAGTGAGTTAAATTTTCGTTTCATTCATTTTGATTGGAGCGACAAATTGGACAGTGTTTTATTGTGTATGCCTGAGAATCGGAATTCCTTCCTTCCTCCCAAAAGGATATGTGAAGACTGACCGTGAAATGTCACAGCAACCACATTTGTTGTTATAATCATCGAGCAATTGCCGCGACGCAAGCTATAGTACGATCCATAGGCGCCGACTTACGAGGTTACGAGGTGGCGCAGCCACCTCGTGACCATATTTACGAGGTGGCGGCCACCTCGTACAAAATGCTCAAACGCCCAAGTGATTTGTGACCAGAAATTGTGAATCAGGCGAATCGATGCAACCTCGTTAGAGACGTCTTCGATTTCGATACGCGCGTGTGCCAGGCGCGTAGGCGTAGCCACGGTGTTTTCGGGGGTCGAACTTCCCTATTTCAAACGCGAAACCCCGTCATTTTGAAATGATCATTTTAACTCTAATATTCAGTTGCAATTCAATAATTGTGTTGTCAGTGTTCCGCGCGGCTGATTTGCGAGAAACGTGTTGCCAATTAGCGAGAAGAGTCTGCATTCTGCAATGATTGCCCGCTGAGATAGTCACAAAATTAGGGCATTCATTCCCTGGCGCGTGGCAATCGTCGCTAGCCTTATTTATCGCGTCTCGAACAAGCGTGGTTCCGCAGGCTGGAACAATCGCATCTGCAATAGGCACAGTTCACACTATATCATCGCTTGCCTGCGCAGTGCGCAATCGCATCTGCATTGGCGGCTTCGGCCTGGTGTACACGATATCATCCCTGGCCTACACAATGGTATCTGCAATAGGCCTGGTGTGAAAGATATCATTGCTGGCCTAACTATCGCGTCTCGGGCATAGCATGCTTTGGCTCCTATCTCTCGCTGGTTTGGAGACAATGCGGTCGAGTCTACGCTAATTAGTGATTGTTTTATGTCATATTGATTAAAAAGCGACATCGCGAAACTAAATAACATGAAATCGCTGCAAACAGACTTCCGTGCGAAATTTATTCCCGCTAAGACTTGAACGTAACGATCAGAAGATGTGTATCATGGCTTGAGTTCTGAAAGATGACAAAGGTTTGAACTCGCTGCCATCAAGTTCGGACATTTTGATTTGCGAAAACTGTCGCCAAGACTGCGTAATACGTGCGCGTATTTACTTGCTCACCAGAGATCAGGGACTCGCTAATTGACAGCACTCCCCGACTCTTTGGCAAGCTTATCATAAGCCTAAAATCGTCAATACGAAGAGATTATATGATCGCCATTTGCACATGTCTTGATCGTAATTGAATTGATGCTATATTGGTAAATTTGAAAAAAAATCCAAATCCCCCTCATTTTTCGACTGGCTACGCGCCTAGCCTGTGCTGAGAAGCACAACCCTGGATCTCTTCTCCCGATCAGGCGCCCAAATAGACGTTCTGCTTTTCTGAAATCTAAATTATGTGCGCCCATATTCGTTTACAAAACCATTCGTGAGCTAGCTAGCTTCGTGATAGTCTTGGTAATCGCAGCGCGAAATTGGGGGGGGGGTGTTGGCGTGTGCCTGCAAATTGGAATTCATTTCTGCGCAGATTATTTTCTCTAACAATGCTTTGCCAATGACATTATTCCGAAAATGCAGCAATACAACTTAAACACCGATATAATGAGAAAACAATTGTCGCGACGAAAGCTACTCAATACGGTGTCAGACTCAAAACCCATTCGTGGCGATACTGATTAGAATACACGCTTTCTCGTTTGCCATTACGGTATCCATACTTCTCGTTATCTACTTGAAACATTCGTACTCCGAAATTGTCGCACAAAGTCATTTTTCAGTGTTCTTTTCATTATTAACGTGCAGTAGGCCATGCCATGTCATTGTCAAATATTGATGCATTGCAAGATTCTGGGTGGCACAAATTTTGATTTTATTCGATTCGTTCGAACAGGGCCCCTTCTACATTCCAGTAAACTTGATTACTGGATGTACCCGTATCGTGAACAACAATATCGAATATTTAACTATTAGGCATTAGGTAGAGAGTGGAATTCTATTGATAAGATCGCGGCATGCGCCCGGAAGTGGAATTAATTCTAGCCCAGGGGTGGCCAACCTGCCGCCGTAGAAGGAAATTTGTGCGGCCGTCAACACGTAATTCAATTAGTATGTGTTGGCGGCCGTCGACATGCAAATTGAATTTACGAAATGACCGATGTACTCTCGAAATGCTTCGCGAACGTATATCGGAAATGCACCAATGCCGCCCAAATCGCTCTTTTAATCTGCAAATAATTGCCGCGATACGAGTTGGTCAACGCGAATCAAGCCAGGAAACCGCCAGAGACTATTACTGATCGGTGCGCGATTTCGCGTTTGTAATCATCATTATTGTCTGCTTTATTCGACCGTTGTCGTGTATTACTTGGTAGGCCAATGCGTAGTGTATTTCGTTACTCACACTGCGCGTTGCGCGTCAATAACATTGATGCAATTCCAGATTCTAAGTGACGTAAATTCTGATTTTTGATCGATGCATTCCGTCGGACGGACTGGTAGCGCAGGCCGCAGTTACACTTTCGAATGATCGTACCGTTTTAAGATTCCATTTAATAACTAGACTGCATGGTTTGATATTAATGAGTGCAGGGCCGGTATTAAAACGCGACACGAATGGTTCAACGCTGCACGTACGCCAGCGGCATGTAGTAAAGTGCGTTTTAGTACGCCGATGATTTCATCGATATGGAACAATTATGACGTCACAAGACTTCGCCACCTCCTAAAAAATAAAAGTCGGCGCCTATGGACTTGGACTACGATCACCCTGCGTTCGATGTACAAGACGAATTACTGATTGGATAAGCGCTTTCTCGTTTGTAATCATCTGCTACGTGTATTAATTCCTGCCTGCTTTATGCACTCTTATTCCCGAATTGTGGCGCAGCGTCACCAGCCAGCAGCTAGTATAATGCGTTGAATTAGTCATGTCATATCTCATTGTGTATCGAGAGAGAGAGAGTCTTTATTTTCATCCAACCAAAATACATAACAAACGGCAATGATGGTGGTACAGAAAATATGCATTCACAGTATTCGGTATTAGATAGGAATGATCGATAAGACCGTGAAGGTCATCTAGTCTGATCACACCAGCATCAAACAGGTACAATTGACTCTGAACAGTCGCGCAATGAAACCCGGATCGCGAACTGAAAATGGTCGGGAAGCACTGTCCCAGTGGAAATGGGCGTAAACATTGACTCCAATCATCGCAATTGATACTCGATTTATTAATCTCCGCCCTGCCATTTGTTTGGCCCTATAATGCACCCAACTTTGTATAGGAGGCGATCATACATAACGCACTTGGTTTCGAATATAGCGTATGTTGCTTTAAACATTATGACTTTGATATCCACCTCGACCGCATTTGAATCAAATTTTCCCGTCCTTTCACACGAAAAAAAGCTGCTATCAACTTTGTCCCTGTACTGTTCCCAAGCGCTGAATCGGTTGAATATGAAATATGTTCAGACTACGCATGCCCGGCTATTAAAAATGCCGATGGACTGTTGGTCACAATATCGCGGGACGGCAAAAGCGCGAGATTTTCGTGCACAGCTGGACTCCGCTTAGTGGGCAGGAGGTCTGCGCGATGCCATGAAGACGGTTACTGGAGTGGAATAATACCGTATTGTGCAGGTAAAGTGAACCTCTGTCTTTTTCTATAATCAACACGTGATTTTTGACCATTGCTGTCCTCATAGTTTATGATGGCTTATGATGGTTTATGAGGATAACAGAACCTAACTCAAAATTATATCTCGGTCATGAATCGTTCGTGCATAGTCTGCCTTCCATTCGTTCCTACGTGTATGGATAAGTTGGATAAAAATGATGTTGTACTCGATTTATACCGCGGTATAAGTCTGGATCAGGTTCTGATTTTGTGTGACATGGGCATATATTCACACCCGGATATCTGGGTTGGTGCACGGGTGAAAATACATACTCTTTATATGCTAAGAGTGTATATGGCTACTATTCGTCATGTAAGGTGCTAGCAATGCGATGGCGGCTTGGCACTGGTTTTCCATGCGCGAGGGATATTCTTGCATAACTAGCTGGAAAACGACGCGGACAAAGTAGCATTTTCAGGAAAACCAGAAATTAGATTGAAATTAAAATTAGAGAATTGAAACATTTCACAAATTTGATTAGAATTAAATTACCGGCAAATTAATGTAGATAACTATATAATGACCTATAGCTCTAGTTTTACAAGTCTGAAATAGGTGACTTCTGAATAGTTTTACAAGTCTGGGTGACTCATGAACATATCACGTCACAATGGATCTACGACGTTACGTCATTGTTTTAAAAGAATTCGCCCTCCCTCACAGACTTTCTGCCGCGCCTCCCGCACATATTCATCCTGACTAGGCCTATTCCTGAGAGGCCCTTGCCACGAAAAATTTGCAAACTATTGTCGCAGCTGAACAATGCGTGGTGGAGGAATCTCAGATTCAACCGGGCGTTTCCATCCAGACAATCGGATTTCCCCAGACCAGATACGCCGTGGGGCAGAAGGTAGGCCGCTATCAGTGGTCTGATCTAGATAATATGTGTAGTGATAAAAAGAATATTCTGTCGCACAAACTAGTAGCTCTGATTGTAAAATCCGAATGATCCGTACAGATAAATGCTATATATCATATAATGCAGGGGTATGAACCATGCGGCCCGCGGGCCGCATCCGACCCACGAAGCAATTCTTAGTATATTGAAAAATGCGTGTATCATCCAACACATTTCTAACAAAAGTTGAGATTTTTAATAAGAAATACTTCTATTAAATAGTCCTTCAAGATAGCACATATGCCGAGTATGTTTAGTTTATAGGCCGCATTCTAACTAACCGACTGCGGTGTTGTGGTCTCTAGTCATCATTAAGAGCAGGTCGCTGACATTGACGCCCAATTCCGAGAAGGCAAGAATGTGTGAATTTATTTCACTGACCAAAAACTAGTTATTAACAGAAGCGAAAACGCCAAGAACCCTGATATGCAGGTTACATGGAAAATATAACAGAGGTCTCCTCTCCACTCTCCGGCCTCGAGAGAAACCCGAACCGCGATATAATAATATGAAGCAAATTCCAACGTCCGCGTTTACAGTTAATTCTTTTGCATTCCTCACAACGCATACGCAGGGTTGATGCCAATATATCACCAAAACGAAGGGAGCATGGAAGTATGCCAACCTATATCATCGTTCGACCCGCTGTTTTATCGGCTTATAATGGTATTCAGCCGCCGAATCATCGTATTATTGCCAATTTCCCTGTTAGCGAATAAAAGGTGCAGCTATAGAACCCCTGTGATCCGTAATATAGTGTAATACACTATTATGTATGTATAATACACTGGTGAATGAAGTATTCAAATGAAAACTAAGAGCAAGGATTTTGAGGTATTTATGGATTAAGGAATTTTGATGCGGCCCGCGAGCGATCTGAAGTGTTGAATCCGGCCCGTGGCGTCAGTTGAGTTTGACACCCCTGATTTAATGGTTTTCAAGTAACTACGTGGATCATTATTCAGCAGCCTCACCGTCAATGTGCTGTAAAAACATTTCATCGAATTTCAGGCGGTTCTGCTATGCAATGGGAAGCAAGTGGCAACATTAGATTGCCGAGACGGTGGAGTTTGGTCGAATGAAATCCAACTAATATCATGTCCAGGTGAGGAATTTTAATACGGAATATTGTGTCTGTCAACATTGATATAAGGCGTGTCTTAACTTCACTTCATGACATGCCACAGGGATACTCCCCGAGAAAAGTGACCTGACACAATATTCTCGCACATAGTGATGCGGCAATTTGGCCATGCGCTTGACTATATATATATTATATATAGTCACGTACCGCGTACAATATACAATGTACTGTACAAACTTGCACTTAGCATTAGGGTCAATTAAGTATTATTCCTAATTGTCTCACGACCAATCGCTGTATTCCCGATATTCCACGACAGGGACTTATCGAAGCCTCATGCGTGAAATTCACAGATTTGTCTATAATATACTTTCGTTTTCTAGTTGAAAGATGCACGATTGAAAGATCTCTACTCCGACGGAACGTTGAAATCGTTGGGAGCGACCTTGCATTTGCTATCGGAGAGAAGGTATGCTATGCTGTATCGTAAGGCGATCTATATATGTATCGCGTCACAACATGGTTGGTCTTTTCCTACCCGTCTATATTCAATTCATGCTGGCTCAGTCTACGTCTACGTTTAGTCTATACCAGTGGTTCTCAACGTGGGCGATGTCGCCCCCCAGTGGGCGATTTGGCGGTCTAGGGGGGCGAAAATAACGAAGGGGGCGAAAACGGACGAATGGGGCAATAGGGGGCGAAATCAACAAAGGGGGCGATAGGCGGCGATGGCGCGTTAAAACGGCTATATTGGATTCGGGACCGTAACTACCGCACCCCAAACCCCCAATTGGGGGCGGGGGCCGAAATCGAAGGAAGCCCAAAATTATTTCGTGAAATAACATGAATGATAGAGTAATTTTTTAGAAATTCATGCGACTTTTTCAAATAATTTTCGCGCTGGGCGTGATTTAATATTTTTAATGTATCTTGATGTTGGGGTCCCCGTCACCCAACAAAAATACGCATGATTTATGGAAATGGGAGACTTTGGCGTCGGCCAATACTGCGCCACGACGCACCAAGACATATGAAGTTAGAGGCCATGTAACATGCGACTCCGAGAAGTGTGCCAGAACGATCAGCAGCGAGAAGACCTTGGCGGAAAAGGAATGCCCTTGTGCTGACCGAAAACTTCGATATATATGCATATATGTTTAATTGTCCATAGGCGCCTTAATGGCTGGCGTCGAATGTTCCTGTCCTGGCGACCTTAACCCTATAAGACAAATGCCATCCCGCAAGGAAAAACCAACCAACCAACGTTTTTTTCGGGGGGAGGGCTGACGAAGTGCTGTTTTTCGGTTCCCAATATTTGGGGGGCGATGATCGGTGTGGAGCTTCAAAAGGGGGCGATGAGTTGAAAAAGGTTGGGAACCACTGGTCTATACGTAGGCCTTTCAATTAGTACAACCATACACATCACAACAGATTTGAGCTTCATATTCAAGTCTAAGCTCCGTTAATATTATGTTCAAATCTGGTTACACCTTGCATCGGACGAAGAAGAATATGGAACTTTATGACCCTTAGCGAGTCAAGATCCAATTGTTATACTGTCAAAATCCAGTATGTCCAAGTCCTCCCATCTCAGTCAAAGAAATACTAATAATATAGGATTGCAGCGAATGGTTGACTTTCCATTTACTTCTAATCACAAATTCGCGGGTGCCAAATACCGCAGAGGTGGTACGGTAACGTATTACACGAGTAGGTCTTGTCTGTGTACTTTACACTGGTTGTTCTGCAGTGGTTATGTTCACGGACTTTTAATTTTAACTACTCATGTTACATATTCGATTTTAGTAGAAATTAATGTTTGAATAGATTTGCATCATAGTCATAAGTGATATTGCCAAAATATCTGGGCGATGTAGCCCCGTAACATGGTTACAGAGTATAAATTCCAAAATTCCACCTATTTGTGGCGTCATTAATCTTAGTGCGTTCATCGTGAAGTTACAACTTGCAACTTAGATATCATTCTCTGACACTATTATGCGACGCCTCTGTCCAAACTAATGTTTTTTATTGCCATAAAATATAGCTTTGACATTTCTTGTAATTCCTATCTCTATAGTGGAGTAGAAATTTAAAACATTGTTAGTACTTATATTTGAGTGTCATACTGTGTCAGCTAGCAGCATCAATCAGCATAGCAATCAGCAGAGTTACGTACGTTTCTTTTAAAGGATACCGAACAGCACAATCAAGTTAGTGGTCTTTAACAGAATTGTGCGAGCTTCGCCTTCCTGAAACTTCAATAGAAACGTATATATAGGCTATAGGCTATGTATATATATATGTTATCAAAAATACAGCATTAAGCGACGTTTCCCATATTGCATTTCAGTTGCATATATTTATCGTGATTAGACGTAGGGTTAATTACCGGTCCGCAATATTTGTTTTGAAGTTGTTTTAATGGTCTGCGACGTCAAAAAGGTTGAGAGCCACTGGTTTAGTCTATGGTAATAATATGAATATGTGTGGGTTCGATATATTCCACTGCTGGTCCGTCGTACGTAGTAACGATTGAGATATGATAGTTCTCCTCTGGGCGATTGCGACACAATCACGAAAAGGAGGATCTGGGAATATTTCCAACAATGATATGTGTCATTATCTGTAGGTGACACTAAGATGTTTCGGCCAGGATTTGGCAACCCTAGAATGTCGCAGAGATTCCGCGTGGTCGGAGGACTACACTGGGCTGACCTGTGAAGAAAGTAACCTCAAATTTTGGTAGTGTTGGGGTCGGCTGATTCATTAATGACAAACTTGTATGAATAGACAGATGCCCGGAAATTGAAGAGAACGATCAATTGACAGTGACTTATTTTGGTGATCGCGTGCTAGGCTCCATTGCCTTCGCGCAATGTAAAAATCGTAAACCGTCGGCGTGGCTGCGATGCTTCTCCGGCTCTAAATGGAACAAGCCTGTCCCCACCTGCGCAGGTACATTCGTGTTCTTACCGATTTTATGCAGTTGTTGATCAGTAACAAAGAGAATCTACTTTTCTCGAGTATGGGACTTCAGCTTGCTTTATGTACTTAGACTACGTACTCGAGTATTATCTTCATACGCTATACTTCTATACAAAAACAATTATAGAAGTAAAATAACTTACTTTATACTTTATTGTACCGGTATCCAAGGCTATGTCTATGTCTAGCCTCTAACACTTGAGTCGGAATTTCACTCATAAATTGACGCAGATCTATCGAAGCACTACTTTCTACTTGACAAAATGTAGGATTTAAAAAGTAAGTAGTTTGTTCGCAGAACGGTTAACGATTAAAACATATGCTCACTTGTGTAAGTGGCTACAGTATATTAATTACTAGAGTGTATTTCAACGTATAGTTCGTTACTGATGACCTCTGCATACAAACAGGTGACATTTCAAAGATCTTTTTCATCTTCTCATGTGGAGAGTCCATACATCCAATACATGCTACTGTATACTTTGGTTACTCAACAGGAAGTAACTTTGATGTAAACAGACAATCCACTCTGCGCTCTCAAAATTTCACATGATTCAGTGTCGTTGCCAATTCATGTTTACGCAGATGGATCTTGCTCATTGTCAGAAGCACCTCACCTTCAGGCCACCGATTCATCCGGATCTTCGGATATCACGAGCGGTGTCACGGTAACCTTTGGGTGCAAAAATTCCAAGATGTCTCTACGTGGAAACAGCCAAGCGACCTGTATGGATGGGGTGTGGGATAAGGAACTGCCTACTTGCGGTATGCTCAATTTCGGATCAAGCATTATATAGCACTCAAACGTGTATGTATATGTACTTCTCAGCAGTCTACTTCTCTTGTCTCCAAGACATAATAACAGGAACCAATGGTTATGCCGTGATAATGAGTTATACAAGATAGCCCTAACCGTAGCACAAACGTAAACTTAGCCAAAGTTATATCTATAACCCCATCCCGCTATTTTGAATCACTTTCACTCACTATTTTCAGTGTCTGTTTTAAATGCTTCACGATGTTGAAAAGCGCTATTGAAATGCCTTTCTATTTTGACACTCTCTATTTTTCCCGGATGCCTAGAAAACCCATGGAGATGTGTTCAAAAATGATTCAAACCTTGCTTTTATCGAATTTTTATTCCCTACGCGTCTATGTCACCTAAATTCTTGCAGGCGCAAATATAACACATCTATCAACGTTGCAGGATGCCCCGAATTTGGCAGTTTGCCAGATCACCTCAGCGTAGAAATGCGGAACGGTAGATCCGTAGCACAATTTCGATGCGACCAATGGCACGACATGGTCGGATCCTCTTATCTAAAGTGTCTCGATTCGGGAGAGTGGTCGAATCCGGTACCTACTTGTCAAGGTATAATATTTTTTGCTTACTAATCCTGGCTTGGCAGAAAGTAAAAGGGATGTGGAATCGGAGTTACACGCTCAGCAACCACGGGTAGCATGGAGGAGAAAAACGGGGGTGCTGCCTTACGAAAGTATTGAATCTCCGTCGTCAAAGCAACTCGATGGTGCAGGCGAAAAAGAACATCATCATCTCTCTCTCTCTCTCTTTCTCTCTTCCTCTCTCTCTCTCTCCTCTCTCTCTCTCTCTCTCTCTCTCTCTCTCTCTCTCTCTCTCAGAGTCACATGTCTGGCGTCGCAGGTGTGAAAGCACAGTCGGTTGGAGTCTGGGTTCGTTACAATGCACTTGACTATATTCAAACGATAATATAATCTGGTCAACTTACCCGCAAATGCCTCAGAAAGGCCTGGAACTATATGAAACACATAGCTGAATATAATGAGATTATGTGAGTAAATTTGCAGTGGTGTTCTAGTATTAACGGGAGTACAGTAGGGCGGAGCATGAGCATGGACCGGAACCGAATTGGATAGCCGGTCGGATTTTCTCATTTTTTCCGGAGCCGGTTCAGAGCCGGATGAGTACTTTTCTGATACGGCCGGAGCCGGCACAATACTTTTACTAAGAATATTACAGCCTTACATTCTTCCACCCTCGATCCAATAGGTAAGGTGAAACGTTCATGGAAATAAACCACATGCTAAGTCCAAGTTGGCATAATTACTTCGGATAAGGGTTGGGTTCGGTCTTTGAGTTTTAAATGTCCTGTTTGCATTGTTTCAATCAATATTCAATACCATCCTGTGTGAAGATAATTATCATCGGCGTTTTTTGGGCCGGATCACGATCATTTCTAGAATCCAGCCTTGGAGTCGGACCAGAGCTTATAAAAACAGGATCGGAGTAGGACCATAGAATTTGTCGATGCGCTCCGCACTATTGAGTATAGTAGCAGACGGAGTTGGTATCTTACGAATGTCTGGAGTTGGAGTTGACGCCGAAGCCAACACCCCACAGCCGTGGAAAATATATATATCGTGACTTACGCGTACGGCAGGCCTGAATCTATTGCGACTCTTCGTCGAACATCTATTTTGCAGCATTCCGCAATCTCCTTGTTTAACAGAAAGGGGGTGTGAGATCGACGCGTACCTACTATCGAGTGGGATAACGGTCAATAATCAACCTAGCGATGGAGTCGGGAAATTTCCTCGACGGGCGACGGTTAGTAACGACTCTGATTTGGTCATATTCCCCCCGACAGAAATAATCTTGAAATAATGCCGTGTGTTATTCAAGTACTATGTAGGGCAGATGTGGTACCGATGGATCAAAAATTGCAAAATGATCTCTGGCCGTCATATCTTCAGTCGAGAATAGCGGATATTTTGCTGTCTCAACACTTTGATACAAGCTCTAACTGTCGCGGAGATTTACATGGATATCCTACTTTTCACAAAATATTTATAAACGTTTAAAATTTGTTGCTCCAACGTATCATCGGTCCCGACCCGGTGGGTCCAATGGCACATGACCGTGGGACCTATGAGACATACGCTCAAAACTCAAAGTTTTCAACTTGTTTTGTTGTGTACTATAATCTAAGCTACAGCATATCAATGAATAATGTTTCGTCGCCACCTACAAGAATAAAATAGATTATATCAACTCAAATGTTGGGATAAAATCACGAGTTGATTTCCGCCGAAACTTACAAAATTATTGCCACATACATATTACCGGAAAGTCGACATTTATACTTTCGAATACCTCGTAATAGCGATAAAACACCGCAGTAGGCGTGTTTTGTTGCTAAGTGATTAGTTGGTCCAACTATTTTGCTTGATTTGGCTGTGGTACCATAGGTCCCCCACCCTGTAAATACTGTAGATCAATTGAAAACTCGAGGATGGTATTGATTCGAAAAATATATGCCATTATACCCTGATACAAGCCCTATAATTCACATCAAAGAATATTGCGGGTTTGTTAGTCTGGAAGGTGTTATAGGAAAATGTATATGTCTATCCAAATTTACTTTGCACCCCCTAAAACGTAAATCATTTGTCACAGACCCCATAACTCACGCAAGTCGAATTTTTTTGCATGTGAGGAAAGATTCTGTCGGCGTGCCATTGTAGAAAAAGTCGCGTACTGTAATCATGGGATTATAATAGAGAACTTTTCAAGTATTTTCGGTCACAGTGTCTCATCGGTACCACATCTCCCCTACGTACGTGATTGCAATTTCGTGATTATTTGCGGATTTGTCTGGTTTACAATCACTGTTTCTGATAATATAAACTCAAGCGAAAGTAGAAGATGAGTGCGCTGAATAGAATATATTCGAGGAAATGGCTTACTTTTCAGATGAGATCTATAGCACTTGATTTTTACATCTTTTATGTCATGCATACCCGGCGCTCTGTGGAAAACAATGCTGGCGTACTTATATGGTGAATGAATGAGTGAGTGCAATCTTGAAGTTAATATTGCTTGTCTGCTTCGCTCAAGAAATCCGTGGAATACACCGGAGAGTATTTATCGAATTATATTATAATTAATGAAATTTAAAAAAGTCCATAAGTCGTCATTTAACTCCATAAATTACAATAACCTAATTAATATGATTATCAGGTACAGAGGCAGAAGTGAACTGAAAATACTGATATATCTGGAACTTACGAATAAGGCTAGGCACAACGATTCGAATAGTGATAGTCGATTATTTTTTTTCGAGTAACGAATATACGCTTTTACGCAGTGAGCAATATTTGAATGTTTCAAGTCGTTATTGCTGTTACAACGTTATAATCAAAGGTGGTCAAAGTATAGCCAAGAAAACTACTTCAGAAGCAGTGACACTAAAATCTACGTGAGTAAGTAGTTGTGAGCAGGAGTAATAACTACATTTTCATGGGATATCATGGAAACTGAACCCTGCGAACGGCACGGAGAGCTGGACCCGTGCTGCTACATGGTACGAGGTACAAAGCCTCCACGCATAGGAATTCCACCGCATCATGGGATGCAAATGATATAGTTTTGCTTTGGAATAGTGGTTCTTGACTTTCGTTTAACCCAGAGCCCCATCTCAGATAATGCCATGTGTAATGGTGCTCCCCACTGTATTATAAGGCCCGCAGTTGGTGCGAAAAGTAATGCAGCGCTCTATCAGACACTGCATTAACGATTTGCGCGATTATTGTATGCAGAGCAAAATTATGGTGGAATGAACATTTTGGACTCTTCTTTAAATTGTGTGATAGGTAAATTATAGTTGGTACTCGGAGAAAACAGGTTTTAAATTTCACCGTCCCAGTATCTCTCTTCCTCTCTCCCTCTCTCTCGCTCAATATTTCTACTTCACAAACTGTAAATAGTAAGTAAGTAAATCACAAAATATTAATAAGTAAAAGTAGAAATAGCGAAACATTAGATCTAATTGACTAAGTAGGCCTACTAAAAGTAGAGTACTACGAAAAAGTAGAAGTACTTCGTTACTAACCTCTTCTAGTTATAATAGCCAGACGGTACTCTAATGCTCGACCCGAAGCTTAAAACTCGACTGGGATTACAATCACCAGGGTACTCGATTTTGACAAGCCCCAGCACGCACAATGTAATATCGACAATCAATCAATCAATCAGGTTTATTAATATTTTCATCGTTTCAAAACATCACAAGACTGCGATACAATGAAAAGATAGGAAGGTGTCGAAACAACTTGGAGTAGCCATTATGGTCATACACACCCAGCTTAGCCTAGGCGAAGTAAATAAGAGGCATGCACGCTGAATGAAAAGTAATGCAGAGAATATACACGCAAGTGACAAAATGAGGTGGCATGTGGCGGAGGGCGAGGTCGATGTAAGGTCGTGGTCCGGTAATCCTGAAGACTGGCTAGTATTGAAATTGCTTGTATTTCAACTTGAATGCGGACATGCTCGACGACTGTCGCATAGCCGGCGAGATGCTGTTCCACAATTGGGGTCCGGCATACTTGATAGAGCAATGCGTTTTCTTGTATTCAGTCCTGATCATATGGTAGTTGTTCTTCGATGACGCCCGTGTGCTGTACTTGTGCGCTTTTGTCTCCGGGATGAAGTAATCGTTAAATTTTGAGGGACATTGACCGCAATGGAACTGATTCATAAACTTGGCAATTTCTAGCTTTCTCATATCTTCTAAGGCAACGCTATTCTGCAACGGGAAGCCGATTAAAGACATCACGTGCGGCGAAAAATCGCGTTGGTCGGAGGATTACGGGCTCATCGAGTGTATGGATCCGAAACCTACCCCATCTGACGATCGTATGTCGAACACGAAACCAACCGATTCCAATAGGCCCAAATGCAATTGCCAATGCGGCGTTGCCGGCGACGTAGACGAGATATTGGATTCGACAATATTGGCCAGAGTGGTCGGTGGCGACGAGGCAGTACCGCATGCTTGGCCTTGGCAGGTCGCTGTGGTGGTTCAAGGTGACACTGCCGATGAAGTAAGTCTGGAATTATGAATTAGGTCGTCGAGCCAGACGCTTAGGAATCACCTATTACCTGTTCCCTATTTTATTCATTTTATTTATATTTTTCCATGTTCCTGTGTGTTGTTGTTGTTGTTGTTGTTGTTGTTGCTGTTTGTTTGTTTTTCCATGCTTATTTTATTGATCAATTAGTTAATCTAACGTTTAGAGGGTAACTACTTATGCGTAAGATGCTCCTTAATTGCCTGGGTGGTTCAACTATATTGACATGGGTTATAGGAAGCAGAGTTGGATCAATTGTAATTTGTAATTGAGCTGAATGTAATTAATTACATTTTTTCATGTAATTGTAATTGTAATTGAAGCATTTCTATTTTGTGTAATTGTAATTGTAATTTGATTAAAATTTTACTCAATTACAATCTCAATTATATTTTCATGGAAACCTGACAATCACAACATAAAATAATCATTTAATCAATCATTGATTCGTCGCACCAGTGAAAATCCGGTACGAACCAGGATGACGACGAGGAGCCTTAAGGCCTTAGTAAACAGTCACCACATGTATTAATTAGCATGTTTACATCGATGTTCTATGCGTGCTGCGTTATAACTATATAATTCAGTCACGCTAAACCGTTTCCCATACTTCAGTAGCAACAGAAAACTTTGTGAATTACAATATAGGCTAAACCAGTGGTTCTCAAACTGGGGGCGAGCCTCCTTGGGGGGCGTGAAAGCATCTAAACGGGGCGCGACGCTCCAGTGAACTGAAATATTTTCCGCGCTTGGCCCTATTCACCTCCGTTTTATGGTTATTGCTCGGTGTATAGTCTGAATTTCGTATTGGAGAATTCTCTCATCAACAGTCATAACCTTCCATACCATCAAACTACATGTAAGGATTGCTAACTTTCTGGTTTCATTGTGTGCTATGACGATAAGGGGAGCACGAAATATTCACCGTAATAGAGTGCGTCTAAAAAGTTAGAGAACCAGTGGGCTAAACTAAATCTTAATATTTCAAAAATAGATGAACAGCAAATAAACTCTTCTGAAACCTGTACTGAACCATTTCCTACACCACGGTCAAAGTTTTTTTTTAATCTCTGACCAGTACCGAGGCTTGTTGCAACAATAGAAAAAAAATTCACGTTTCCAACCAAGGCTTCATCAAACTTGATCACACATTTGTAGAGATGTTATCCCAATATTACCTCCAATCTTGGCCAAATTTACTGGGGCTAGAAACTTTTCGCACCCTAATGTTTATCAAATGCAATCTAACAGTTTCCGAGCAAGTGAAAATGTAAATGCGAACCAAAATATTGTAATTCTTAGTTATCAGGAGGTTCTTTCCTTTTACATTTATTTTAATTTTACGCACGTTATCGGTATCATCCTTATCTCTGACACGTGACCAATTACATTACATTATCCTGACTCTGCTCTGAGTAGCCTAATTGTTTGATTACATTTCATTGACTGTCCTGTAGCCTAGTCGCTGTTAGTCGCTCAAATCTTTGGTTCTTAACAGTCGCTTGAAACATTTTTCTGTGCTTGCAGTTTTCAGTACACAGGATTAGGAATAGTTCGAATACGATTTTGTTTTTTTAATTAAAGGGTGTTCTACATATCAGCAATGAAACATGAATAGCTTGAGATTGTTGCTTATTACGTCGCTACGGTTGTCAAAGAACACCTCTTTACAGAATCAATTACCTGTGTAAAAGTAATTGTAATTGTAATTAAAATTGTAATTAATTACATGTTTAACAGTAATTGTAATTGCAATTTGATATTTTTAGCATTGAGTAATTGTAATTGTAATGTAATTGAAACATGCAAGGAAGTAATTGTAATTGTAATTGTAATTGGATTAAAATATTGTAATTGATCCAACTCTGATAGGAAGATATATATTATTGTACTTGATGTTTTGAGGCATAGTCTATACACTGACTCATGATATACAATATACATACTCACCATCTGTGCATAGGGGAGATGTGGTACCGATGGATCAAAAATTGCAAAATGATCTCTGGCCCTCAAATCTTCAGCCGAGAATAGCAGATCTTTTGCTGTCTCAACACTTCGATATAAGCTCTACCTATCGCGGAAATTTACATGAATATCCGCCTTTTCAAAAAATATTTACGAACGTTTAACATTGTTGCTCGAACGTGTCATCGGTCCCCACCCGGTGGGTCCAAAGGCACACGACCATGGGACCTATGAGACATGCGCTCAAAAACTCAAATTTGTTAACTTGTTTTGTTGTGTGCTATAAGCTAAGCTACAGCAGGCCAATGAAGAATGTTTCGTCGCGACCTTCAAGAATAAAATAGATTGTATCAACTCAAATGTTGGCCTAAAATCATATTTTGATTTATGCCTAAACTTACAAAATTAATGCCACATACATATTACCGGAAAATCGACATTTTGACTTTCAAATACCTCGTAATAGCGATAAAACACCACATGTATCTATGATTTACAGCCTATATGTATGTAGGCGAGTTTCTGTTAAGTGATTATTTGGTCCATCTATTTTGCTTGATTTGGCTATTGTACCATAGGTCCCCCACCCCATAAATATCGTATTTGACTTGAAAATAGTCCACTCGAGGATGGAATTGATTCAAAAAATGTGTGCCATTATATACTCTGATACAAGCCCATATACTTCGCATCAAAAATTATGGCGGGTTTGTTAGTCTGAACCAGGGATATCTAGAACTATAGTTCTAGATACCCCTGGTCTGAACGGCAATATAGATCCAAATATACTTTACACCCCCTAAAACGTAAATCATTCGTCACAGACCCCACAACTTACGCAGGTCGAATTATTTTGCATGTGAGGAAAGATTCTGTCAGCATGTAATTGTAGACAAATTCACGGAGTGTAATCACGGAATTGTCACGGAGAATTTTTCAAGTATTTTCGGTCCCAGTGATCCATTGGTACCACATCTCCCCTATATCATGAGTGCATGATGTGCGTATGCCGTTGGACAAGGAATTTGCAGATATAGCCTTTTGAGGCGAACGTCCCGTATATACCAGGCTTATCAGTTTAATTGTATGTCACATTTTGCCGAATTGCATTTTTGTTATGTATGATATTGATTTTCACGGTCGATAATAAAAATTCTCTCCCCCTCTCTCTGTCATCAGACGATTAAAAACGTGCAAGGTGGCGGCACACTGATATCGCAAAACTGGATTCTGACGGCCGCTCACATTTTCGAGTATGAAAAAAGGCGGAATAAGTGTTGGCAGCCGCGTTTCGTCTTTGGACTAGGTTTGGCTAAACTACTGATAAATAACCTGGGGATAGATGCGCAATACGTCAGAGTTGGACAAATATATATGGTTAGGGTTGCATTTAAAAGAAACGGCGTTTTAAAACGCTTTGTTTAAAACAGAGTTTTAAAAGCAAGCCTTTGAAAAAAATTTGAGTTTGTTAAGTGGTAAAATTATGCCATAATTGTGTAAATACTTTACAAAACACATGTTGTATGATCCTACGGACAATTACCACCCGATATAGCCGACGTATATCGATATGGGATGGTTGCAACCCTCAAAATAGTCGGTTCAACAGCAATAAATAGTACTTACATTTCGTGAAGGGAGCCATTTTACCCAATATTTTCAATTGTCAATGTCAATCCACTATGACGACGTCATAATTGAATATTTGTGACGTCATGACCTTAAAAAAACATGAAAAACAATAAAAAACATGTTTTAAATTAGGGCCTTGATTTAAACATGTTTGTTTAAAATGAGTTTTGTTTTAAATGCAACCCTAGATATGGTAGTATAATTAGACTTATTATAGGGAAATACTTCTGATGTAATTCTAATCTAATTTGTGAAATGTTTCCATGTTCTCATTTTAATTTTAATGTAATTTGAGGATTTCCTGAAAATGCTGACTGGGAGAATTGCACAGTGCGAAACCATCTAATCTTAGTGTAAAGACATTTGCCATGTCGTGCTTAGCAGGGCGAACTCTGATTTGATTTGATAACTGAACTTGATTTTTGCTTTTTCTGACTCGGATTCTATTCAATTGCCAATTTTGTTCCGATTTCAGTTATCAAGTTGGAATCTATTTTTTTTTAACTGTGTAGCTAGATATATCCTAATTCAAATCAAATTTGGCTTAGCTAGTTGGCGAACTCTGTAACACGTTACTGCACGATCGGGAAAACAGTTAGGAGTAAAAATCGGCATTGTCGCGAACGGAGCACCGAAATAAGTTATTGTTATATGCACCTACACGTAGGTTAATTATCTACAGCAGTGATTCCCAACCGCGGCCCCCAGCTAGCCTTCTTGTGGCCCCCAAAAAATATTAGGAAATCGAGTTATGACAAAAAATAAAATTTATATTTATAAAATACACTTGCTTGGCTTGGAGTCTGGAGTTTTTAAATAGGATTGCAGGAAAGTCGTGAGTAGACTGCTATCGATACGACACTGTTTTTTCAATGCAATGTGCCATGACCTTCCAGTTAAACGAGCAGTAGCTATAGATATAGGTGAAGACAGGACCCTAACTGCCGCACGCCCCACCCCTAATGAAGATCGAACGGGGCTCAAAATTATTTCGTGAATTAGCATAAATTATAGAGTATTTTTTTTCAATTTATGCATCTTTTTCATTTTTTTGTTATGGGCGTGATTTCATGCTGCCAAATATCTTGATTTTTGGGTACTCATCCCTCCCCCCCCCCCCCCACCCATCAAAAGAAAATGCGCAAGATTTATGGAAATGAGCTTTTGGCATATCGGCGTTGGCCATTACCTCGCCACGACGCACCAAGACATATTAAGTTTCAGGCCATGTAACATGCGACTCCAAGAAGTGTGTCAGAACGATCGGCAGCGAGAAAATCTTGGCCGAACAGAACTGCCCCCATGCTGACCGAAAACTTCGTTATATATACAAAATACTGTCTTGGCAATCTGAACCTCACGAGACAAATACAATCCCGCGGGGAAAAATTATATTCCAGTGAAGAAATACCAATTTGAAATCGTGTGCGTCTCTTAGTTTAGAAGCCTACGTTTGGGCGATTCTATATTTTTTGATATGGCAGACAGGAGGTCACGAAATAAAATGTTACGGAATCTTACTAATGGGACCTACAGTTTCCAAGACATCTCACTCAGCTCTACCAGTAAATCTGATCACCTGAGCAGCGAGGACAAGAAATTGATAGCAATATATATGCAATTTCCGATCATGTTGACCGATTTTATCATGAATTATCGAACATTTTCGCGTTTCGCGCTGGCTCACTTAACAGTAGGCTACAACTAGTTTTGTGGCAAAAGCGAACATGGTGATAGGGGTAGGTTTATCACCCGATGGGAGCCCAAGACCCAAGTTTATTATTTGGGGGAGGGGGGGCTGACGAAGTGCTTTTCCGTTCCTGCCAACGGGTATACGCCTGAAGATGTTTAATTATTATTGAGGGGCCCTACCTTTTCAAACACACCTCCCTCGGCTCTACCTATAAAACTGATTACGTGAGCAGAGAGAGGATAAAAATTGATGGCATTATATATGCGATTCCCGATCATTTGACCGATTCAATCATGAATTACAGAAAATTTTCGCGCTTCGCGCGTCCAGGCGATAACACCTTACTCACTAAATCGCCCGAAAGCACCATATAATTGGTAGTCGTATAGCTCACGACCGAAGCGTCCGCATATTTTGATAGGTAGGTCTTTATCGAAAGCTAGTTTCGCAAGGATTCCAAAAATACAAATTGAAATCTCGCCAGGGCAATAAAACTACTCCGAAATAGCCACCAAAGGTCGATTGTTCTGAAGAATGGCAGCGCAGCAACACAATGACCATAACAATGGCCAACGGCGTCAAGCGATTGATCGGAAACATGCCAATTTTCATATTTCGATGACTATTTTGGGTCCGTTTCATTGCCCTGGTATTCATGCGGCCCCGACCGTACTCTGAAATTCTAAATTTGGCCCTGACACCGAAAAAGGTTGGGAACCACTGATCTACAGCTATATGCAAAAGCCACCCTACTAAATCTCGGGTTTCGACTTGACGCAACAATGGAACTCACGAGTATTTATATGCAGAATTCATGCCATGCCATTTTGGCATCCTAATTAGGGACGGTTTGCGTTCGCGTTCGGTGTGTGAACCTTGGAATTACAAGTTTTCACCTCATTATAACATATTTAGTTGAAATTCTTTCTGTTTCAACTTTGGACCACTCTCTGCATGTCGCTGGCAGCGTGTAAAGAAATTCAGCTCTAAACGAGCATGCACCTTTCCCTTTTTAATTTTATTTGCTTTATCAGAAAAGTTTTCTTAAAATATTCAGCTTTCCGTTTGTGAATATTAGTGAGCTCGGACCGCAATAACAGATTGACATCAACGAAATATATATAAAGATTTCATCGTTGTCTAATTCCAAAAGTATAACAGACGTACCGGATCTATCTTGATTTGATATGTTTATTGTATCGTAATAAGACAAATCCTTCAGATCGGAGTGTTAGCTACTGTATAACATAATTTTGAAGTATTATTTGTAGCAAGTTTAGAAATTGGTATTTCACTCCGATAAATATAATATAGTAGTAATCTGACGCCTTAAGAATACAGTGTCCCGTGTCGCCAAGTCCGTTAGGGAGTAAACTTTAGTCCCTTGCAATTCCTCGTCAAAATTGTTGGCAAGGCGACGGAAAATGCTGAGTTTATGGGATGATTATAGCTTTTTGAATGTTTCACTTGATACATTTGGTGATACTTAAAAAGTCGGCTTTTATTCAATCTTGTGGCATAATGTGGCCTGAGTCGTCGATAGGTAGGCTATATCGCGCACACTGCATATTAATATTGCCTTACTGAATCATAGGGTTGGAATTAGCAATATGACATGACGTGGCGTGACGTCATAGGGGTTCGCGGTCACACGAACTAGAACTTTCAGGGGTTCGCCCCGGCCCTGGTGGAAGTTTATGGTGTTACTTCTCCGTAAGCACGGATGCTCACTATACTTTGATCACCTTTTATCGGCCCTGTGGTGTTTCCGGAAATCCCGTAGCATCCCATATAACATTATACGACTTTAATTTTAATTTATGCGTTTTCAGGTACGCACAACGTTTCTTCTTTGGCGGATTTGAATGGGCGTGAAGTTTTTTACCTGGCTTCAGATATTTACATTCATAAAGATTTCAGTAATAAGGGACTCGCGAACGACATCGCATTAGTAAATACTTCCAACCATTTGATTTAAGCAAGACACACAGACAACCCATTTATATACTTTGCGTCGTAGGTGCGGGTCGGTAAATATTTCAACATCACCACGAACCGAGTTATCGAAGGTCCTAGTCTTGGAAAAGTCGTCTTTAATGAATACATCAGGCCTGTGTGTCTCCCATGTATGGACACATGCAATGGAATAATTCCTCGGGGGAAGAACTTCAACGCAAAAGAATGCGCTGAAATGACAAGTGGGTTATTAACATGGTTGCATGCATACAGAGTTCGTCAGTCTGCAGTTATTCTTTTCGGAAGTAGTCAAAAGCTTTCCGTATTTGCACCACTTACTCAAGTGGTTATCCTATACTTACCTGTTATAGGCTACTTTTGATGTTGAAAAGAAGTTTTTAGAATATTGTACATCACTTTTATAAATGGAGTGATCGCAATCTACGTGTGAATTTGCTCGTTTATCACAGTGACTGAATATCAGTGAACGAGAATTGTAGTAGTCATTTTGCGCGAGTTGCGAAGATGTACACTGTAATTTCCAAAGTACTGTCTTCCGATTAACTGTTAAGCTGCTTCTAGTTACAATTTAGTGCACATTTACGACGTTACTTCCACCTCTATACTTGAGTATCAATGCTGACTAGTTGGACCACCTTTGCATTTTTATCTAAGAGTAGGAACGGGCAACATACGACCTGTAGGCCGGATCTGGCCCGCAACGTGATTTTGAGCGGCCAGCAGACAGTTTTTGGTCGTACTTGATAATGAAGCCAGAGGCCACAGTCTGCCGCAATCCCTCGCCACTTGCTTACTACGCCATATTTTGGTGATAGTGTGTATAGCGATCAAGAGTGGATCTCATATGTGTAAGTTCGTCAACACGAGAAGGCTTGCATTACCGGCCTTTACGCATGAACTCAACCCTAATGAATTGATAATTTAGTGAATTTGAAAAAAATCGAAACCTCTTGTTCGTATACAATACATTTACCAGAGGTGTGCAACATACGGCCCACGAAGGGATTTTGAGCGGCGCGCAGACAGTTTTCGGTCTTACATTCACAGTCTGCTGCAATAATTCTTCACTATACTTGCTTACTACGTCAAATTATAGCACGTAATTCTTTCTTTTTTCGGACACAAATAATAGTGATTGGTACTTGTTCTTTAATTGTTATATTTGTCCTACATCCAGTCAGAGTTCAATGAAACTGTTCGCAACTTTGACCGACCTCCGATGTCTCACTTCAACAGCTATTGAAGTACATTACGTTCATAAATTCATTGAATATTGTTTTGGTCTCCATCCTTTAAACTTATAGTCTACAATAAATGCGATTAATCCTGTAAATATAAGTGGATAAATAGGCGTTTACTGTATCGATTTAGCAACTCGACCCGCCAAGTGGGCTACTTCATGAGTATATCCGGTCCGCCGACTGCAGAAGTTGCCCGCCCCTGCTCTAGAGTCTAGCTATAGACAGTAGGCTACTCATAACTGCTCCCTGTCATTGCCAGCGCTTTATCTCGTTGTTTTGTCCCGCAGAAAAAGTGTTCAAGCGCATCGAAATCGACAACACAAATACCTTGAGCAGCGCAGTCGTGACCGGATATGGTCACACTACGAAGAGGTCACCTGTTGGTGCTGGCAGAGTTAAAACGGCAAAGAGATTACAGCAAGGCGTAATGACTCTCAAGAGTGAAAAGTAGTGAGTAAACTGTGTACACAGAAATACATACCCCGCGTTGCCAACATACAACAGCGACTGCAATACCAAGGCATAACAGCATACAACAGAATATCGCAATACTCATGATTACTTTCCGCCCACATCAAGTTCGGGCAGTGAGACGTCTTGTCATAGTGATGTCACAACTGAATCAGCGGCGTGATTCATTTTACTTACAGTTACAAATCATTATGTCTCTGTTGGTGACGCTTCTGCATAATTGTCATACGTGATCAGCACCAAGGTCTATGTAGCAGTGGTTCTGAACCGTTACTGACTTGCGAAACACTTCCGCTAATCTGCCAGCGTTCGTGCAGGAAGCCCAAATTTACGAAGAGTCATAAAAACACATAAATCCTCTACAACAGAGTGAACAACACACATCTTACTACACAAAATGCATTACTACCGATTACTAATGCACAAAGTGAACTGCCTCAACAAGAGTGGTAAATGAACAAAACCATTAAAATATAATTTTCATACGATACGAAAACAATATGATGAATCTTTCTTACAAATCAGTGTGACTTCTGTTTTTCCCTTTCAGATACCAGTTCAAAAATGCGGGGCTTTCTTTAGGTAGTGGTGGTGGTAGCGGTGGTGGCGGTCACTAACACAGAGACCGTTAACCACCGTGGTATGTAGGCCTAAACGAGTAGAGTTAGGCCACATATAGTTTTGTGGAATGAATTTACAAGTTTTCCGTTCCTATACAGCTGTAGCAGGATGCTGAAGAAGATGGGAGAAGAATATAACTCAGTACCAAAAACTGCAGAAGGTACCATATGCGTTTCTGGGGGCGGCATAGTCGACGCATGTACAGGCGACAGTGGTGGACCCCTCGTACGACTGGTTAGTGAAGAATGCACTTACATAATATTCTTCCGTGACCGTCGAAAGAACAAATCAACAACTCCGCATATCTTTCATACGTGTCGACGATCGCAAGCGTATCAGCACCTACACTATATACTATCACTCATTTGTATCGCTATTATATACAATCTCAATATTACTAATTAATCGCAGACATCAATGTGAGGTGGCGATCGGCGCAAGTGGGCATATTAAAGCCTTTAACGATAGTGGGTATATAACGCAGCGCAGGTACGGTAATAAGAAATATCTGCCCGATGTAAATGACCATAGTAGTCGAAACAACAAGAGTACTGAAACAACAGAAACATATATAAAGGTCATATTGGGTATCGTTAGCGTGTATTCATCGAAAATCTAATCTTCCGTAGATATCACACCCCCTAATAAAGTGAGACTCGCGAGACGATTTCGTTGTACCTGTGACAGCCTCTCGACCAAATTGCTACTAAGCAGGACAAAGCCATGCCGAATTCAGCACAAGGCCGCTGGTGAAAATGTTTACCTTTTTAAGCCAACATATGAGCTAACGCTAAGAACATACCAAATTAATCGATTCAACTCAAGGCCATAGCAAGCTAACTTGGTAATATACATTTCGTCAGCGGATAGTCCGACCGGTAAAAAAACATGTCTACTTTAACGGTAGGCTACTTTACCACAGGGTCGTGGGGTCCGCATGCCTCATAGTTCGGATCTACCTGAATATGTTCGGCCATATATTGCTCAGTCAAAAAATGGTTTTGCGTTAAAAAGCACCTTTTTAGAACGGCCAACTTTTTCACAGCGGGAATTTTAGCTCAAATATCGGCCAAGGGGTCCACGAGACAAAAAAGGTTGGGAACCACTGTTATAGAGTATATTTTGGGAGAATTATTCAAACTCGAAATTTTCTTCGCGCTATTTAATGTCGCTACATGTCTTGATTTTAATACGCGTACCTCTCCCCCACAAATACCCATAATTTATAATTAGGCATTTCGGCGCCAGTCATTACCGCGCCACGACACTCCACGACATGTCAAGTTCCGACCAGCACACGATACCGCGAATTGTGCTGCCAAAAACATCGGTGGCGATAAAACCTTATCCGAAGAGCCACCGCATATCCACCGACACCCTTTACATATCCATCCAATTGTCCATTGTTCATTGCCGGCGCCATCATCATCATCATATCATCATCATTGGTTTATTAGCAATTTTATCAGTTCAATACACCACAAAAATGCGATACAATGAAAAGACAGGAAGATGTCGCAGCGACTTGGAGTAGTCTATGGAATCAGACACCCACCTTGGCCTAGGCGATATAAAGAGGAGGCATACACACTTAATGAAAGTAAAGAAGATAGCATAGAAAAAGAAAGCGGCAAGAAATAGGGCGGCATGCCATGGGAAGCGAGATCGATAGGTCAGTCGTGGTCCGGTAATCTTGAGGATGGACTGTATTTGTAGTAGTAATTGCTTGTATTTCGACTTGAATGTGGAATACTCCTGTCCTGGCAATCTGGGCCCCACAGTACAAGAATGACACGCGTAATAGGGAAATGATGGACCCCGCGAAGGATTGTCAACACGGAATCGTGTGCGTCGTCTCGCGAACGAGGTTTTTCTTTTAGCTTACTCAGCATTTTGAGGATTCCGATATCTTGGCCTTCGACTTCGCTCGCCCCCATGTCCCAGCCCCCCATCCCAGAAGTTCGGTTAATCACCCTATGGAGGGCCCCAAACCATTTTTTAAGGAGGGCTGACGAAGAACTATTTCGGCCCTGTCTATATCACGGCCAGGGCATGTGTACCGTACCATATGTATCTTCGAATCCAAATCGTATTCTAGGACCTCGCAACACATCCAAATATTAAAACTAGAAATTTAGTAAATATCTAAGTCCATATTTGCTAATGAGTTCAATTTATTCAAAATACTCAAATTCCGACTCAGTTTCTTGTATAATTCAATTCATCTTTTCACACAATCAGAATTGTGTTATGAATGTATGGGTCAGCCTTCGTCAATATTTGAACTCCGCTCGTAAAATGAACGTGAATCTTTATTCCAGGTGAAAGCGAAGAATGGTGAATGCTGGCACCAACTTGGTGTCGTAAGTTGGGGCGTCGGATGCGCCACAAGATACCCGGGATTTTACGTTGATGTTGTAAATTTTGTGCCTTGGATAATTGATATTGTATTCAAAAATGCGTGAAGAAGTATACTTATCCGCTGTATCATGTATAGGCCTATACGCCCATATATCATCAATTTCTTTTTCATTATCGCAAGTCAATTGCTTCTTTTTGAAATGGCGAAAGAAATGTTTTAAATAAACGAATGAGAAATAACAAAAGTACTTCTTAATCATCTTATCAACAGAATATACTCTAATAAAGTTGTCTTGTGTTTTTCCTCGCGGGGCCTTTGTGGAAATGTGTAGTTGTGCGCTCAAGTTCCTGGAATCGTCATAATTCCCCATATTTTTCAAGATACTTCAAGTCCCAACATTGGTTCATCAAAAGAAATAGAACGAAGATTTGGGTCACGAAAACCATCAACACTCGCCGCTTGTCTTGAACATAGTTATATAGACTGCCACGGTTTTCAACTCCCTGGAAGGCAGCGAATCCACAATCACCATACATGCATTCATCGCACCCTTTGCAGTTTGAGATATAAAATGTGCTTTGTTCGATAACCACATAGCCGGCTACCCTTAATGGAAACTATAATGACATCTATCGTAATTTAAGCGATCTCTCGCTGATTCCTAAGAGGGGAATTGTAGCCTAATCTATATAGTCATTACCAACAATAAAGCTGTAGGCTACATTTGTTTTCTTATCTACTGTTAGAACTGGTCGCCAAAATATTCTGTAAAAAGAGGTATGAGTATCTCAGACGCTTGACCTCCACCCTACCCCAGGGGCTCGCTCGTACCCGCGCTAAGGGCCGCTGCACTTGTGGTTCCTAAACCTACAAAGTTTCATCTTTATCGCCCTCAAGCAAGACTTTATTAGTAACGAAGTATTAGCCTACTACTTCTCTGGAGTAATTAAGTAGCCTATGCTTTATCTTCTTGTGTATTACGTGAAGTATAGTTACAGTTCTATACTTCTAGTTCAACAGTGTTTTGGGGAGTTGGCGTGGTTAGTTATTCTATTGATGCGGCACGAGAGAGAGAGAGGGGGGGAAAGCGTCTTTATTTTGATCCTACCGAATCCCGACATTAACCCTTATATATACTAGCCTATCTTAACCTCAAACCTAACCCTAACCCGATCCTCATTCTAAACATTACCCGACCCTAACCCCAAATTTTACACACATTCTGCAGTGTCACATGCTGTCATGCTCATGTGACCACGTACTGTTTTGGCAATTTGAAGCTTTTTTCGGTTGAGTGTCATTTTTTCGCTACCCGGGTCTGGTTACTGATCTGTCGCGTATGTCCTCTGAAATTTGTTGCCGTGTCTGGCATGCAATCGCGCCAGCCACCAATCGCGCAATAGCTAATAGCGCCCCCTTCAATACTAAGTCTTAATCAGCTCAGAAATCGTTGGCCATTTTGGATGCAGACAGATCTCATCATCATCATCATCGTGATTGGTTTATTAGCAATTTTATCAGTTCAATACACCACAAAAAATGCGATACAATGAAAAGAAAGGAAGATGTCGAAGCGACTAGGAGTTGTCTATGGAATCAGACACCCACCTTGGCCTACGCGATGTAAAGAGGAGGCATGCACACTGAATGAAAGTAAGAAATATAGTATAGAAAAAGGAAGCGGCAAGAAATAGGGCGGCATGTCATGGGAAGCGAGATCGAATCTCGTGCTTTTATTAGCAAAAAATCGGGACTCGAGTCATTACAACGCTGTAAGGCAGTTGGATGACGGACGAAACCACCGTTGTGCCATCCGTAATGCCTGACACCGTACCGTATCTCGATAAATCTGGATTTCGCTGCTACATATATATATATATAGGTGTCTGATTCGGGAATATACTGAGTCAGAGTGGCTGACAGATCTGCCGGACGAATAGCCTGAGATAGGGTCTGCGACTATTCGACCGGCACCGGACGAGTAGACACTTCCAAATACATTCCAGATGATAGGTTCTTTTGTAATCTATCATAAGGCATTTAACGGATATGTTTTGGTAAATAAATTCCAGATGATAGATTGCTATTGGCAGGGTGCAGACGAAAATGAATATCATACCTCTCTCTATCTCTCTCGTCATATGGAAAGTAGTTTTATGATCATTTCAATAAATTCTATGGGTGAATGAATCAGAAAACGGGTCCTACCCACTGAGCTGCAGCAGGTGGCGATATACTAAAAATGTCCCGCGACCAGAAGGACCAACAAAACCCGACCAAGTCCGGCAGCTGATATATCTCCATATCGCCACCAGCCGGTTTGAGGAAAATTTTGAAGTGCACCTCGCGTTTTCTGGCATCAACCAAAGGGCGGCGGGCATTGGCTCGCTTTAGCTTTGGCTTTACCACAGGGCCGGCCAACCCGTGGCCCGCGATAAGGTTTTGAGTGGCCCGCGAGGTTATTTTCGAAGTTAGTAATGTTATCAAAAATGGATTGCCCGGATTGTGAACTTGCAAAGCCAACCAAAAATTTGATTGTGTGGCCTCAACACTTCACTTAGGATGTGACGACTCGACTAGGATATCAGCTCCGACGCATTGGCAGACCCATAGGCCAGTGACATTTTTGGTAGATCTTCGTCTTCGTTCATTACAATAAAGCAGAATATTCCGCGGTGGAATTATCTTCACGATTCCCGCAATATATATTAATATTGTTACCCCCTCCTGAAAATGAAAGAACGCCTAATGTATACCAGATTGAGTGCATATTTCTATATTCGCAATTACGAGAGAAATCGTCGCCCAACACGGCCTTGCGTTTGCGCTCGCAGAAAGACCGTCGACGATGAAACCTATAGGCACAAAATGATTGACGCGTGTTGGCCAAAGCTTTCGATATCGAGATGTCCAGGCGCCGAATAGGCCAGTCCTTGCGAAGTGAGTCCAGCGATATACAGCAGGCCCGCAATATGCTCAAGTAACAATATTATTGACCTATATTGTTGACCTATAAGTTTTCAAGAATTTTTGCGCTTCGCGCGGATAGTGGCCCGCGCAATGGTTCATCGCTTGTATGTGGCCCTTCGGCCGAAAAGGTTGGCCACCCTTGCTTTACCATAAGGACGTAGCGCGAGCGGGAGGGCCTTCCATGTTCGTAGGTTTGACCGGCAACTGCGGTACGAATATACGAAGTATGGCAACTATCACGCGCGGATGTAGAGGAGCTTGTACCGGTATGTCGGATAATAGTAACGCGTGCACGTGAACCGAATCTACAATTCCTTCACCGTAAAGCCTAAGCGAAAGTACATTGTATGGCATGGTATTGCGTTGAAGTGGTTTAATTGTTTGTTTATATCATCGTAGTGCATGTAGTTGGATAGTAAAAAGTAGACACGGCCGGATGGAAATGGAGATCAAACACCCACCAAATAAGACTGTTGGTCACATGCTTAGTCAGATTGATTTACGGTACATTGCAATAGGAATAGCCCCCCTATGGAATCTCGGTTCATTTTTTTTAAAAACCTGCGTGATGAGAGCTTTTCTGCATAGAATAATTAAGTAATTGAACAGAAAGTTCTGCGTGACGTTGCCACCAATTTCACTCTGGCAATAGCCTATATTGGTAATTGGTATAGGACAGAACTGGTTCCTGCCCGTTTCATGGCAATTTGGGTTTGGTCAAGTCCACTTTCTATCTTTAAATTAGAGTTGGGAGCTAGTTACGCTGGTAGGTAAGGGTATTGGAAGGCTACACTGTATGTTGGAGTCCGTGATAGTGATATTAGGGTTGGGATGAGGTTTAAAGTAGGGGTTAGTAATTATAATTAGGCTGGGGTGTCATAGGATTAGGGTTGGGAGTAAGAGTACAGAATGCTCCCACGATACGTCAATACCCTAACCCTAATTCAATTAAAAATGCGATAAATTTTGATATGTTCATGGGGAACTCTGATTGGTGATGGTCATGTTGTTATGGATAAGAAAGTAGACTAGACACAAAATTTAAATTGAAGTACGGCAACTTACTGAATGTATTAACGTTTATGTGACTTCCGCATCTGAAATTAAGTCCGATTGCAGAATCACAGTGTATTTGGTTGCTAAGTATTCAAATTTTATCCGCATCTATTTTAGGAAACTCTAGTAATTTATTTATAATGAAATATTGGTAATCGAGAAGTTTCATCAACTTTCATACTTGTACCAAGATGACATCAAAGTCTTCTCACAGCGATGATGCCGTCGAACAATTCACTTCAGTATCGCACCGTACAATCGTTCTCAATCCCGAAGAACTCAGAATCTGGGAAATGTACTACTACGCCGGTCTGCTCGTCGACCCACAGGTTTTTAGAGCAATTTTAGACCTCTTGCGCATGGATATTCACCCCAAAGCCGTGATGGACATGCTAGAAAAAGTTATGACGAACAGCAGGTATTCTGCAGAAAAGAAAACCGCTTCTAAAGACAAGGAGAAATCGTCTGCACTTGCCAATCAAGCAACAGGAAGAAAGTACTCAAAGTCTAGCCGCTCGGATGGTAGTAGAGATGCAAATTTGAGGACATTTCGAAAGTCTCAGAAGTCTGCGGGTTCAACATCTAGCGCTTCAAAATCTGAAACTGGATAGTGTTGGAAAGGGCCAAAGGGGATTAAGTGAAAGTGACGTGTGTCAGCCTTGGGCAACTCTGATATACACTTGGCGGCATGGCTTCACTCGCCATGTGCCTCTGCCACGAATGCTGCACAAATTTTATCACAAAAGAGATTCAATCCACAAATGTGTCTATAGCCCCATATGTGCTCCCAAGGTGTCAAATTAGAGAGAATAGAGGTTCAGGTCTCTTCAATAACTGTTCTTGGGCGTTGAGCTTACCGTTAATTGTTTTCCTGGTAATCAGTTTGAGATCTACATCGGTTGTTGTAGGCTATAACGGGCCAAACTTGTGATGTACTTTCCGCATGGGGCATGTCTTACAAGCTGTCTGGCTTTCAATTCGTTCATATGAAATAATAAAAACTTTTTGGATTGTTGTGGCTTTGCAAGACAGGACACAGTCGGTAATGTACACGGCTGCTTTTGGGTACAATTAGTCTTATAATGTAGCCTAGAAAATAAGGACTGATATTTCCAAGTTTGGTCATTCAAATGTATGAAGTGAAGATAATTATTTTGCATAATACATAGGATTCTTTTATATTATTGCTATTTCATCCTGTAGTATTTTGTTTATTTTCAACATTGTGAACATATTGGTAATTTATGTTTTTGTAGATTTTTTAGTATTTCTTCGGGAAATATAATATCTTCCAATAACTACCTGTCATGTCTGGAATCGCTCCAGCCCGGTTATCTGAAGAAAGACGTGCGTGGCGAAAGGACCACCCTTTTGTAGGTTACTTTGGTCTCGGCGTATTTTCATAATCATCCATCGAGTTTCCCTTTGCAGGGATTTGTCGCGAAACCAATCAAGAATCCAGACGGAACCTTCAATTTAATGACCTGGGAATGCGGTAAGCTCGGTTGGTGAATATCTTGTGCTCCTGATTTGATTGTCTGTTGTTTTGCAGCCATTCCCGGGAAAAACGGAGTAAGTGCATTTGGCTTTGACATATCTACACAGATACCCCTAGATAGTCATTACTAGGAGAAGTTTTTGTTGCACTAAAATCGCGAGAAAGTTGCATTTAATTTTAACAAAATTTGCATTTCAAATTTTTGTCGAGTTATTAGCGTATGAGATACTCGAAAGGTTCTGTTGTTTAACCTAGTTCCTGCAGAGCTGTCAAATTTGTTACTTTATTGCCATTTAACGCACGGTCTGGTCTGGCGAAACCGCGAAAAATTACATTTTCTCCGGCGTATAAAAAGAAAATTACGCAATGCGGGAATAATTTCCCCCCCCCAAAGCCAAACAGCATAGCGATAACCCACTCCCCCTAAAACAAGTCAAATAACACACCCCAAACCCCCTAGGTCTGCAAACTTGACCCATGCCAATACTGAAAAACTCACTCTTGATGACTTCAACAAAAACAATAGCCTGAAAAAGGTGACTCAGTGAAAATGTAATTTTTGGCGGTCTCGCCTGGGCGCTCGTGAAATGGGAAACTATCTCAAATTTGAATGACAGAATTGCTTCAGACACGGTCGTGCTTGGCAGCGGTAGTTGAACTTCTTGCTTGCAAGCCATTGTGTCATAGATAGCAGTGAGATGCAGCTAACCCATCATATAGCTCTTTGTTTCGCAAATCATAGAGATTAGAACCGTACTAGAAAGAGTTTAAAGCATGTTTTTAAATCACTCCTATACATTTTAACACAATATTTGATGAAGCTGCAGTAAAAATTGACATGAAAAATAGAGAAAAGTTGCACTATAAAATCCCTCCAAACAGCTTAAAACATCATAGTAGGCCTTCATATATTCTGAGTATCTAGGAAGCTGTAAAAAAAAGATGCAAAAGCATGCCCTAGTCATCACTAATAATTTTTAAAATGTAGCACTTGATGTGGTTCAGCACCACTAAAATTTTGGAATCCGAATTCATCCGGCTCCGACTGGCAATTTGACAATCAGACTTCGAAAAAATTAAGTTTGTTCCCAAAATCTGGCTATTTTTACATTATCGGGAGGAAAAATCCTGTTAAATCTGACTTTTGAAGCAATTTCTATGAAATCCTGCTCCTGCTGTGACTCCCAAACGTGATCGTGCTGCTTGTCAATACCTAAGGCTCAGTGAGGAAATTTTGCTTCCCGACTCCTCGTTATTGAGAATTGCTACTCTGACCTAGACCGAGTTAGTTTGGAAGTAGTGACCCCTCCTAGTCTCTGGCTAACAGCAAAAATTTCCATGGTTGTTTTGATTATCTTGGTAATTGATAATTGTGACTAATACCGTAGACACCTTGGGAAGGCGGCCTTTATCGACTGAAGATCATATTCAAAGATGACTATCCGTCTTCTCCGCCGAAATGTCGATTTGATCCTCCGCTGTTCCATCCGAACGTATATCCGTCCGGAACAGTTTGTTTGTCCATATTGGACGAAGAAAAGGACTGGCGCCCTGCAATTACTATAAAACAAGTAAGCTATTATGCTTGTTTGGCGTATTGAAGAGCTTGGTTAATCCGAGAGCAGTTTACTACACTGCCGAGTGCTCCTGTGTATATTGTATTGCCACAGATGAGCATTGAGCTATTCGGCGAGGACTTGAAAAAATATGATTTAATATGTATATTGTACGATTGAATAACGCGCTAAGTATTCGATTGTATATTGAAGTTCTGTACTTCAAAGCCTCTTCAAATTGAAGGTTTGAACCAGATTCTACTCGGGTTAAGATTTTTGGTTTTTAGCACTGGATTTTGACATGAAATCTGCAATATTCAACCTTCAGGCTGCTTTTCGAACAATGTAAGCCATTTTCAGGCTCTGTACATGACGCGACATGACATGATGCTCGGATTTGATGATGTTAAATCCGGTTGTGTTGCAGTATAGGGCCCTCATATATTCTAAGACAGATTTTCCCATAGTATGTCAGAAATGAAACTGATATCTTCTTTGAAGACTGATAATATTTTAATATCAATGGTGTATCTAGAAAAAATTCACCAATCAAGCAATTATTGATGCATCCATTACTGTTACGATATGACGATTTGGCCGCTCTTGACTATACAAGGCTAGAGAATGTATTGCATACTTTTTCAATCGATAAACCTGAGCACTGGGCTTGCGGAGGAAATATCTAACTGACTCATTTCTGCCAGAGTATGGTATATTAGCTTAATAATCAAATATTTCATGTATGGATCACACACGATCATGTTGCTTGACAGACGTTTTGGTATCAACATAGAGATTCTAAGAAAATTCCATCAGCATCATTGACACCTGTTATTGATTGATGTTTGTTATTGCAAAATTTGTGATGGGTGTGTGTATTCGTGTGTTGCATAGACTATGAAAATTGCTAGATTTGAATCATGATTCAAATGTACGTGCTTTATATTTTGTGAGATCTTTCACCCCTGATTTGTCTCACTCATGGATTTATATTCTTCTCTGGGTTATTGAAATGAGCAAAAATGCATAGGCCGACATAATGTATTGTGTTTTCGTATCTCAGATAACAGACATTCATTGTGTGTGGATGTGGCAGTGGTATACTACAACTGATTGTATGTATGGTACTTTTTCTCTTTCATACACATGCCAGAAAAAATGTCCTATGCTAATATTAAAAATGCAATTTTTTCCTATGTACAAGGCTTGGGTAGGCCTAGCAAGACGTTTATAAACTCATATTTAAGTTGCGCTCTAAAAAGTTCGGGAACCACTGCCCTGAAAGATAATGCCGTGAAGCTGTGTATTTGTCGATTTTTCATAATAACAGTGCATAAATATTCATGACATCAACTGCTCTTCACGATACTTGATTGTGTAGTAACTTTTTGTAATGTTAACAGATTTTACTCGGGATTCAAGATCTATTGAATGAACCGAATATCAACGATCCTGCTCAAGCGGATGCATACTCCACTTACAGGTGACTCCCAGCTATGATTCTTGTATTGCTACTGATAGTTTTTGAAGGAAGTAAATTGGCATTGGGTTTTAAACTTTTCTTGTCATATTATCTAGGGCTACCATAGGCCCTCCTTTTTTGTCCACCTTTTTCAAGAAATTTCCTTCTTTTTGGCAATTTATCATGCTTTTTGGCCTAAAATGTTCAAAAAGTCCACGAAAGAGGGCGAAATGTTGGTCTAATCGACATACGAAGGGTGTTTCGGGAGTTGGACCCCAAAAACATCCTTTTTTTTATCAGTCAACTCTGATAATACAAGGTGGGAGCGGGTATTTCGGGAGCCAAATCGGAAATATGTTTATTTTTGTAGTCAACGCAACGAAATTAGGTCCATGAATATAAAATTCTCCCATTTTCTCGTCCGCTGTAGTCATTTTTGCATCCTGTCAACAGAGTCCTCCTTTTCGAATCGCAAAATATAGTTGCCCTATATTATCTCCATGACGAATGTTTTAGCTGCAGTGTAAGTCTGCCTGGGGCACCGCTACAGCGGAGGTGGTCAGTAACAAGGTACTTCTACTTTTTGGAGCACTCAATTAGGTTTGCCTACTTGCACTACTCGAGTCGTTATGAATTTAGAGTCGATTATTTGACTCAATTCCAACTAGTAGAAGCGGAGTTATTTGAGTTTTTCGTTGATAATTACCTAGTTGGAAATAGTCAAATTTGTTTTGCATCCTCTTTGATGACAACTCAACAATTTCATGGGGTGACAGAAAATTTTAAAATTTGTTTTTTCAATTTCCGTATTAAATTGATAATTTTGATTGGCTCCGCGGCAGCTTATACTTGTTAGAATTAACCCAAATTTGATGTGTAGCGTTTTTAGGGTAACCTGTCAATTTAATCAGGGAATGGCTGGAATCCGGAAAAAAAGTTATTTTTGAACAGCCCTACTGTTTACTCATGCCTTGTTGAAAATTATTTTAGCCAAGATCCGGTTGAGTATGAAAGACGTGTCAGGGATCAAGCAAAGAAGTTTTCCTCTTTGGACTGCTGACAGGGATGGGACGATGCATATAAAATGAAGTACTGCCAACGCTTGATGATATTTTGAATATTCAACGAAGTGGAACAGTTTGAACCGCTGTGTTCATCTCTTCGGGTTGGATCATGTTCTCGACCAGGAACCTGGGAAAAAGCAGCAGACATGGTTCTGCGCCTTTACGATATTACTATTCAATTCCTGTTCTGACGTTGCTTAATACACTTTCCAACGATTTCGAATACTGGAATTATCACATGTCTTATTGGTTATTGCCCTCGGGATAAGATACTGTGGCTAGGCGGGTTGCTGATGAGTAATCCATCAAATGTAGTCAGTCTACTGTTAATTAACCCAAATGCTAGAACAGTATATGCCGGTAGACTTGGGAAGAAATGATTGGAGGAACATTAGGTCCAATTTGACGTAGCAAGTATTCTGTCTGGACAGGCACCAGCCTTGCAGATTGTTGCTGCGGGAATTGAAGGAAGGAGGGGTATATTTTCGTCCGCACTACCAAGTTTCTTCGATGATGAAGATTTAAGGGAAGTATTATATTCGATGGGGAAGCCACATGCGCTACAACTACGATAAAGATATGTCAGCAAATGATTTGCATACTGCATAGCATGAATAGTTTAGTTCAGTTTATTATTAATAGTTTCATAAGATCAATACTACACCACAATATTGCGATACAAGGAAAGTATAGGAGGGTGACGAAACGACTTGGAGGGAGGTGTCTTTAGCAGGACCCCGTCAGGGCTTAGGCGATGTAAAGAAGGGGCATGCACATTGAATGAAAAGTAATCAGGTGACCAAAGTAGTCAAGAAAGCTACTCAAGTAGAAGTAGAATCTACTCTAGTACGAGTAGAAGCAGTGCTTTTAAAAGCAACCATAAACTGCTTCAAGTAGAAGTAGAATTGGCTGACTTTGAATGAGGGATATATAGTTGCTAGTTGCAGCCGATTACTCGTGACGAAGATGTCAGCCAAAAATATTCGGGTTAATTTCAATATGAGTAAACATTCGATAATACGATCCATCCATACTGAAGTTCAGACGAAGGTGGGAGCTGGTGGATTTAATACATATCAGCAGACTCCAGTCTCTATAGTGGCACCAAATACTTTCGACTTCTTTTCATTGCATCGCATTTCTTGTGTTATTTTGAATCGATAAAAATTACCGAATAATCAGTACCGCGTCATACCTCAATAGTTATGAAGAATGACGTTTCATGATTCACTGAAGTCAAGAAAAGTCTAGCGAACTAAGCCAAGTTGTGACGTGCCGCAAGAAGAATTAGTATTTTTGTATTTCTCACCGTTCTATTAGCACAGTTCATCGGAATTTGGTAACAGTCACACGTAATCAGTGTCAGATGATTTATAATATCATTCCGCAATCAGTATCGCAATACATTTGATACACTGTATATTTCAGGTTGATAGCAGATAGGTGAGATACCGTATCCTGCAAACCAGTGGGGTGAATGGCAATAGACTTTTATTGAATTCAGACATTGTGTGATTTGATTAAGATTAAGACTGCCACCGTACATATCTTATAATAATATAATGAGTTTTTAAGATTATGCGCAATAAACTGACTATAATCATAAGATTATTCGCAATAAACTGACTATAATCATAGATTGATATTATGCAATGATGCTAAAACTTGCATGAACTAATGATTAAATTATCGATAATTCTAGTGGTCGTAGCCACAGCCAATCCGACTCAGCGATGACTCGTGAATGCATTAAACCTTCAACCAAATTAGGATTGAACGTTGTTGCCTGTTTTTTTCGAGAATGAATCAAAATCACAGCAGGTTTGCAGCTATGGAGAATGAAAATTTTGCAATATGCCGAACTATATTGTTCTTTGATTACCATCATATATATTTTTTAATATAGATACATTTTTGTAGTTGAACTGGACACCACCATTGTGCCTGTGACGTTGCGCAAGCATGTCCGGCCAAAAGGATCATCCGTCTGTGAATTTGCTCTTTTCTCCAACAAACAATCTGTTCAGTAGCAACGGGACTAGCGCTTTACTGATGCCAGTGGAAGATACCACTGGTTCGGCGTTGATGACATCAGAAAATATCGCGGAAGAGGGTAGCTTCCTTGGGCAGAACGAAACGGATAATCCGGCCGTATTCTCACTCTTCTCCGGTTCTGACAATAACGATCCTTTTGCATCGGTTGGTGGAAATGTACAAACATCAGCTGTTGTATCATCTGAGCAAAATCCAAGCCTGTTTGTCCCTTCTTCGGACACATCACATTCTCACATAGAAACGTCAAGCCATTTTACACCATCACCAAGCGCCTCAACAAATATTCCAGGGCCGCCGCAAGGATTCCCTAGTGCACAAAATTACTCATCAATTACCAGCACGCCTGTGCGCTCCTTACCCCATGCAAGATATGTAGCACCCAATTATACGTCGGCACCTGCAATGCCTCCAGTATCTCAACCTGGTTTTGGACCCCCACCGACTCCTCCACCCCAGAATTTCGCAATCGCACCCCCTTCGCTTAACAAAATAGCTAGTTCCGTTCCACCTCCACCGACAGCTCAAAGCATGTACTTACCTGTGTCGTCGCATTGGTGTTATTGCAAAACGCTATCGGATGGAACTGTGTTGTGGAAACCGTTTTCATACTACGATTCTGAAAAGTTAGACGCGGCTTTATTAAAGCCAGATGCAAGTCAAATTGTGGCCACCGAGGGCGGCCGGTATGATGTTGATGTATCAGACCGCTCTAGAAACAGTATTTATTGGGAAGAAACGCCCACGGCCGTACGGCGCTGTACGTGGTTCGGAAAAGGTGACTACGACCACAACTACGCGCCTTTTGACGAAGATATTGCGAATATGCTCGAAAATGAATACAGAGCAGTCGTCGCGAGTAATTCATGGCATAAACAAATCGATCTCGCTGGCGGAGAAATGATAGTTATTCACAATCCGCAAGTTATTGTTCATTTAGTCCCGCGCAAAGAACGTGACCAATTCGGTTCGATGCCCGAACAAGCGATGGCGTCTAGAATTGTAAAAAGAGGCATTTCAGACATCGACCTTGGGAAAGAAATCCCGGAAAATGAAATAGGCGCCCCTGATCACGTGGTATTTGTGTGTCACGGCATTGGACCGGTTTGCGATTTACGCTCGCGAACGATAGTTGAATGTGTCGATGACTTCAGATCGATTCACTTATCGTTGCTGAAATCGCATTTCAAGAAAGCTTTGGAGTCCAAAGAAGTTCGAAGGATTGAGTTTATACCCGTGCATTGGCACAGAGCTCTCCACGGCAATGCGACTGGCGTTGACAGAGACATCAAAAGACTGACTTTGCCTAGTATACAGCGGCTGCGACACTTCACCAATGAAACGCTTCTGGATATACTCTTCTATTCGAGTCCGGTATACTGCCAGACAATCTCTGAAACCATTGGTTCCGAAATCAACTCACTGTATCGATTGTTTTTGGAAAGGCGTCCTGATTTTGGAGGAAACTTTTCAGTCGCAGGGCACAGCCTAGGTTCCCTCATGCTTTTTGATCTCTTGTGTAATCAGAGACATGGCCTGCGAGAATCACAAAGTTCTGTTAAGCAACAGCCCCCAGTCGCTACTCCCGATCTAAGTCATTCAATTGTAGAAACTCCCCTTCAAATCTCTACTAACGCCCCAGATAGCCAGAGTGAAGACACTGAGCTTTCGCTTGAAGATGTCCTTGCAAGACTAAATCTAACTTCGTTCAAAGAGAAATTCGAGGCCGAACAAATTGAGATGGAATCTTTGCTGTTATGCACGGAAGGCGATTTGAAAGATCTAGGACTTCCGATGGGTCCGAGAAAGAAATTGGTCGGATACCTGAAAAACTATCAGGAAGAAAAGGATAGAAAAAAGGAACAGAAAATGGTGCAGCCGGTCATTGTTGCTGAAGAAATCAACACGTCTACTGTATCTGATCAACACGAAATGGATTCTTTTTCAACCTTGACATCCGGAGCTATGAATGTCCATGTTGACTTTCAGCAATTTGATAGCGGCACCGGTCAGCCGATGGTGATCTACCCACGTCTTCTTTTTGAACCCAGCATATTTTTTGCTCTCGGTTCGCCGATCGGTATGTTTCTGACCGTTAGAGGTTTGTCGGATTTGGGAGAAGACTTCCGCTTGCCTACCTGCGGAAAATTTTTCAACGTCTTCCACCCGTATGACCCTGTCGCGTACAGGGTCGAGCCTTTGATCAATCCGGAGATCACGCTAAAACCAGTTCAAGTCCCACATTACAAAGGGCGGAAGAGGCTGCATTTAGAGCTACGGGATAGCTTGGAGCGTATGGGCTCCGAGTTGAAACACGGTATTATCAACTCGGTGAAGAAAGCGATGGAGAGCATGCAGAAATTCGCGAGCAGCCATTGGCAAGCCGGGGCCAAATCGGAGGAAGAAGTCGAGGAAGAAATGATGAAAGTCACTGATAATTTGATTAAAGAACATGAGAGACAAGCCAACGATATGGATGATACGTCGTCTGTGGCATCAGAGTCCAGTCAGGCGACTTCAATCATGTTAGGCAAACTCAACGGAGGTCGGAGGATCGATTACGTATTGCAGGAACGCCCACTGGAAAGCTTCAATGACTATTTATTCGCGTTCCAATCTCATCTCTGCTATTGGAACAGTGAAGATACCGTTCTGCTCATGATTAAAGAAATATATAATAATATGGACGTGAAGGCAGATTCTCAATTGGTTACCCAAACTCCTTCCATGCATCCCCCTGCGAGTGCTGTAGTGGGCGGACCCCCTATGATGGTGTATGATCCACAACCTCACTAGACCCGTTCTGACATGAAGTACAGTTGAAATCATATTTTTGGGACTGTTGCTAATAAAATGAATATTGTTGCTTCGCGATATAGTGTATTTGTGGTTGAATTAACACGAGTATTTCTTAATTGAGATATATAGTGTCTATAAGTCCGTGTGTATGCAATGCTGATCGCATGTAACTTCAAGCTGCTGGAATATATCTAGGATTTTGTTCGATACTATAGCTTGTTTGGTGCAATATTATAACATGTATAGATCTTGTTTAGTGGTTTTGAATATAGAACCAAGAAATGCACGTATAGTTTCCGTCGTTTCATGGAGGATAGCGGTGTACCTTGTACACTGACCAGAGGTATAAACTGTAATATGCAACACTGCTGGACCAGTGCACGAGTGCATTTTCAGAATGGGTGCCATGTCTAGCTGGTTTGTACTACGTCTTTGGTGCTTTTCTCAAATTGATGCTTCCTTTCGACTAATTCTACCTCAACTAAATCAGTTTTGATGTAAATCTACTTAATTTCATTATTTTGTTAAGTAGGAAGTAGTTTCTGGATAGATTTGCATCACTTTTACTAGTGGAAAGGCCGCAAAAAAAACAAGAAAATTAGCCCCTGTATCACCTGAGCAAAGTGAGCATATTCCGGATCAGACATCCAAAACCTGTATTCGTTTCGTGTCCTGTCCAATCGACAGTCTACATCCTATGGTGCGTCCTATGTTGCGGTTCGTTATACAATGTAGAGTGGGCTGTTGTCTTGTGTTGCTGCAGTCGAGCTAGACAGGTGAGGAGGGTGCTTGATAGATATTCAAAGGCTGCTATAAGGCCTGCCAGCAGATCGTTCTCACTCCCTACCTAAAGAATAGTCAGTTGGAGCCAGGCCGCCAGATGTTGGATATTGAGAGGTGCCAGTGAGGAATCATCCCGCTGGGTGTTGATTCGTAATATGAATTAGTTCGGGAGTTAATTTTCCATTTATTCATGCATAGATTGAGCCTCATCACAAAATAAGATTCTCGCGACACGGATTCCACAGTCAGTGATGGCAATGAAGCCTTTTCTTCTACAGAAAAACCCAGCGCTCACGGTTGAATTGCTATGTGGGCTGGTGGGCTACTTACTTTGACGAGACGGGAATCGTAAGAGCGATTTGAAAGTGGTCAAAGTAGTTATCGACGGTATTAGAGTAGAGGTATTACCTTAAATTTTCGACTTGCCAGTAAAAACTTTCCAAGTTACTTCTGGTCTGAAAGTGCTCAAGTAAGTGGTTTGAACAAGCAGATTAGGACGAGCCGTCGCAGACTTTAGTTAGGCTATGGTTAGTCAATAGCAATTTACAGCTACTATGTATATCGCTATGGTTAGTCAGTCGCCGGTCATAACTTTCAAAATCACTGAAACTTTACTATCTGTGATAAGCATGCCGCTTAGATCAAAACGATTATCAAATAGAACAGTAAGTGTAAATATTACTGTGAAGGCATAATTACATGAATGAGAACTCCAATCCTATTGAATACTCCGAAAAAACGCAGTTTTTCGCTACTGACCGATGATATTAATATACGACCGTGCACAACTATGTTGCGGTTTTAAACCATTCGTCTTAACCAATGATATATATACACCATTCTGCCTGTCAACTGGTATTGTATAAATTTAAGAATCTGTGTGTCTTTGTCTGTGCAATTTTCATTCGTCAGCCGGCCCTAAACTGATATGTGCGATATTTGTAAAACCTCGCCATGAAAATGCCATGGTGTGGCATCTGGCATTTACATTTACGCGAAGAAGAATACCATCGGGCTGTTACAGGTCATCGATGTTATAACTTATTTTACACGGTGTTGCCGTGTATCTCAGTCGCTTCGGTGTTAAATAGAAATTTTAACATCTTAGATAGTCTTATCGAAAGGACAAATCGTTGACGAGCGCAATGGTTCAAAAGTAAACAAGGATACCGTACCTGTGCCTCACTGGACGAGTTGTTCATATGTTACGTGTTGAGTTGACCGTTAAGTATAATCACTGATAGCTGATAGCTTATCATTACGGCTTTCGTGACGTCATAGAATCTGAAAAAGTGCAATTTTACAGTGCTGCTCTGCGGCAGTCACCTCTTCATTATACGTGCTTGTGGAGCTAAAACTTAAAAAAGCCTCCTTCCTTCTTTCTGTCTCTCTCTCTCTCTCTCTTTCGTGGCTGGTAAGTATTCGCAGTTTTTTCTGCCTTTGAAGATTGAACTCTGATTTGGTTTCACTGAGATGAAGAGTATATAGGTTTATATAGCGGTAATGATAATGGACAATGGTAATTGCCCAGAGTGGAATTGGTGGCATCGTCACGCAGAACTTTCTGTTTATTTACATGATTATTCTATGCAGAAATGCCCTCATCACGCAGGATTTATTTAAAAATCAGAACTGAGATTCGATAGGATGTAATTGCCAGAAATAATTGATGTACTGGGCGGAGGTGGAATAGGTGTATTCGTGGAAACTGACACCGTCATGCTCATTTGCCCAGCTGTTGCGGTTGAGCTTCGGACTGCTTTACCATATTGTACCATTTCTCACAGTGAAATATCATCGTTTTAGCAACACTACATTTCTATAAGATGCTGAAAATATCATTGAGATGACAATATCGCAACAGATTGCCAAGTCTTTGAGAACAGGTTCTCAGGCGGCTGAAGAGGAAAAAGATGTAGACATATTTGACATAGACAAGCATCTCAAGTCTGCATCCCAAAAGATTCTCTTGGAGCGAGTTAATTTTGTTGGTAAGGATATATATACCTTTGTTTATTCAGTATAGTTAATTAGATTCAATACACGACATATATATTAACGAGTTTTCTCTAAACATCATGAGTTTTGAGCTCATACTGTCAACGTTACCGTAAACCGGGGTAACTTTGGACAATTTTCAACAATTCCGCGCTGTATCTCGGAAATGCTGGGGTGTAGGGGAGGCAAGTTTTGTGTTCTTTAGGGGTCATGGAGCATAGATTAGAATTACCTAATCCAAAATCTTCATGGTCATAAATAAGTACCTTATTTTTGTAAATCATCCGTGTCCAAAGTTATCCCTGCATGTGGGGTAACTTTGGACAATGATGTAGTTTTTTGTATGCCTTTACACTCAATTGTTTATGAAACTTCGTAAATGAGGCTTGTTTGGTAAGAGTTGATGAGAGCAGTGGCTAAAACTGAAACAAAATAGTATATATGTCTGGCCTACCGTATTGCATGATTTTGACCTAATCCCCCCCCCCCCCCCAAAAAAAAAAAAAGAATAAATAGGTAGTTTATGAAGGCTAATGGGCCCTTATTCATCTCTTATCTCAATTTTCCCTCATGCCTTCGCCAATTGGGACTTATAAATAACGTATGGTGATGAGCAGGCCGTGTTATTTTTGGCATATGCCAAAACTGCCAAAAATAGAAGAAAAAAAAACCTAACGATTTCATAGGTTGATAATATCAAACGAAACCACAGAATATGCAGTATACATCGGAATCGGTGCCTATAAGCAAAAAAAGAAAGAAAAGCCTTACAAACACGCTCAACAGCTGATTGTTACAGCTGTTGAATAGACTGAAATCATTTGCACTGTAACAGTGCTTCCAAACTCAGGTCAGCTAAGTTTCTCCTAAATTCATTTCTCGCCCAGCGAATCTGGGAAATATCGGCTTCAACGGTACCCGTTGAGGGAAAGAATGTTGCCAGTCATCCGCAAAAGGTTTTCAGAGCTTCAAAATCTTAGGAAGGCCGAACCGGCATCCATGCATCATGAAAAGCGAGAGAGAGAGTCTTTATTTTTCATCCAACCAAAATACATAACAAACGGCAGTGATGGCGGTACAGAAAATATGCGTGCACAGTATTCGGTATTAGATAGGAATGATCGATAAGACCGTGAAGGTCATCTAGTCTGATCACACCAGCATCAAACATCGCCAGTGCCATCGATCACGTCGCCAGTGCCATCGATCTCATCGCGGAAAGAATTTTCTTCCCGATCCTTTTCCAGGAGTTTCCTGTGTTGTCTCTCGACACATTCTATTTAGTAGCCCGACTATCATTTCTCCTTCAGTCTACCGATATATTTTCGGGGGACTTTTGTCACTTCAGGTGGCTTTAATATTACCAACTCGCACGGAAGAGTCCTGGGAAGGTTAGCTCGTCTAAGAACATTGACGCAACAAGAGTGTCTGGCAAAACGAGACTATATGCAGCTCAGAGATAGCCATACTGTTTGTTGCGTCACAATGTTCAACTCGATCACAATGCAAAATTCGTGGTTGATTTTGGGGGTTCCAGTTCCATGAGCAGAATATAGTTTATATTTTAATAATCAGTACTGCGGCAGCTTCTTATTGATACCCGTTTTATCAAATTTAGCGCTCGACAAGCCGGTCAAAAATGGTCGTAAAATTGGCTTTGGACAAATGGAAAGTATGACGTGAACCAAATGCAGTCAGCCGTTCAATCTCGCTGTGCCCACACAATTTAGGACACCATGCTTTCACCCCTAATGGGTGGGCTGGACCCAGATTAAGAAACCTGCCTTTCACAAACGCTCTTCTCGCTTGTAACGCGGTCCCGGTCCTGTTAACACAACACCAACAATGAAATACACTATTTGGCAGGCCGTGTTATTTTTGGCATATGCCAAAAATTGCTTATTTTTGGCATTTTCAAATTTTTATTTTTGGCAGTTTTGGCATCTGGCTCCTGAAATGCCAAAATAACACGGCCTGGTGATGAGGGATATCCCACTGGCAGTGTCAGCAATCGACAGCGAACGTTAAACATGTTAACATGATTTATTGCCGATTTCAAACATATTACTGTTCTTTAAAAGATACACTTTCCCTTTCCTATCTCCTCTGATGGATATATTTGTCGTAATTTAAGATATCTCGTATTCAGCAGGCGCATCTTTAGGAGTATGTGATAAGTTTTCGAAGTAACTTACACCCGATTACAATCTCTCCGCTCATTGCCTACTCATTTTTTCATATTTTGGCAAACTCTAATTTATTAACCTTCTCATTCCATGTTAAAAAGCCATCAGGCAGGTAATAAGGAATATAGTTGACCATACACTTTTACACAGATGGAGCAGCCACTTTCCAGAGCTCTAAATATCACATTTTCCAGTGTCCAAAGTTACCCCGTTCTGTTAAAATTTGACGGGGTAACTTTGGACATCACATTTTCTTGTACTGAGATTTTTGCTATGGATTAAGACTGCTTAGAGGTATCTGCTGCCAAGTTTTCAATCTATGAATCACATGCTATCTGTGTTTGGTTGTAAGAAGTTTAATGGCCATTAATTTTGATGAAATTGACCCCCGCCATTAATTTATCAATGTTGGGTCAAGTTTATCTTGTAGTGAAATGAATCCACCTTCTATTGAGACTACTTGTGGTGCTTTTTCCACATGAAAAAGAATTGGACATCCAGCGGCAACCCTTTTCTATCAATAACCATTTAAATCTTTTACTGTTTAGTGTCCAAAGTTACCCTTAAGTCCAAAGTTACCCCGGTTTACGGTAGTGAAATTGTATTTCTAATGCTCAATAGGAATTGTAAATATTTCAGTCGCATATCTGTTTTGTATATTTCAGCTGCAAAGTTTCCTTATCATTTCAATTTGAACGCGCTGAAGTCAAAATACATAAATCTGAATCCTCGATCCAGCAACTCATCTTCCAACGGTTCTTCAGGAATGTGTCCCGGTACGTTGAAATTCGGGAGCTTACGTTGTGGTTGTGAGAAGTCCCTAGGCTACCAAAATCTTATTACCAGTCTGTGACTCCAGACAAGCTTGTCCTTCTTGATTAGCTTAACTTGATGGCAAAGGAAAAATTCTTTCATTTGTTGATCAATTTTCCTCGTTTAAATAGCCTTTGAAACACTGTCATAGTATCGGTATTTAAAGAAACTGCAAGGTGACTGACACAGTCAATTGAAATCGAACACATGAATGTGTAACGAGATATTACATGAGAGTTGCCATGTTATTGCCTGATGAATAACAAGGCTTTTTACTATACACATGCATTGAACGTGAATGTGAAATAGATTGATTTTTGTAAAATCTGTAAATAGGCTATTTTGACCTTCTTCCTGTTTAATAAATAGATCTATTATTGTACCTGTACGTGATGATACAATGAGAATCAATGTATCACTGCATTTAAATCGAGTTAATTGTTATTGAACTTGAAAATAATTCATGCACAACAACATTTCAGGAGGGTAGGTTACCTCTCATTTCTGTCTACTTCAAAGTTCTTGTGAATGGTGTCCTATTATAGCTGTTGTCATGTAGAATGCTATGGAGATTAATTTTTATTTAATATTTACTTCTTAAGTTCTGAAAGCATTGTATTTCAAATCATCAAAATTGAGTGATTTTGCTTAAAATAATGTCTGATATTTTAGTTGCTGACTGCCATAAGACAAATTTCAGAGCTGATTTTGCAAATTCGCTAGGATTGGTTTGAATAGATTTGTAAAAAAATGGTCAACGTCCTCAGAATTGTTGCATGGGATGTCATATACTGTATTTTGTCGTAAAGTAACTGATTCCATTTGAAGATTTTACTATTAAGAATGAAGACTTGCCTTTTTTGCAAAAATGAGACGTTGCCAGGCCAGATACAGTCTCCAAGGATATGTCCTCGAACGCTAACCCTTTATGCTCACAATAGAATGGGATGGTTGTGTATTCTGATATACATCAACTTTCCTCATGAAGCGGAAAAAGTCCCTGTTCTGTTTTTCTAAAACTTTCAGGGTATCTTCTTTTAAACAGCACTGAAAAATGAATCAACATCAGCCGCAACTCCTCACGATGGGATCCCTACTCCCAAGATGATAATATTTCCAGCAGAAAAGGTGTCTGTCATTTTATTCTCTTTGTGGCCAGGAATGATTATTCTCTCTGTTGAAAGGTTGAGATTTCATGGAGAAACACGATGCGCGTTGGAGCAGGTTTATTCAACCTGGGTAACACGTGCTTTCTCAACTCGGCCCTTCAGTGCTTGACATACACCGCTCCGCTTGGCAACTATCTCGTTCACATGGATCATCAGAGAAGTTGTAAGTTGGCGATCATTGATGAGATACTGTGACGTTAACGATTTCCTCAATGCTGGACACCATTGTAGATGACCCTCGTCAAGGCACATAATCCTGAATTTCTAGTGAGTTGCAAATGACAACCTACATCGCGACAGATAGTTTCTAAATGTTGATGACCTCATTTCTATTTGTCTGTAACTTGAATCCTAGACCTAAAGGTAGCCGTATTTGTATTGTCATTATGGCTGCCAAATTTCCTTTGACACTCCTCGACAAGTGCTGAGCATACACAGCTCTAGCCGATTAAAAGTGGAGTAATAATTGAGAAGCAGGCCAGAAATGTTTCAATTACGTGTAGACAACAGACGGTAGACCAGTAGGCTACCCGTTACCAGTTTGTAAAGTAGTCAAAATTGAAGTGTCCTGTATTTCTTGTTGCCGATAACCCAGGTAAAGTTTTGAAATTCCAAAAGGCATCCCATGTACAAATGAAAAGTGACGGATAGTGCTGTAAACTATCCCTGTTAATTTAACTCTATGTAATGAAATTCATAATCAAAGAAGCAATTTGCACTGTAATACTTCCAAAGTAAAATTTTCAACTCCATGTCGAATATCTTTACAGTGTAGGCTAGGATCACTGATAGGCCTATCCAGAGTGCCGGATGATTTACTTCTAGAAATGCTTAGCACAGGCCAATGGTCGGCAACCTGTGGTCCATAAGGAGTTTGCTACTGGTCCACGAAAAGTTCGAAAACTTTTGTATAGCGGCCGAGAGCACTGATAAAAATTGAAAAAATAAGGTAACCTCTGTAATCGAAACATTTCTTGTTCCCTTACTGGGCAATGGGCATCCTTTAGTGACCATATAGTGTATGAACTACGATCAATTTTCAATATTGATCAACAAAGTTGACTGGTCTGCAAAATGAATCATATCGAAAGCTGTCCGCATAGCGAAAAGGGTTGACGACCCCTACCGTAGAAATGGAAGCCAGTATTTATGGCACGAAAGGCAACAATTGGTGTTTCACTCAGGTCCCTCCAACGGACAGTTCTGCATGCTGTGCGCCATGCAGAAGCACGTTCGCAACTGCTGGTCAAACTCCGGGCAGTCCGTCAAGCCGACGCATATCCTGCATAATCTACGGCGTAAGTTTCGCTACCGCCTTTATCAAACGACAATTTGTCAATATCGATACTTTTTAGTGATCGCCAAGCACTTGCAGTTCGGCCGGCAGGAGGACGCTCATGAGTTTATTCGGTACTCCATAGATGCAATGCAAAAGGCCTGTTTAGTCGGACATCCGAGCAAGTATGTCGATATGTAGAATAGTGAAATTCACAATCTCTATCAGCTTCTTGGAGGTACAGAACTTCAATATGCAATTGAATGGTATATTCATATTGAAATGAACCCGAATATTTTCGGCTGACACTCGTTATCGTAATCGTCAGCAACTAGTAGAGAATTCAAAAAAACAGCGTATTGTGATTGTTGATATACAATGTTCTTTTGCATTCCCTACTAGTTGCTGACGATTACGCCTGACGAGTGTCAGCCGTAAATATTCGGGTTCATTTCAATATGAATATACTATTTATTCTCTAGTGTATCATGTTTCCTGAGGTGCTTACGTGACAATCGGGTGTTTAATTCTCTAATGGTAATGATGTGTAGAGGTTGTCGGTAATCAAGTGCAGTACCTCTACTTTTTCAGTACTCGAATAGATTATAGTCATACTTGCTATGCTTATTCGACTGTTGCTGTTTTTAGAGTTTCCACTTCTGTGTCTACCGTTTGTGAAACAGAACCTACTTGATCAATACTTTTTAGATCTCAAAATCAGAAAGTAGGCTAGTGTCTGGGTGAATTCGCATTGTGTTCCTGTTCATATTTAAGTAGTGTAAGCTTGTCTTGAGAATCACTATTATATTCTGCTTATATCTGAGTGGAAAATTACAGTGTTACATCTCATGATTATCAATATTGACTGCTTTAGTTGATGTGATGGGCATCGGTATACGCTGTTAACGCTTGCCAACGCATTGTCCTTATCTGGACCGTACCTATATTAAGCCGCAGTCCCTCAGATCAAAACTACGCGATCTCCTTTTCCAGACTAGACGTCCACATAAAAGCCACGACCGCCGTGCATCAGATCTTCGGAGGTTATCTACGCAGTCGAGGTTGGTACCTTTTCGAGCCGCGAGTTTGAGCTTTGTTTGACGTCTTCTCGTTTCAGTGAAATGTTCTCACTGCAAGTCCTTTTCGGACACGTTAGACCCGTTTCTGGACCTCAGCCTGGACATCAACAAGCAGGGATGCTGCAGCCTGCAGCAGTGTCTGGAAATGTTCGTCAGGGTCGAAGTCCTGCAGGGCGATAATGCTTACAAGTGAGTTTTGATGAGGAAGTGAATGTTGTATCGGCAAAAAATGGTAGATCGCCCCGTAGCACAGGGGTTCACGTTTTTTATGCCATGATACTGTTTAAAAATTTTGATATATCAATGCCCCAATCCCCCTTATATATAACCTTCAGCTTTCCTGGTTTCATTGACTCGTTAGTCTGAACTGTTTAACATTAAAGGCATTGTGGCTTGCGCACACGTTCTTTCTGGAATTACTTACTTGTGTACATTTCAAAGTAGTTTTGGCAAGTCTTCGAAATAGCTACTTGTGCTTTTATTAGAACATTGTAGCATTACTTCCACTCTACTTGTGTAGCAATGCTACAACTTTTGACCACCGCTGTGGCTAATGAGGCATAGTCGCCTTAACTATCGCGCCCTCGGTTTGAACGATTTAATTGAAATCGTAAACAGAATGGCAACAATGCCAAGTCAGGGGAGAATCAGGGGCCGGAGAATGGCACAGATATAATTTCGACCTCGACCCGTGTCACAAGATGGCATTTGATATTTCCATCCACTGAGAGGTCGAGAGGAAGTTTGCTACTGCTTGGAGCCATTCAACTAGTTATATCTCTAACCGGTGTATCATGAAAATATGACATACTTGCCGAATTCCATACATCGGTTTCATGTTGTCGTTTTAATCTTTTCAGATGCATGAGATGTAAGAACACTGTGACCGCATTCAAGAAGTTTTCCGTCCACCGCTCGCCGAACATCCTGATGCTGCAGTTGAAAAGGTACGGCGACGTCGGGAACAACGTTTCTTATGCGCTTTGACTATTCTACGTATTCTCTCCAGGTTTTCCAACTTCATGGGTAACAAAATCAACAAGAGTATTTCCTACCCGTCGAAATTAAACCTGGCGCCTTATATGAGCGATAAGCAGGTGGGGAACTTCTGTCTCTATCCTATTCCGTGTCTTTGGTGTGTTCTTTGTGTTTGTTTGTTTGTGTGATGTGGCCGATATCTTTGCGAAAATGACTCGAGTCATCCGGTGTTGGGATCAAGTTACTACCTTCGAGTCGCCGGTCATCTCGAGTCCTTGCACATTTTGACTCGAGTCAAGTCACTCGAATTTTGGGGGTGACTCGAGTCAAGTCTAGTCACAATTCAAGTCAAGTTGTCTTTTCGAAGTACGAGGCATGATTAAGTCATTGCATTTTGCTAGCCGTTTCAAATTTGGATTGAGTCGTAATTTATTTTAAATCTAGGGGTGAACATAGAGTTGAATATACATGCATAAAGGCGTTGTATAGCTCACGAATGCGTAGTAGACTGCTAAACTACGTAACTGTTGTATACCCTCAGTGTTTGATTATCCGCCAAAATAGACAATGGAACGCAAAGCCTAGCCTTTAAAGCGATTCAGACTCGATTTTGCCCAAGCCCGACTTATAAACTCAAAACTAATCCCGACCCTAACCTAACCGAGTCCTAGCCTTAACTTGAACCCATATGCTCAAGTCACATGTACTGTAAACGGACAATGCAAATTATGTACGCAAGTCCGCTGTCAAGTCATTCGAATCATGTGATTGGAGTCAAGTCATAACCGAATACATCCACATCATGTCGTCTTATGGCTCATATTTACATTAAGTGGCACCTCCTTCAAATGTTGTATTTTTCAATGCCTTGCTCTGTTGATTATCACCTATCACTCGACCGACAATTTTGATTTTAGGCTGGTGGGCTCACCTACGAACTGTACGGGGTCCTGGTACATTCCGGATTCTCTTGCCAGTCCGGACATTACTATTCCTACGTAAAAGTCTCGAACGGACAATGGTATTGCTTCAACGATTCGTCGGTGAGTCAGTTTTTGATGACGATAAGTTGTCAATCATTGAGCTCTATAAAGATGCTGGTCGTTGTTGGCAGGTGTATCAAGTTAGCATCAACCAAGTTCTCAATCAGCAAGCATACTTGCTTTTTTATACCAGAGGCAAGAAGGCACCATCATTGTCAAATGTGAAAGTGAGTGACGCTCTCGTCTATTTTTAGAGGATGGAGAAAATCATTGTGGAATGTCAATGTTTATGAATTCGTGGGTTCCGGTCCTTGTAGTATGAAGCAGCCTGTCGTGTTTTGTGTCACAGGCCTGCTAATATTCTCCCATAAGATATCAAAGTTGGAACTAACACACAGCTGCGTTTCATGTGCCGATCCTAATCCAATTTTCACACTTGCTGGCATATTACCCTTTACCGCTTTTGCATTGATAATAACGTTAGGAAACCTGTGATCTGTATGGTCTCATTTCAAGTATAAGAACGTCGTGTTTTCTAATTTACCAGGATAAGACGACCCTATTGTATGTTGTTGTTTCTTCAAATAGCTTCATGATGCTGAACTTCTTTACCGGATAGTAGAGCACAGTGTCGTTTATTGTGCTGCAGACAGAAATATTTTACTCTTCGATCCTAGCGACAGCGTTCTTCATTATTCATTACCTTCCTGTATTGGCAGACTATCTTACCTTGCACTGCTCCTATTCATGTCTGCATGGCGTGAACCACATACTGCCCCGGGTTTACCTACTGCTTTGCCCCTAGTCATTGCTTTTTTTCTATCAAGAACGGTTACGGTGTTTCTTCTCTCAATGGGAAGCCGAAAATATCGGAACCGATGACCAACGGGACGAAATCATCCGACGAAACCAGAATCATAGGGCCACAATTGCCCCCGAAGATGAAGAGATTGGATTCCTCTCACTCATCTAGTTTCGGTACATTTTGCATTCCTAACGCTGTATCTGCTTGCGATGTTTCAAGTTGAGCGCCCAAGTCAAATTTCTTAATCATTTTGTAGCAGCCATTTTCAATCGAAGATTTTAAATTTTCGTTTCGATCGAGAGAGACGCGTTGCGTCAAACTGTGCTACAACCTGTAATTAGTCTAATACATTTCAGCTTTGTACTGATAGCACGTGGCGTTATCGATAGGGCCTGTCATATAATAGAGTACGTTGGTGCTTTGATTACTCTAGTTGAGTATTGACGCCTCTTGAGGTTATATCTAGAGGTGCTGCGTCATTAGTCGGTGTATATGCCACAAAAACATTGATGACAAAAATTGATTCAGTCTTATCTTATTCCTATTGACGTGTCCTTTTTCCAGTTGCTTCCTCGTCGAAGCAAATCAAACAAGTGAACGGCAACACTCCCACCAAAGCGATCACAAACGGATTGCATGACCGCTCGAAATCTGTGAGCTTCGTGGTCAACAGAAAGCCGAAATTGATTGTCAGCAGTCCATCGAAAATAGTGAGCAAGGTGCGTCGTATTGCTTTTATCCGGTTTTCTGAGTACCGGTACTCAATTAAGTTTCCCTGCTTAACACTAGTTACCCAAGTGTTGATAACTTTAGACAACTTCCACTTTTATCTAAGTTTCAAGTTTTTTTAGGCAAAACTAGGCCGAGAATGCATACTTTTTTACTTGCTATTTGTAAATCGCTAACTTGTACTTGAGTAGATATTTGATCCTACGCATCTTTAATATGCTTGATAAAAGTGCACGAACGTAGATGCTTGTTTGTGACTGGGACCTTAATACAACCAAATACTCCAACATTGCTTCTGCTTCAGTACCAACCACGGTTACTCTGACTGACTTCATCCTTTAAGAATTGAGATGTTCAATATACCAAGGTAAATAGATGCTCCTATATGGATAGCATCTTGAACGCTGCCAAATACTCCAACCATGGTGAAAACACGCTCGGTCATTAATAATATAAAAATGTAAATAGTGTTAAGCCTGGAAGATGTACTTGTAAATTTCTACTTCTACCTTCGTGGAAATTTTTGACATTACTTCTACTTCTACTTGAGTAAACACAATGACTACTTTGACCACGTCTGTTGTAATACTCTCAGGTAAAGGTAAATGGGAACAATTCCAGTACGACTCACAAAGGAAACGAGCCATCGACTTCTACCGCAGGTAGGATGTTTGTGGGTTCTTCGGATAGCTTTTTTTGAGGGACTGGTAGGGGCCGTGTATGGTTTATTACGGTGAATTGCCCTGGCTGAATTGACACTCTGGTTGTTGAGCGGAGCCTAGTTTTGCCTCTGCCCTGTGTAATTTAGCGGGTAAATCTGCGGTCTCGTCGGCACATTATCTATACATTCGCATTCGGAAAACACTCGTTATTCCGCATTATGACTGTCTGATACATCTGTTTTTGCCAATTTACACGGACATTGATTAGATTGCCTAAAAGACGCCGCACAACAAAGGAGTTCGTGCACCATCTAAAAATAGTGCGTTCAGGTTAAGCCATCTCTTCGCAATAATTATTGGAAATTTCATGCCCGTGACGTAATATTTGGTGGTAAGATTGTTGATATACAATGTTCTCTTCAATTATCTGCTAGTTGCTGACGATTACCCCTGACGAGTGTCAGCCGAAAATATTCGGGTTCATTTCGATATGAATATACTTTTCAATTGTAAGTTTGGCGCGTTTCCCATTTGAAATTCCCACCACTTCTTGAATATTTACAGTGGTAAATTTGATCATTTCGTTGTGACCTAATGCATTTGAGGCATGGCGGGAAGGGAGGGCGATGCTTCTTACATGCGTATTCATTTTAAGAAGGGTTTGTGATCGAATTTGATTAAAGACTTTGCTGATTGTTGAAAAAAATGGACAAATATTTGCTGGAAATTGGACATGGAGATGGCATCGTTAAATCGTTGATGGTATAATTCGCAAATAAAATCATTTCCACCTTGAGATTGAAGAGTACATGAATTGAGAAAGTATTTCCCGAGTGCTGGTCAATATCTGAAAGTATATTTTGGGGCAACAATGTAGATTTTGCAATGCCAGATCGAAACTTGTGACTGTTTTTGTCACTTTGTATTACATTACACGGGTTGTTTTGTGTCGGTACTTGGTCAGAATGTAAATTTTGGGCGGGTGTTAATGTGTATATCGGCACAATGGACACAATGATGTGTGTTGGAAAAAACTTTATCTCTGTGTGTGTGGGCGGACAAAAGCACCTTTTGGTAGTCATTTTTCAAGATTAGCTTTCCACCAAAATGTACATCCAGGTGTGAAAACTACGAAACCATCTCCCGGCGTCGGCGACAGGTCTTCGCTTTTGAACGAGATGCTTCGAGATTCGTCTGTGACGAAAAAACACTCCATGAAGCCGACGCCTGCACTGCAAGCGTTAAACGCTTATTCCAGCAGCGACAGTGATTCTGAAGAAGAGGTCAGTGCAGGGTTGTAACGACTCGAGACTTTTTGCATGACTTGACCAAGTCTCGTGACTCGAGTCTAGGACAGCCAAGACAGGCATTTCGTTGTGACTTCGAGAATCGTAAAGCTACCACATTAGGGGTTTTCATCTGTAAGTACCGGTACTTGGAAAATAAGGCCAGAAACTGTTGATAATGGGGAAAATTAGTATATTATGAATACGACGATACCGATATCACCCAAACAGGGTTGTAAAAGAGCGGTGGGACAGGATCTGAACTCTAAACTGAACACCCGGACTCGAGTCTCAACACTATGACTCGGGCTTGACTCGGTATTGAATTGAAAACGACTCAAGTCAAAAATATAAAACTGACTTGTGACTCGGAACCTTGTGACTTGTTTACAACCCTGGGTCGGTGTGTATCTGTAAGTGTTCCCTTTGACAGCCGAACACGCTATTCAGCAGAGATACCCTTAGGCCACGACACTTGGTCAATGCTCGTCGTTGGGGCTCTGGTGTCAACCGTGGACGCGAGTGTCACTACGGGCCGGAATCTCGGCCCTTTAGGCTACTATTGTAATCTAACTCGCATGTGGTATGCATAAGTCTTTGTGTGGGTAGAAGGGGGGTCTTTTGACATTGGCGATGAGCGCTGACAGAGTGCTATGGAAAACACTGTTGAATAGGCCTGGTGCAAATTTACGTTCTTTGCAGGCAACAGAAATATTGTATAATCTAAAAGTAGCGCATTGAGCTAATGAGCTCGAGTCATCTGTTCGTCTTGATTATTCGAATTTTTATGCCTGTGTCTTCATATTTGATGATGTGAAAGTCGGTATGCAATGTTTCTTCCAATTCTCTACTAGTTGCTGACGATTGCCGCTAACTAGTGTGAGCCTAAAGTATTCGGGATCATTTCGATATGAATATATATTATTTAATTGTATATTGAAGTTTTGTAGCTTTATGAGAACCTTTCTTTGCAGAGCGGTAAATCGGGTTATTCCACGCTGACATCGACTCTCGCGACCTTGCGTAAGAGCACGTCTGCCAAGAAGAGCAATTCCGGTTCCGGGTCAAAACAGAAAGAAGACAATTCTACGAATGGATCGTGTAGAAACCCCGCCGACAAATCAGACCCTGTGCGCGGCGACCAGCGTGTCCGAGAGCCTATTCTCCAAGTCTTGAATAAAGAGATCGCTTCGTCGCACGATTCTGGGGAAAATGGCGACACGCAGCAGAATTCCAGTAAAGTTGAAGAACGGTGAGTAACTGATGTTCAACATTTCATAACTTTACATTCTGCGACATTACAATGGGTTATGCTTCGGACAGTATTGGTGCTTGCGCAAACGCGTTTTCTTTTTGCCTTAGATTTTTTCTGTATCAGTGCCTTTCAACCTGTGGGATGGTACGCACTTTGCGGATGAAAAAATGCCAGTGCACTTGACAAACACGATGCGAATGAGTGAGGATGAAAATTGTTCGTACTTTAATAACTTTAAGGCAGGGGTCACCAGGTACCCCCGAGGAGTAGATGAGTAGCCCGTGTAGCTTGTTCTAAAAATTTATTGAATAGCAACATTTACCAATATTCGTCAGATTATAACCAGTGAGCGTTTAAAAATATAGATTGATTGATTTAGCTATTGTTTGAATCACACTAACATGTAACTTAGAAATAAATATACATAAACACTTGATTTGATGATATCAAATATCCTCAATTACAATTAGTAATATACCAGCATGTAATCGAATCACAAGATATCGAAGACGTAGGATACATCGCACTGACTATACAGGAGACATGACGGAATGCCATCCACGGTCTTCTTGAAATGGCGAGGTGTTTCGTTCTGGTAGCTCGACGCCAAGGACGATGCCAAAGTACTAAACAGCATTACTATTCGGTAGCAGTTAGCCGTGAAGTACTAGCAGATTTTCAATATCTGTATGCCCATTACGCATTGCATCTTTAGACACGGCTTGTTTCTCTTACACTCAACGCAGCTTAGTACCGGGTTTCTACCTTTCTGTAATCATTGCTACTGTCCGGTATAATGAAATCTGTCATGTCCGGTTGCTGAACAGTTGGAGATGGAAATTTTAACACTGCAACATTACCTTCACCTCCAAACCCACCAGGCTGCAGTAAACTTTTGGTGCCTTGTTGACATGGAAAAGTTCAACTTATAGTTGTGAATCACCCTTTTCGGACATCAAAAACAAACACAGAACACGCCTAACTAATGCACATCTGGAACACTCATTCAGAGTTGCAGTGTCAAGTTACATACCAGAGTACAGCGCACTAGTTGATAGCATGCAATGCCAGGCTTCCCACTGACTAATACTGAAACAGATAACATAATGTCCAGTCCAGTCTAAATTGTGACATGGTTTATTGTAAAATTTGAGTTGACTGTTGTTGTATAATTTATACAGACGTGGTGCGAAGTAATTCATGATTTCTTAAAAAATGTTAATGGCCAGCTACTGGAAATGAGATGTTTTGATTTGAAAGACTCTCTTAGAAGTATTGGCGCAATGTGTTTCCTGCCCAGTGCTGTGAATATCACAGCGGAAATTCAGTTTGATGCGGGTAAACGGCGGGAGTATATGGTAGCCCGTCGCTTCAATCAGTACCCAAAAGTAGCCGTTGGTTGCAAAAAGGTTGGTGACCCCTGCTTCAAGGGGATATGTACAGTTGTTCCCCAACGTAACAAGTTGTTTGATTTACGACACAGTGCAAATCGTGACTTCTTCAAGTTAGCGCCAGCTGAAGTGAATTGATATCTGCGCACTACTATAATTATTATGTAATCAAAAGTATGATCGGAAAGCCCTGGCCATCCGAGCAATAGAATTTATTGTGCAAAACCCATGAACTTATTTGGCCGGAAAGTGCTTTAGTGCATTAGTTGTGGTCAAAACGGGAAAAAGGAACAGTCTTCTCGATGAGACACTTGACAGTCTAATCAGGGGGGGCTTTGAAGTACGAAGTTTTCCCTTACTGGTCTGAAATTGCCAGAAATATTCAGAAGCAATCTGAACTGGACTGTTCCACTGGATTTTCAAGGCAATTCCACAAACCACTTTCGAGTCGTACTTTTGCCAAAAAATTATATTTAGGCAGAAGTAGGCTAAAAGATCCCACTCGAGTAAAACCTCGATAAAGCTGAAGTACTTCCGTACAAAGCCGCCTGTGCGTCTGATACATGAACGCTTACCTATTTTACAGAGATGCGGCCGTATCGAAAGGCAAGGCCCGCAAGCGTCACCACTCTGACGAGTCCATGTCGACGAGTCCAAAGTTCTGCAAATCATCGAAATCGTGCAGGGAAACGGAGAAGAAGTGCGGAAAGAAAAGGTTTGTCGAGCCCGTAGGTTCGTGTAATTGGACCAAAGGTAGTCATTGTAGGTGCTCAGTTAGCAGTAGAAGTAACTTCGTAAATTTCTACTCGAGTAAAGTAGTAATTTCCGATCTAATAAAAAAGCACTCCACGTAATTCGACAAGATGAAATGAAAGTAGTCATCGTCAGTACTCACAAGTATAAGTTGTTTCCGGCTTGTGGTCAAGTACAGGAATCGGCAGTGATTTGCCAGTATATAGAAAAGCTAATAGTCTAGGCCTAGCTGCAAAGTATGAAGCAGAAGTGAAAGTAATCCAAAGACATGACCACCTCGGTAGGTACTTGGTTGTGTAATTAAGCCAAACCTACTTCGGTAATTCCAAAAGGTAATAAAAGTCTAAACAACGAACGCAGACTACAAGCGCATGGTGTGCATATGCTGCTGGAGAAGGAAGGTGCCGAAATAGCCTTGTGAGGCTTTCCCAGTCCTGCACCCCCTCCATTCTATCTTCCCCAAATGCTGAGCGCAAAGTGGGGAAGACACAGATACCAGTTCTACTAATCAGGTCTCTGGTCTGACCTAGCAGGGGATTGAACCCACGAGCTACCGATCAAGAAGCCGGACGCTTGTTACTGACCGTGGCCCCTTCTGAATTCGACCACGCTCTATGTAACCCCATGATGTCTCATACAGAAGACACTCTGACGACCTGGACGACCTGAAAGCCCCGAATGAGAGGAAGAGGATCCGCAGCCCAACCGCCGTGGTGGACAAGCTCTATCGCGACAAGAAAGAATACGAGATGTTGATGAGGAAAAAGGCAAGGAAAGAGAAGAAGCTGAGGATGGAGAATTTGCAAGTCTTGCAGAATTGTATTGACTCGGATGACGACACTGTTCCTGAGAGAGCGGGTAAGAGTTGTTGTCTGCTGCGGTGTTTCTCGTTGTAGTATCTGCGAGGGATGTAATGACTCGACTCGAATCACGATTTTCTGATGACTCGAGTCATTTTCTTAAAATATGGATATGACTCGAGACTCAGACAGCCAAGACCGACATTTTGTTGTAATTTCGAAGAATAGTTGAAGGATTTCGTCTATTGGTACTGGTACTTGAAAACGCTACCAGAAACTGCTAAAAGTGAGGAAAATTAGTATATTACAATGCGAACCATTCGATATCGCCAAACATAGTTATAAAAAGTGGGTTTAACAAGACTTAAACAGGAACCTTGAGCAGTCAACACGGTGACTTGGGAGTCGGACTCGAGTCTTAATACCATGACTCGGACTCGACACACCGGTCGCTAACTTTGACTCGAGTCAAAACGACAAAAATAAAGATTGACTTTGTTGCAACCCTGGTATTTGCACATAATCGTCGAGGCTGACGCGCACACCTGCAAGCCACATATTACGCTTATTGCGGTTCTTACTGACAACGCAATGGAACAGCTTGTTCATCTTTACAACTTGCATGCCGCCGAGTTGGAACGGTTAATATTTTATGTGAAGGATGCAAGTTATTCAGATCTCTAATAGGTTGAGTAGGGACATGTGTGCAATTTTACATCTGTCTCCTGACAGCATCGCGAGTTGACCTGGAACCAAACATCATATTGACTGATCGCAGATTTAAGATAGTTTCAATCCGAGCGGGGTGGGGCTTATCATTCTCCTACGAGCCATAGTCCTTGTAAAACCAGATAGTATAGTAATCGTTCATAAAGCAATCGATTACAATCACCAATATCTCGTTGGTTTGTAACCATCAGGTATGCCCATACGGAATGACCTGTATCACCATTGTGTGATAGCATACTTTGCTGCAAACGATGGTTTTGCAAATTCAATATTTTTACTACTTCACCAAGCGTAGATTAGTGCCATCAAAATGCAATTGAGCAGTTCTTAGCCTGAAATCAACCGACTTGAAATATTTGTGACAGCAACCTGTCGCATTTGTAATAATCGGACAGAACATGGTACTAATGCTTCGACATTGGCATTTGCCGTTACAGAGAAGAGAAAGCCAGCCACGCAACCTGAACAAAAGAAAGAGCTGGCTACGCAATCTAAACGTGAAAAAGAGCCCGTAACACAAGCTGAACGTAAAAAAGAGCCAGTTACGCGAGCCGAAAGCATAAGAGAGCCATTTACGCAAGCTGACCGTACTAAAGAGCCAGCCATGCTAGTCGAACGAAAAAGAGAGCCAGATACGCCTGCCGAACGGCCCAACGTTTTGGGGCAGCTTCTGAAACAGTCTTCTGCAAAAGCATACGGCGTCAAAGGTTTTTTTTTTAATTATTCTCGTTCCATTTTCCGACAAGCAAGTCTAGACCTGATCTTCCCAATTTGTACGTTACAAAGCAACGGTTATTCGACCACAATTCTAATACTACAACTTCATTGTATTCGACCAAATCTAATTCATACCGCTTTCATGACGATTCTGCGGATCAATGGTCACAGTGCCAAAACTATGATTCTTGATCATAAAAGTAGGGAAAAGATATGTACGATTTCAGTTGTAGGGGATCCGAATTACTATCGTTAATACTCGAATTCAGGTACTCAAATCGTTGCCTTCTCATAATGTGATTGCTGCGTTATTTTTCCTGCGATGTCTACATGCGAGTGGTGAATCATTTTTAAAACCAGTTTCGTCACTACTTCTCGTCAGATAACTTGGCCACTTGAGCTATCACTATGCCGTACTATCCCATTGATGCGATCCGATATATATCTATAGGCCACAACGATTGAGGGTCACTTGAGAATTTCATTTCCACGAAAAGTGTAGTACGGAATGATGCTTTGGAATCTAGTTAAAAATCTTATATAAAATCTTGTCATTAAGGGTTATGTCTTCGGAAACGTGTCGCCATCATTATCGCGATTACTCAAACGCGAAACAGTTGGCCAATAGAACGGGAAGTAGTCGAAAACGTAGCCACTTGAGTAATTACTGCAAGTGGGCGTGACGTATTGGGATTACTCTGAATAATTGGAAATGCTTTGTAGTAGTTGCCACGGCGACATTGAAAGCACGGTATGTTTTGACAAGTCGCACTAGGGGAAAGTAGGAGCACTCCATCACTGACCACTGCGGCATGTCGAATAGGAAAATACGATTTTTCCGAGTACGGGAATTATATGCTACTCGCCACTGAAAGTTAAGTAGACCTATAAAACCTACCTATAAAACCGATAACCCATGATTTATTCAGCCTACATTCAAAAGGTGGAGCATTGGTTTCAACAGCTTTACAGTCATCGCTAGGCTTGGACATGAAATCTTGTAGGACGTAGGGAGGCTGCATCTGGACGCTTGTAAATAGAATTGGTCCGTCGCTAAGTACTGCTTCAACGTACTGATGTAGGTTCCGCCTGCTTGCACTGATTGCCCGAGTGGTTATGATTTCACACGAATGCTGCTTATAACAGTTTTCAGTTTTTACGCAAAACTAGGACTAGAATACTTAATTTTTGATACTTGTAATTGTGTTTGAGTAAGAATTCACGACTTTAATTCCATTTGAGTAGCAGCAATTGCTACTTTGACCAACCCTGCCTGGAAACTACTACAAGAAGATAAACCGATATTCCCATTCTGACCCACTCAAGAAAATTGCACATAACTTTTACGTCTAATGGCGGAGATACCGATATTCCTTTCAAAGTGTGGTACAATCTTGATATTATCGGCAACAGGATAATATCTCTAGTCTCGTAGTCTACTGCGAGAATCTGCTGTTGGTGACTTGCTTCGTCGTTTTGCAGTGGATTCTTGGGACGGTGCAGAGTCTGTGGTGGAGAACGACGCTAAAAACACGTGGGCGAAACTCCAGGCGCCTCTGATAGATAATTGGAATAAGGAGTACGACAAGGGCAAGGTGAGCATCTGTTCGAATGTAGAAAAGCGCAGAATATATTTTTTGATATGACATAGGGAGGCGACGTCACGTGTTCCCACAGGTTTTTATTACGTCAGTTTTGCTACCAGTTTATTATCATTATCATTTCTGGATGAATTTGCCGTAATTTTGTGTCGACCTGTTTGAAATCAGGGATATAAAGTAGGCTGGAAAGCGACTTCTTCAAAACAGATTGAGGAACAACACTGTAAACCAGGGGCGAGCAACTTCTCAAGTCGGTGGGCCCGATATGGGAAAATGAAGTACTTGGCCGACCAGATTCTTGAATCGATACATTAATCGCGTTTCTATCCACCTATACTAGGATCAAATCGTATTTAATGTAAACTTTAAAGCATAGAGACCGAAAACAGTATTTAATCCTCCTATTAACGTAATAAAATAGCTGTTGAAGTCAATGAGACATCTGTTTTCGCTCAAAGTTATCAACAAGTCATTTGAAATCTGGCTACATATCCGACGTAGAAGCCCTTAGTTAAGACTGCACGTGAACGTCAATTAGATTGGAATGCAGCTTTGTCTTGTTCATGTTCATGGTCACAAAAGAATAGCCTACAGTCACTATGATTTGGCGCAGTAAGCACACAGTGGGATATTGCGGCAGACTGTCGGTCGCTTAAGTTTGATTGTGCCGATGAAAAATCTCGCCTAAGTCCTCAGTCGCACCTCTACATTGCTCACTTGTGGTCAGAGGTGATCAGCAATAAAGTGGCGTACTTTAACATTTTTGGACTACTCAAGTATGATTATGATTAGTCTTAGTGGTTAGGTAGTTTTAGGCATAAGTACCTGAAGTAGTTTTTTCATGTCTTAGAATCGCTGCTTCTACTTGTAATTTAGGCGAAATTCATGTCGATACTTCTACTTGAGTACGAACGATGACCACTTACATTACCTCCGCGTTTAGGTAAAGAAAGTGAAGAAAGAACCCAGGCCAAACGACACGAGCGCGTCCAACATATTCCAAAAGTTTCAGAACATGAAAAACAACAAAAGACTGTGAACCCGGGAAACGACGGTGCTTGTGAAATGTCGCTTTGTCTCTGGTTCTGTTCTTATTATATATCCGTTCTTCTTTGACTTTTTTATGTAAACCATTCGTTTGTATCGTGTACAATGTACAAAATTGTACAGTGTACACTATTTTGCGACACGCTTTGTGATTGCAAATATCAAGCGACGTTCTACAACTCACTCTTGCTTGAATGCCATTGGATTTGCTCCTACACCATGTCAGCAGATACTTACAGAGTGTACAAATGATGCTTGTGATTGAAATTGAAAGTGGGTAGTAGTCGTTTTGCACCCCTTTCATCGGCTATTTGTCAACGTGGCTGTTGACTTGGCTAACAGCTGACTGGTCATTCAAGTCTCAACAGCTAGTTACTGGTGTCTTCTCCAATATTATTATGCGAAAAGGTGGATAATGGATATAGATATTCTAGCAGCTTGCGCGCTGCTGGCTCGTAGGATGGCACGGGCCATTGCCACACGTGACGCAATTCCTGCCATGAAATGTTCACCACCCGTGCCATTCTACGAGTGTGTGCACAGAGAAATGATCAGCTTGCTTATTAATATTGAAAATCACTGCACTATTCCGCATTCATATTTATTTCCTTGGAACAATGGGGTTTGATCGTTAGGATTGTGATTCGCGTTGTCCAAGCCTTTTGCCGCATCATGTGATTTGTGGACAATATTTCGTAAATTGACACAAGTACCTTGTTATATCGGTTGAATTCGGCCAGGCTAACGTGCCATCGCGATTGACTGTCGCTTATTTTCTCGTTTGTTCTGAATTTGCAATCCCGCAATGGGTCTTTGATACTGCCCATGAAATCACGTTGAACAGCGAAGAGTCTCATGATACTAACTAACGTATATTGGGCTTCTTTTTCTATCAGTTATTGGTCTACAATAGTCGCTGTGGTAGCATTTCAGGCTTGCATGTTAAGTAATGGTATGTGTTTGGACCAATTTGTGAGTGTTGTACTGTCCGGTCTATAACAGGCATTGATGGACTCGCGCACTAGTACAGCGTGAATGGCAATGCTCATTCCTCATCTTCGCTTGATTTGCACTAGCTCGCCTTGCGCGGGGATTGATGCTGGTATTGTGACCATGCGTGTGTGAGTCGTGAAACCTGTTGTAAGGTTGTTCTTGTGACTTACTGATTATAATCTGTTTTTTTTTCTGTCGCTTTCGTGAGTGCTCAATCGTCGAGCAATGTTGATTGGAACCACTCACAAATAAATCGGTCGCAACAACCAAGTATTTGGTGTGTTTATCATACAAGTTCAGCTCCGGAAGGTTTGGCCGGTTGACTTTAGTGACCGGAAAGCGACAGCGCTTGGTAGATCTTGTCCTGGGATATCCAAGGTATTGTCTGCGTTCATGGGAGTAGTCCGGATGAAAATGTTGGAGGAATTAGCATAATGGTGATTCCAGTTAGCAGCGTAGGAGGTATATCTGGGCTGCTTCTTTAGGTAGTTCGCAGAATGAGCTACTCGAAAGAAGCGAATGCGAAGAGAAAGACAGCTAAATAAAGAATGTCATCGAAGAATTGGCATCGTGCGCCGAGGTGAATGCCAGATCGTAACTGGTCTTTTCGGCATCCTATCTATTCGTAAGATTGTACTGTGCAGTGTGCACTGCGAGTGTCTAGAGCAGTGGTAACCAACACGCGACCCGCGCAGTCATATTTTGCGGCCCTCGATCTGATATGGGATCTTAAAAGAACGAAGTAAAGCATTTTCGAATGCTGAAATTGATTTCAGTTTCAAGATTTTTTTGTTGCTTCAAAATAAGCTATTTCCCTGTGGCCAACATCACTATTGCTTAGGATTACCATACGTCCTCTTCAGGGCCGTAACAGCACTTCGTCAGCCCCCCTCCCTCCCCTCTCCAAAAAAAACGTTGGTGTTGGACCCCATAGGGTGATAAACCGAGCTTCAGACCCCCCATCAGGCTATACGCTGTTTACCGCTACTTATCATCTGCATGGGGTGTCCATTTGGTGCGTCAGCTTTTCTAAACTAAATTTTTATCCTCTCTCTGCTCACGTAATCTGATTTGCCGGCAGAGCTGAGTGAGGTTCAAAGGTCGGGCGGACCCGTTGGTATGACTTCGTTACGGTGCCATCAGTCGCAGTAAAGCGGTAAAGATTGTCGTTGCTCCAGATATATTAATCTCTTGCACACCGGGCGAAATTAAAAGAATATCTCCTTCCACGAACACGATTCGAAATTCGCATTTCGACACGGGGCTCATTATTGTCCTCGGCGGGTCTCATTTGATACGTGCGGCTCAAGCTGCGGGCGCTGGTCACTCCGGTCAGTCCGGTGCCTTGACTGTGGAGTGTGGGCATATCGATGTCGAACGTTTTGGCCAGCATGCGGCGGTTATTTTGTTTCAAGGTTTTATCGCCGCCGATCATCGCACGGGAGTCGCATGTTGTCCGAAACTTTATGTCCAGGTCGTGCCTTCAATAGCGTGAAAATGCCCAGCGCCGGAATGCCGGTTCATAAGTTGCGCTCCAGTAGGCTGCACACTGACAGTGAACACTCCTCGACTAAAGTATCCGAATGGTTTCATACGATGTTCGGTTGATATTCTTTCATAACTGCTAAAACGGTTGGCTCATTTCTGTACATTATGCATAGCTTTTAAAAACATTTTCTATTTCTATATGGATATAGATATACATTTATTTTATTGGGGGTTCCCACATCATAATCAAGACATCGGGTTCCAATAAATCGCACAGAGCGTGGAAAATAATTTCAAGATAAGTAAAATCAGCCCTAAAAGACTGTAGCCTATTTTATGTTGATTTACGAAAAAATTTTGGATCACGTACGAGCTTTGTACATTTTGAAAACTTCTGTTTCAATTTTTGCGAAAACATCGTCTCAGTCTTTGGCGCGAAATCATTTGGCGTACTATGAAAAATCATCTCGTGTGCCACAATTGGCACGCGTGCCGGGGTTTGCCGACCCTGGTATAGCCATATGAAGTGAAAGAGCCCGATATGATATTGTTTTTGTAATGGATGTTGTTGTCGTTCATAAAGTAAGGCAGCGTGAGCTCTAGCGAACATTGTTTATGTGTAAGATACTGGTTTTCCAGATATCCCCGAGAAGTGAGTGATTAATGATTATAAGCTTCCCAGCCTGAAAACACTTGACTATGTAATCTGCCACGAATGGCGAAATGTGCAAAGAGCTCCAGTATAATTGGAGAAAGTCGACGAAATTACGGTCCAGTGTGTAGTAAGGACCGTACAAGTCAAGTGCAGTCGAGGACACTTGTGCGTCGCACTTTTTCCCGCCGCGCTTCAAAACAATACCAAATAGCGATATTGTAATACGATGAGTGCCAGCTTACAGTTCAGTTAGAATTCTATGAGAGGCGGCGTTTCAATATATAGCCCACGCCCAACCAAAATCGAACATCCATTTTTCTTAAATGTTATATTTTTGGCGTTAGTTCTTTGATTAAGTTATTGGGCAAACCAAAGATGACATTTTTCTCATATCGAAATAGCCGTATTGCCAGTCTCCTCATTAACAAAATATTTATGTTTGTAGCCTACCATATTACGTTCTACATCCTACTACTGCGTCTTCTTAATTAGAAGTAGGCCTATAGCGATACGAATCACCCCAGGAAAAGTCAAGCATGTCTCCGATGCTACGAGTACTTCTACTTGCAGGTGAGCTAGAGTGGGAAAAACAAATTGCAACTAGAACACTCATAGCAGCAATTTTTTACAGTCATTCTCCTGCAAATCAAGATTTCGCTAGTTCAGTGTGACGACGGAGCTGAAACGGCAGATGGGGAGGCGACAGAAGATGAAGGTGGTGCCGAGGGAGATTCCCCGGCAGCGCAGGTGGGCCTCATTCAACTGTGTTGAAATATTGAATGATACAATTTGTACAATCCATAGGCCTATTCATCACTTATTAGTGTTCTTCTCCTTATCTAGGAGCCATTTTCTTGTTATAATTGCAATGGCACCGACCAATGCAGCAGCGAACAAAATGAAGAAAACAGCACTGTAGCTGAATGTCCTTCCGGCCATTGCTGGGTAAGTTTATTGTCTTTTACCACTTCTGTCGCGACCATGAGAGAGAGAGAGAGAAAGAATTGTTGATCGTGCAAATAAGTGTATCATATATCGTCGCAGTGGTATTGACTTATTATATGTCCATTTTAGAAATTTTGAGAAAATTAACATCATGTAACGTTTTCATTCTCGTTCGGACATAGCTTGGCCGTGATTAACTTTGAAACAGTGAGACAAACATATGACCAGGATATGGCCAAAAAATATGAAAATGAAACAAAAACTTGATTTTCTGTCAATTTTCAAAATGGGTCTCGAAATCTGTAAAAATGGACATAAATCACTTTAATACCACTGCGACGTTATAACAAAAATGCAGTTCGGTGGAATGCGATAAACAGCAGACATAGGCCTAGAGAATAAATCCAAAGTCGAAATAAAAGTCGATCGTCGTTAGCATGGCATTATTCAATTGCTGTTTCTTTAGTCAATTTGCCCATGACCTCAACATTTGAACAACGGTGAGTAATGTATCAGTATTATCACTTATGTGAATGCAATTTACTTTCAGACATGGAAGTACGAGGATGGCGACGACGTAAGTTACGCTAGAGAATGTGGAGAAACGTGCACCGAAGAAAACAGAGAACTTGACTGCAGAACTAGCAACAATCGTACCGAATGCACAAAGTGCTGCTCCGATTCTCTTTGCAATAGCGGACTACTGAATGGGTCGAAGATACTCGAATGCAATCTGCATTGTACCGGCTTTGCGCTATTATTGACCAGTGTATATCTGACCTGGATTTGCGTTTAGAAAGATTTACTTCATAATTTGAAATCACGTAATTTAGATATCCAACTGTATTTGAAATGTCTATTTATTCATTCATGGAACTACAACGCGAACCAAATCGTCGAAAATATACAGGCAGTAGGCTATACTTTCATTTTCATGTTATTTAGTATAGTTATTAGGCCTATGAGCCTATGAGGGAATTGTCAGTTTCTTGAGGCATCGCATAGCATTACTATTACGACCCTCTTTTTATAGTTGTTGCGGGTCATTTTGATAAATAAATAAAATAAATTTAATTACATGTACGCCTGATTTTGTATGCATGGGTACAGGACCGTAACTGCCGCACCCCAAAACCCCCAATTGGGGGGGGGGCGAGCTCGAAGGGGGCCCGAAATTATTTCGTGAATTAGCATAAATTATAGAGTCGTTTTTCAAAATTCATGCAACTTTTTCAAAAGTTTTTCGCGCTACGCGCGATTTCAAGTTGCCAAATTTCTTGAATTTTGAGTACTCTTCCACCAAGAAAAAATACGCAAGATTGATAGAAATAGGCATGTCGGCATTAGCGATTACCGCGCCACGATTTACCAAGACAAAGTTTTAGGCCATGTAACATATGACTCCAAGAAGACGTGGGCCAGGACGATCGGCAGCGAGAAAACCTTGGCCGCAAAGGACCGCCCTTATGTTGACCGTAAACTTTATATATATACGTTATACAAAATACAAAGAAGTTTAATTGTCCATAGGCGCCTAAATGACTGGCGCCGAATATTCCTGTCTTGGCAATCTGAACCTCACAAGACACCCCCGCAGGGAAAAATTATATGCCAGCGAAGAAATGCCAATTTGAAATCGTGTGCGTCTTTTACTTTAGTAGCCTACGTTTGGGCAATTCCCTATCTTTTTGACCGATTTTATCATGATTTATCGGAAATTTTCGCGCCTCGCGCTGGCTCGCTGCACAGTGCGGCTAATTTCGGGGCAAAACCGAACAACGCGATTGGGGGTAGGTTTATCACCCTATGCTAGCCCAAGACCCACGTTTTTTTTGGGGGCCCGACGAAGTGCTGTTTTGTCCTGCCAACGGTTAGGTATACACCCGAAAGTGTTTAATTACTATTGAGGGGTCCTACCTTTTCAAACACACCTCACCTGTAAATCTGATTACGTGAGCAGTGCGAGGATAAAAATTAATAGCAATATATATGCAATTCCCGATCATATTGGCCGATTCAATCATGAATTATAAAAAAAATTCGCGCTTCGGTCGTCTAGGCGAGCAAAGCTGGCCCAGACAAAGGCGCCTAATCCAGATCACAAGTATAACGGTAAACAGCGGATATCTTGAGGGGGTCTGGGGAGCCCCCCAGAGGTTTGGTTCATCATTATTATGTGGGGGGCCCAAGACCAACGTTTTGGGGGGCTGACGAAGTGCTGTTACGGCCCTGCATGGGTATTGCTTAGGGCTGGGCAAAACAGAGTACCTTTGTGATTCGATTCTGAATCACGTATATTACGCGTCAAGTCGAGTATTCGAGTATCACTCATTATGGCGTCACAACACAATATACTACCTGTTTGTCAAATTTCAAATGTGTACCTATCATGTCACTACAAAGAATAGGCTATATAGGCTAATGTCTGTTATCCGCCACATTAAAGGCACTTTGGTATTTTTTCGACAATACCGATTTCATTGGTCTTCTTGACAATGTTGTGGGGTGAGCTTGACTTCGAAAATGTGTTATTTCCTGTAACGATCGTAGCTGTCTCGTATGCTGCGACACGGCCAACAAGGTTTCAAGACTTCCTCGGTGGAAAATTGTATCAAAACCAGAATTCTCATTTGTAAATTAACTTCCAGTTACGAGGAGCGCATAATTTCAGTACTCGAAAAAATCGTCTTTTACTACTCGACTCGAATCATCAAAATTAATACTCGATTCAGATTCGAGTACTCGAATCATTGTGCCCAGCCCTAGTACTGTTACACTGCCTTAAGCTAAAAGTCATTCCTTCATCAATTAGTTTGACACGTGAACACTGAACATGCCCAATCATAGTGCTTATCGAGACAAAGCGGATTGAATTGTGATGTCCATTGTTCGGAAGTTGTCTTCTGCTATTGAAATCACGCACTTTCGCCTATATCAGTTTTCCTTCAATTTTCAATTTTCTATTCATTTTTTTCGAGTAACGAGCGCTCCTAACAAGAGCTATTTTATAAACGGAAAATATAGTTTCGTTAGAAAGCAACGTCAGTATAGGATCGGAAAGTTTCTCGGTCACAGTAGCGAATTATACAGCGACATAGATTTTGAAAGCAAGACTGGATGGTAGACAAAATGCGTGGTAATCAATTCATCCTAATTTTGTAACCCTATTTGGTAATAATTCAGTCAGTTTATGCGGCCTAAACGCGCTAGGCGCGAAAAATTTCAATAATTCATGATTGAATCAGTCAATATGATATCGAGAATTGCATATATATATATATATGTATATTGATATCAATTTTTATCCTCTCTGCTCAGGTTACCAGATTTACCGGTAGAGCTGAGTGAGGTGTCTTGGAAACTGTAGGCGCTCGTAAATCAGGGATGTCTTGAACTAGATTCCAGATAGCCTATCCCTGCCGTAAATAATAATTATACATCTTCGGGCGGACGGACCCGTTGGTCGTCGTTACATAATGTTATTTCGTGACCTCCTGTCTGCTTGAAATTCCCAATCGTACTCAACCAAAAGACGCAGACGATTTAGAATTGGTATTTCTTCACTGGCAATTAAATTTTCCCTTGCGGGGATTTGTCTTGTGGGCTTCAGATTCCCAAAACAGGAACATTCGGCGCCAGCCATTTATAGGCACCAATGGACAATTAAACATATATGTATAAATCGAAGATTCCAGTCAGCATAAAAGGGCATCAGTCCTTTTCGGCCCAGGCTTTCTCGCCACCGATCGTTCTGGTACATATTTCTTGGAGTGGCATGTTATAAATATGGCCTAAAACTTTATATGTAGGCATATCTTGGTGGGTCGTGGCGCGGTAATGGCCGACGCCAAAATGCCCATCATTGCATCAATTTCCGAAATAAACTCAATAATTTATGCTAATTAGCGAAATAGTTTTTAGCCCCTTCGAGGGTTTGGGGTGCGGCTGTGACGGTCCTGTCCACAGGAGTGCGTGCACCCGACGATAAGAAGCGATGGCGATGGATTTTTTCTACTTGATATCCCCTTGAATCGATTTGAGCGTATCAAACGCGTGAATATGAGCGATCGTGTCCCCTTGCGCATCGTCGTAGACTTTTAGTCTTAGATTCGTTTTCCATCTAATAGAGTATAAGCATATATATTCATCACTGCGATAGATTTATCACGCGTGTCCATTTTCCAATGCCCCTGCCATCGCGTGATTGTTTTATAAACCGTGACATGATATGGCATGGTCGAGAGTGAAGGATGTGAGAATCAAAACCTTATGTACCAGAAAACGCTAGCTGACGCTACGCATCCGTGCTCTGCGTGCGTCTTGTTTGCTTGCAGATTGCCGCTTAATTTCATGAGTCCCGACCATGCTGCAGAGAAGCGTGATACGTCGTGCAGGCAAGGCAGGTTCTATCTTCGGAGCTATCCGTAGTGATGACTGGCTTTTCTGAAGATGAGAGGCTACGGTATCGTACGATAGGACAGAGTTGTGACACCAGTTTCACAGGAAGGCAAAACTCCGAAGTTCGCGCGCTTGTACACTACAAAAAAAAATTAGACAAGTTTGGTCTCAATGTCTCAAATCGATTTTTTAGCAGAAAAAGTCTTAAAGACAAATTAGTCTTACCAAGTACTTTATGTCTCAAAAGTAAGCCAGAAATTGATCGAAAATGGTAGCAGTGCCTTGGGGGCATCCTTTTCAATGTTAGGGGTCTGAGCGGAGGAGGGGAAGGATGAGAGAGACCAGAAATTGCAGTGTTGAGATGATCCTGTACTAAGTTTACAAGGTATTCACTAGATATAGTTATCAAGGTACATGCCACTTACTACTCACGTATACCATTCAGATCAATATATATATGGTTGTCTGAGTCGAAAATAGCATTTATGGTGAGTGGGTGGTAAAATGAGACCAAATCAACCTCATTTCTTAAATTTGAGACCAAATTTGTCTAATTTTGAGACCAAATTGTCTAATTATTTTTTGTAGTGTATATTTTACACTATCCCATTCGATTTTACCGTATACTCGTGTTCCTTTATTCAGTGATTTGACAAGGGTTTTGTGATTACTAAAATGGATTGATGGCTACTTACTGAACGATCTCGCGACAAAAGGAAAATGGTGTCTATCGCCGTTGCGTGGTTTTCGTATACATTCCTGTTGCCTGTAACACTGTTAGCAAGTAAGTGAATTAGATTGACCCAACCCAAAGCAGCATTTAAATGTTTGCTGCAATTACCACAGGTGTGATATTCCGATACAACGTGTTCTCGTCGATATATCTCGTCCTCTTGCTTGTTCTTTGTTACAGTCCTTCTCTGACGCACTTATCAAAAGGTATGCCCCGAAATGCATTAATCTATCTTTATTTGTCTTTGTTATATTGGCTAGTCTTGATATATTCCATGTTTCTTCGGAAACAAAATTTTGTATCAGAAACCATTTAGGTTGAAACATATCTATTAGAAATAGCAGGAGCCTTGAGAATTCATACCATAACCACAATAGCCTAGCTCAATTGATCCCTCTAAGATGCACCTATCCAATTTACCTGTATAATTATGGAGGAAGGTTGGTTCGATTGGTTTGAAATAAGGTCAGATTTGTTTGAAATGAGGTTAGTCTCATGTTTGAAATGAGGATAGTCATGTCAGAAATAAGGATAGTCATGTTTGAAATGAGGATCATCATCATCATCATTGGTTTATTAGCAATTTTATCAGTTCAATACACCACAAAAATGCGATACAATGAAAAGACAGGAAGATGTCGAAGCGACAAGGAGTAGTCTATGGAATCTGACACCCACCTTGGCCTAGGCGATGTAAAGAGGAGGCATGCACACTGAATGAAAGTATAGAAGATAGTATAGAAAAAGAATGCGTAAAAGAAGTAGGGCGGCATGTCATGGGAAGCGAGATCGATAGGTCAGTCGTGGTCCGGTAATCTTGAGGATGGACTGTATTTATTTAGGATTAGGATTTAGGATAGTCGCTATATTCACTATAAAGTCAGTTGCAGTACCAGGCACGACTTCCCAGTGGTAACCCAGTCCGAACACATCCCAGACATGATGTCAGAACACGCCCCAGACACGATGTCCCATTGGCAGCACAGGCCGAACACGCCCCAGACATGATGTTCAAACACGCCCCAGACACGATGTCCGATTGGCAGCACAGGCCGAACACACCCCAGACATGATGTTCAAACACGCGCCAGACACGATCTACGAGTGTCAATACAGGCCTAACACGCCCAAGACACCATGTCTGAATGGCAACACAGACCGAACACGCCCCAGACACGATGTCCTAGTGTCAACTCAGATCCGAAAACAACCCAGACACCATATGTTTGAATGGCCGAACATGCCCCAGACACGATGTCCGGGTATCAACACAGGCCGAACACGCCCAAGAGACCATGTCCGAGTGGCAACACAGGCCGAACACACCCCAGACATGATGTCCAAACACGCCCCAGAAACGATGTCCTAGTATCAACATAGGCCGAACACGCCCAAGACATCATGCTCGAATGGCAACACAGACCGAACACTCCCCAGACACGATATCCGAGTGTCAACTCAGTCCGAACACAACCCAGACACCATGTTTGAATGGCCGAACACGCCCCAGACACGATGTCCGATTGACAGCACAGGTCGAACACACCCCAGACATGATGTCCAAGCACGCCCCAGACACGATGTCCGATTGGCAGCACAGGCCGAACACACCCCTGACATGATGTCCAAACACGCGCCAGACACGATGTCCGAGTGTCAATACAGGCCTAACTCGCCCAAGACACCATGTCTGAATGACAACACAGACCGAGCACGCCCCAGACACAATGTCCGAGTGTCAAATCAGTCCGAACACAACCCAGATACCATGTTTGAATGGCCGAACACGCCCCAGACACGATGTCCGATTGGCAGCACAGGCCGAACAAACCCCTGACATGATGTTCAAACACGCGCCAGACACGATGTCCGAGTTTCAATACAGGGCTAGCCCGCCCAAGACACCAGGTCTGAATGACAAGACAGACCGAGCACGCCCCAGACACAATTTCGGAGTGTCAACTCAGTCCGAACACAACCCAGATACCATGTTTGAATGGCCGAACACGCCCCAGACACGATGTCCGATTGGCAGCACAGGCCGAACACACCCCAGACATGATGTCCGAGTGTCAACACAGGCCGACACGCCCCTGACATAATGTATGAATGGCAGCACAGGCCGAACAAAACCCAGATATGATGTCGGAACATGCCCCAGACACGATGTGCGATTGGCAACACAGTCCCAACACCCCCCAGACACGATGTTAATAAGGTTAGTCATGTTCGAAATAAGGGCAGTCTCGTGTTTGAAATAAGGATAATCATGTTAGAAATAAGGATAGTTATGTTTGATATAAGGATAGTCATGTTTGAAATAAGGTTAGTCTCATGTTTAAAATGAGGATAGTCATGTCAGAAATGAGGATAGTCATGTTTGAAATGAGGATAATTGCTATATATTCACTATGAGGTCAGTTGTAGTACCAGGCACGATTACCCAGTGGTAACAGTGGTAAATTCTCACAAATATTGATATAGCAAGTCGTATGTATACAAATCTCATATTTGTAAAGTTGGTGACTATCCTGGCTCTTTTTCTATTAAGAAAATGAAGTTGAATTCAGGCACCGATTTTCACAATGACAGGATCTCTAGCTCGAATTACTCTGTGATCACCGGTTACTTACTAATGCCTGTCTATATCCTGTTAAGAGTCAATATTCAACATAATCCTCTGTGTGTCTACTGTGTATGCTACTCGCAGAATATTAACAAATTGTATATTCAATATTAAATATGTTGATACAATACCAGTAATGACCTCAAATAATGTGAACGTATCTCCTATCAAACTATTGATTTAATGAAGTATTACACTGAACTTAGTGATCATTGCACATCTTGTGTAGCTCATCATTGTTCATGAAAATGTCCCTCAATGATCCCTTTAAAAAATTCAATGCTAATGGGCAAAGAGGTTATTTAATTTCTGCAATACTTCAATTTATTCAAGGCACACAAGAAACCGGTGGTTCAGCTGAACAGCTGTCATGGGTATTTGAGTGGAAAGTGTTATATTTTTCATAAGCAGATATTGCACTACGCAACCCAACTGTTCAAGCTTGTGATATTATTCTAATTCACATATTCTATTCTATTATTCTAAGCATCAAGCATAGTAATTATAATGTAATATACATTTCTTGTCAAAATTTGCTCTCAAATTTTCCTAATTGCTACGCAGTTTCTTGATCTGGCATCATAATGAAGCCTGATAATTCCAGATAATGTACTTGATAATTTGCGGGCTTAGGGCATAAACTCGCTGATGATGTCAGATTATGTCATTCCCTCATTGGTACAAGTTATTCTCAATCAAATCGCGCATCCACGTATTGTATAGTTATCAAGATCAAGAATGAACCGCATTTTCACTCAACAAAAATAAAGCTTTTTATAGGAAAATTGAGATCGTCATTTTAAAAGTTAAACTCTTCTAGTCCATAGTGTTTACCTCTCGGCACATTTTGAAGGAAGAATTGGTGTAATTATATCCTTACGTGATCAGGCTACTTGGTACAAGATGCGTTAGTTTGTTTTTATGACATGGTTGTCGATATGATTGATACATTCTTGTTTCAGGAAGGTGCAAAGGATATGTGATCGCCCCGCTTGTGTTCTCAACAATTTTCATTCTCGCACAGCTCATTTTTCAAATTGTGTTGGTCGCTTCCTCTCCTTATGGATCTCTTGTCGGAGATATATGTGAGTTTCTGATGTTCAGATTTTGTCAGAATGGTCACATACTAACGACTGGTTGCTTTGCTTTGTTGTTGAAGCGACATCCTTTGATTTTGATTTGAAGTAGTCAGAGTCCGTACAAATTATGATGCTGTCACCTCTTACTTTTGCATCTAATTTCAAATACGACACTGTCGGTGATGATTGATGTAAACTAAATATTGTATGGGGCCGAGATGCTTGAGTAAACCTGTCCTAGTCAAATTTCATGTCTTCAGAAGCTGACTGTCGGAGTAATTATCAAAAATTTTGCTGAATCGAAAACACTATCAAATATTTTAATCAAAACTAATGCTCGTTTTAATTATAATATGTTCAACTAAAGATGCCTGGATTTGAAATGAAAGGGAAGTAATTTATGTATAGTCATGATTTTGATCTATGGCTATGTTTTTATGAGGTGATGTGCCAGATAAACCACAACAATGAGTGGCAAAATGCGTTTCCTTAACTAACACATACTTGCTAATAATACAATAGCACTGCATTGACAGCAAGCAGATTTAGATAATATCCATTTAATTATACGTTTAATGCAGAGTCATGAAATTGAGTAATTAGTGCATTGGCGACATTGACGAAATGGACATATCCCTGGGTTTCTACTAGTGTGGAGATATGTTTGCCTGAGAAATGGTTATCGAGAAAAAGGTATCGGTCAATTCGCTGTTAATATATTTTTTGTGTGTACACAAGGGATGATTCGGCAATATCTCCTCATTGTTGATCTTGCAGCACACGTGTTCATGAGCTCATGCTCTTGCACATGTGTGTGATAGTTGCCCTACTGTAGCGGTTAATGCATATTAACCGTATTCTTGTATGCATAAAGAACATGTTAAATATTATCTGATGATGTGTATGCAACTTCTACTGTCATATCATTGGTTTTTGAATTCCCGGGTACATAGTTCTGGTGGTAACAATAATATCATAAGGAACATACTCAACGGTGACAACTGACAACATTTGCTTGGTCTTTAGTCCGACATCTAGTTATGTATTTTCAATTGATGTCAATCCTGTCTTGTCGTTAATCCCTGTCAATTGAATTCATATCCTCATCCTTTCAAATATTAACTAATAATTCGCCACCTCTTTGCAGGTTCCAATAAGGAAAAGCTATTACGTTATATCGGTCTTGAGAGGTATGCGAATTATTTGGATTTTGTCATTCTGTAATTGATATTCAACATACGAGTGCCTGTATTTGTGATGGGTTTCGCTATTGAACAATCAAGTCGGCGGCAGGATGGCATGGCACGCCCGATGCAGTTACCTCATGCTTTCATTTCCGCCACGATCTTATTACTGTAAACTCGAATTTGTGAATGCTTGTTATTTGAATCGAATCACACCATGCATCTTCCATGTTGGTTCTAATATGTGCATTTTTTGTTTGCCGCCGTGGAAGCGTTTCATTTGCACAGTCTACTCTAATTGCAGGATGCACTTAGCAACACGAGGCCTGTGTAACTGATTGGCTACAACCAGTTGGTGGTTTCTTTATTATTCCTGTTAACCGCTATAATTGAAAAAATTAGTGCCAAGTCCTTGGAAAGCTTGCTGTACTAAGTACTGAAGACTGCTTACATCCGCAATATTATTATTAGCTCGGGCCAGCTTTTTTAATGTTTGTTTCCTTTCTACATTTTCTGCATTCTTCAAATTCCAAAGTAGCTTTACGGCTATCGTGCATTGGCCTGTATTTTTGATTTTTGCTATGACAATTTTTTGATTCGTTACGTTAAAGAATTACAGTAATCACTAGAGGCAAGCTGTCAAATTGTATCAATGATCCCAGCACTTCGTAATTGGGTTTATTTGTGTTTATATTTCCTCGCATATGCTTTACTATGATTAAAGATTGGTTGATACTATCATGATGTTTGCAAATCTATATACAATTTAATTATTCCATGTCAACACTATTTTAGTTGTTAGTTTTTATATTTAGCTGTACACAGAACGACTGACTGTTCATTAATCCTCTTTTGTTGCCATGGTAACCTAATGCTCAAATATTTAGAATTCTGCTTTCATTTATCTTACATCAAAATGATATTGGCATGCAGTGGTAAATTCAACTCCATAGTAAAGTTGAGATTTAATGACTTGCAAGCAACTCGTGTATCGGACTATATTCCAAAGATGAGACAAATCAAAGATCGAGCCAAATCCCCAGTCCGATATACCGCTAGGATTTTAGTTGAATATAAATCAAACCTACACTAAGATATCAATGACGTCCTGAAATCCAAATCAGACACAGTAAAAAAACTCGTTCTCAACTCAACTGCTAAGTCCACTGTGCATGAATCTGAAACCTGCATTCATCACAATTCGTAAAAATGCTTATTCGTCATTGCTTATCAGAAAATAGTAGTTCTCCGTCTCCATTTATTCATAGATACACAATTGGTGTATAAGTAGCTAGTTTTCATGGCTGATACAATTGAACTCAACTTTGCAGGTTTGACTCCATGTCCGTCGCCGACATCTTCAGACTCATACTCCCTGAAATCATCACCTTTGTAATTTCACTGATATCCTTTGTCTTGATCAAGAAGATATGTAAGCTCCACTGTCGCTCGTGTCTGATTCAAACGTCAATCGACCAGCTTCGTTTCAGACACACCAACGCCACAGGCGCAACAAACTGTTCAAGTTCCCGTGGATGGCAATATTGACACAGAACATAGTGAGGACGCTACTGTTCATCATGACAGCACTCAGATCAGGCTGTTTCACGTCACGATGCTCGGTCTCAAGAATGCCGCGATGCTTTTTTTTACTCTCGTAGCCATGGCTCTCGCCGGTACGATAACGCGCAGATTTTGTACATTCAAATTTCGAGGCATTCACAGTTGTCCTTCACAGGCATCGCGAACCCGTCTTTGTTCTCGGGATGCTATCTGATGGTGTTCATGGCTCTGATGACGGCTTGGGCGCTGCACGGCAACTTGCTAAGCAATCGAGTAATCGGCGTGAGAGTGGTTGTGTCTTTAGTAACTGCGGTGGATTTGATGTTGCTGTACTACTACCAGATTGAGTTCTTTAGAGACGCGGTACCGTCGGAAGGCATTGCTGCGAGGTATGATCCCTTTACGGGTAGAGCAATATTTCTTTGACGTGACGTAGAGTTGGTCAGTAACGAAGTTCTCCTTGGGAGTGCTAGTTTAATATATATTCTAAAACCTGGTATTCGTAAACAGGAGCCTTCTGACGATGAATTTTTCTGCTATTTTCAGACTAATAGGCCTGACCCCGTTTGTGAATGTAAGCTGTCAATCGTACGCTCAGCAGTTGGTGCTGTCGGACGGCATAACATGGACCGAATTCATCAGCCCGCCCTTGACCTTACTCCTACACTGGATGCTGGGCTGGGGAGTGGTGGCATTTGTGTCATCGGACAAGGTTAGTCTACAAAATTGAGCGCATGGTGTCCGATTATGTCAAGTCGATAACTGAGCTGTAATAACGAAAGTAACGCATGTGTTTTTCGATGTTGATTCAACGGTGTGTCTTCTATGATAACTGTTTGTCCAATTTCGGTGATTACGATACACTTTGAATGGCTTGAAATCGTGGAAAATGATGCGATTAATCCGTAACCACAGCGGAAGATGCATATCAGGCAGAGTAACGGCGAGAGGCGTAAACGTCGGAAGGAAGAACGACTGGTAAGAATTGAGCGTGTCAGGCCTCATATTCTGTACTTGCGATTGCTGATTGGTGCTAATTTGTAGTGATTTGAACTAACCAGAGCATTGTAGAGCGAAGTGTTGGATGCATAGTGTCAGTGGCTTTCAAACGTTCAAATCCAGACCTGGTAATATCGAAGAGCCGCTTATTGGATTGAATAAATACTGCCAAAATTGAATTTTAATTAGTTATGTATCATTTTTTTTCTCCGGTGTACCAATGAACAGCGCAAAGAGTCATTTTTACACATAAGAAATTGGGATCAAAATCTTGGCATTTCATATTCCCTGAACAATCACTTTCAAATTACTTACCTTTTGTAACGATTGTTGCCACTTGCAGACTTTGAGAACAACTGGCACCGGTGGCATTTTCTAACTGAACTGTAGTGATGTGATTCTTGTTGCATGTTGCATAACACAAGATAATAATTTGGATGAATTAGACAACTGACATGAAAATTGGGAAATTTGATATTTATGTGCAATGTGCATTCAGCATAGTAGTATACAATTGGTTTGGATTTCCTATGGGAGCTTGTAATTGATTGTATGGTAACAGTGTCAAACCGTGTACATTCAGCCCTTAGGCAGTTAACAGCAATTTTGAGTTGCTAGATGACACTCCTAAGTGTCAGCTTCTTTTGTTACAGTCAAAAAACTCGCAAGTCTACAGTGATATGGAGTTGGAGGAGTTACCAGCCAATGTAAATGTCTCAGCGTGTGTTGTATGCACGTGTGATTGGCATCTCCGAAACGGTGTGATAGTGGTCATCCGCGATTCTCGTCTGACATTTTTGTTTCCGTTGGACTGTCAAATGGTTGAACATGCTTTGAAATTTCATAAAGATTTGGTCGTTGTGCAGCAAATAAGTCATGATTGTATGTGTGGTTTTGAAAAAATGGATGTCCCTGTGGTCGGTAGCTGGACAGAGGACGGTATGATGGCTCCAAATGGAATTGAAAAAATATATAGGCAGAACTTGATCTACTCGTTCACATTACTAATCATCAGCTCTGTTTGCAATACTCGGATTTGCAGTCCCCAGCCATAGTTGAGGTGTAATAATAGCTAGGAATAGCAGAATGGGTTGTTTGAACACATGAAATAATGTTATTTAGTTACAGATTAAAATTCAGCCTTCAGATTTTACACAGAAATCTCGCAACAAACAATACGTTGACACTAGGGTTAGTTCGGATATCAATAATTTTCACTATCCGGATAACGGATATATCCGGATATTTTGGAATTTATCTAACCGGTTAACCGGATATTAACTGCTAAGTGAGACAATCGATTTCATTAGGTCTGCATGTAAAATGGATCGCAAAATCATTACACAGTGTTATTGTAGAGTACCTACCTACGCGCGCAGTATGAGCGAACACGAGAAAAACCAGGCAAATTTAATGTTCACTGCTTGTGCAATGCCCTCTTTATAAAGCACAGATGCATCAATTGTGGGATCCTGTAGCCGGGACCGGAATTTTGTAACACAGAGTCCACGTTCATCGAATGCTTTTTCAGCTTCCACAGAAGTGCGCTGAATAGAAAGCAGCGCTTCGTAGAGAGTCAAAAGGTTGGCAGGTCGTACGCCGGAAACTTTAACGGCTCTACATCCTTTTGACCATCCTTATGTTTAGGTTTGGGGTACTAGAAGGACGACTAGCTGATACTGGAATTGATGCCGACATGATACCTCGCTCTAATTCACGTGATCAGGCACGCAGCCAGCCGAAAATGTAGGGGGATTGAATTAAAATCTGGGGGTTTCGATTTTTTTTCGAATTAATCATCAGCGGAAATCAATTACGCTTGCACGTACGCACATTTTTGCTAACATTCGATGTCATTCAGTTTCGCGGTGTCACTCTCAGAATTACTAATTAGAATACACTTAACGGCATATCGTCAACAAGCCATCGAGAGATAGGAGCCAATGCATGCTGGGTCCGAGATACTAAGGCCAGCGATTATATCGTTCGTAGGCCTATTGCAGATGCGATTGTGTAGGTCAACGATAATATCGTGAGCACCAAGCCAATGAATATGCGATTGTGCAGGCCAGCGATGGAATAGTGTGTACACTGCACATGGCCTATTGCTAGGCTTACCATATTTTGGAAATCTAAAAGGGGGACACTTTTTCAGAATTTTAGGACTTGCAAAACCGGAGAAGAATTCTCAAAAACCGGCCAATTTTTCCGCTCAGATCTCAAAATACCGTTTTTCTCTCCACATTGCCAGGTGGATGACTAAAAAAAAGGTCATCTTTTCGCTCAGAGCTAAAATAACCGTTTTTCGCTCCGAAATTCCCGCCGGAGCGTCACTTCGGTGCTAATTTGCGGCATATCACTCGCAATTTGCTCTAAATCTGACCTAAATTTTAAAAAAAGTAAGCCTATACCTTACGGCCTTGAAAAGCGGGACGTTTGGCTGACTGGTCGGGACGCCGGGACAAGACGTTAAAAAGCGGGACTGTCCCGCCTAAAACGGGACGTATGGTAAGCCTACCTATTGCAGATGCGATTCTTCAATCCAGTGGAACTATCGGCTTGTTGAAGACGCGATAAATCAGGCCAGAGACGATAGCCGAGCGCGCGGCAATCAATGACCTAATTTAACGATCTTCTCAGCAGGAGATCGCGTCACATTACATTGTGCAATGTGTACAGACGCATCTCGCTACTTGGCAGCACGCTTCTCGTTAATCGGCCGCGCCAACACTGAATACGACTTATTGAAGCTTACTAAAACGTGTAAAATGCATTAGCAACGATTCTTTTTTATCCGGTTAACCGGTGGAAAAATATCCGGATATCAGATAGTGAAAATACCTGCGGTTAACCGGTTAACCGGTTAACCGTTATCCGGATAATCCAACCCTAGTTGACACGACTCCTAACTGCAAATACATTAATTTCATGAGGTTTTGCATGTAGATTTTATGCATAGGCGGGCGCAGATCTTAATTATTGTGATGTGAGAGGGGCTATGTCTTGCGTGTTGCGTTAAGCATTGCAAAATACTTGTGTTGTTTATATCGACTGGCAATGATCTTTCAAAAAGTTGAAAATCGGTTTTTATTTATCACGCAAAGGGCGTGAATCGTGTTTCCGATACGTTACCTGCTGCCTACTCGAGCTGTCAAATCAATTACATCCTATGTTTGGTTTCTGAATTTTGACGCCTTATCCTGTTTACACTTCCCTTCTTATTTATTTGTGTGGTTGTGATTTAAATCTTTATTCAATCATCTCTCTTTTACAATATATCTTTTCTCTGAATGTCTTGCATTATGGACAGTAGGGACACTGTCTCAACATTTCTCGCATATATAATTTCATATGCTGTTGCAGTATTCGACTACCGTTGGTAGGAAGTCTTATTGCCTTCACTTGGCCAAAACACAACTCTGGGAATCTGGTGATGTAGCACAAAAAGCTCTACTACAATTTTCCAAAAATGAAACTTTAGACATAACCGACTTTAGGGAATTTCAAAATCTCATTGTTGTACAAGAAACCTGTAGTCTGAAATCCTGTAAAAATTTCGAAATTGGTGCTGGTTAGGCCTATGAAGTTTTGTTGGGCTCTGTTCCTAACAGTAGAATTGTTATTCACTGTTGATAAACTTCGAAATTTTTTTATGTGCAGTAGGGCAGACAACTAATTATCTCCTTGATGCAGACGACTTCCTGTACTCTGGAAACCATCGCAACATATGTGCATCGGATTACCAGTTTTGAAATCTGTTTAATGTTTCCCAGGTTTTCATTGTTTAGCTTAAGACAGTAGGCTACTTCTAGTGTATTGGTATCAAGATTCATTGGTAACTTGATTTAACCCTTGTTTCGACCATGTCAATTATTTCGCACTCCACTGCGTTCTTAGGTCCAAACCACTGCTCCGCGAGTGGAAATTGATGCCAATTTGCAAGTATGACCTGGTGGCGCTTCACCCCGCTTGGCTGTGATTGCATGTTGCATGGCGATTATTGTGTTGCGGTTTTCAGCATTTGATATTAAAAACTATAGCGCATCTAGCATTTGAGTGAGCTTGTTTTCAAATGTGCAGTGATATCAAGATTGTGGCTTCAATTACAGATATGAGCTATACTAACACAATTCCAAAACCGGTAGTCTTTCTTAGGTAACTATTAACCCAATTGTGGTAATTTTTTATGGTAGGTTTAGAATAATCTGCCAATCATCGGTATTGGCATACGGTAGTTGTAGATATACCTTCTGGCTAGTTATCCAGTGTTGTTTCTGATATAATTTTATGCTTCATGAACTCGAGGGATATGCATGGTATCTTGTTCTACACTATCTGCATTCTTAATCTGTAATTAGCAAAGTAGCTTTAGCAAAATCGTGGCTGGTGTTGTGAGTGTATGCCAATAGGATATTGCATCTTTATGGCTGGGCGTTCTTGGGGGTTTTTAGTACCTAATATAACCTGCCAATGCCATGCAAGTGTGATGTAAATATCCACAGCATTCCTTGTTAGAGTCTATGTATTTGTAAACAATGTTATCTGGTTTTTGTTTAGGTGTGTTTCTGATACATATTACATATGGTTCGGTGTTAGATTAATTTACCATAATAATACGTATTGGTCACTAGTCTTAATCCATTAGAAGTGGGCCTAAATATTCACAATTGTACTCAAGTACTTGTAGATTTGGTGTATTTCATAGTAGGTACGGTATCGACTAATTTGACCCGAAAATTTCTCAAGTATCCTTGAAAACGATTGTGATTATTAAATTTGACAATTGCCCACAGCGTCTTTCAAAAAAGGGGTAGTCTGATAGCTCTGAATGGAAGTGCCTTTTCAAAATTATTTTTTGGCTTTGATGTTATGTTTCCTCTTGACTGTGACAACTGCACTTGAAATGGGTTCAAAACATGTGAGCTTTCAAGTTTTGTCTTGTAGGAACAACGTACATTCATTCCATAGAAAATTAGAAGTGTGAATACGAAATAATACATCTAGCTACTCCAAAACAGAGGTACGTAAATGCCGCACAATTAAAACCCAAGTATTTCATCCTTTCTTCTGGATATTTAAGATGAAAATTTTCGAGAGAATTGCGACTAGTCTGTCCCAATGAAACATGAATTTTTATCAAATTCTGATCCAGATACGGATCTGGAAAACTTCTAAGGTCAGATTGCTGTCCTGCTTTCAAATGCTGATCTCTTTAACCGCTTTTTCTTGTGCTGAATTCATGCCTACTAACATACATGACTTATTACCATATATTAACCTGTGACATGTAATGACGAGAAGTTGTGAGAAGCAGAGCTGAAGATACGCAATGTCATAAACCGATTAATGAGCATAAGAATATATATATCAACTTGAAAGTGGAAATTCACTGGAATTGCATGAGAGGTGTCTGTCATCGATGGTGTCATCAGTAAAGCTGTACACACCATATACTGGATTATATGGATTATATATTCCGTAAGGCACAACTTTAGTTTGACATCTAGTTCGCTAAAAATAGTACATAAATCAGGTTCATCTTGGACGAGATTGTAGCTTGCTACGTTGCGTTTCCGCATCTGATCAATGGTCAACAAATTTGCATCTTACATGCGAGTACTTACACTTTTTGTGTAATTTTTGTTTGTCATATTGCAATATATTTCACTCATGGATTTGCTTGAAGAGTTTTTTTCTTGAGTACAAGAAAATAACCTGGTTCATGTCGTATCAAACCTTTTTTAACACTGTTATCTCAATCTAGCCGTTAGTTGAAGAGGAAGTTCAACCTGACAACTACAATGCAATCGACGAGCCGAGCACATCTGCTGCTAATGAACCAAGGGAAGGTAAAGGAACTTGTGTTTGCTTTGTTTTCTAAACTCGTAGTCTAGCAGCTTGAAGATTTGATGGAGACTTGAGTAATTAGCCTAGTCTTTGGATATTGACCTCATCTGACTTAGTAGGTAAGAGTCGTCATTAACCAATTTGCTATCCTATGACTATGGAGGATGAGTTTTACGAGTTTGTCACACAGTAACTATTAACCACTTAACCAGGGGAATCAATTCCAAAGAAGTATTAGCCATCCCTTGAACATTTGAGCATCATCCTTGTAGGAGACGAAAACAGCTGGCCAATTCAACAGCTATGCCAAATTGACCGTTTTTGAGTTATATGCTTATGGTTCAATCTTCACTGGATTTCTACTGAAATATATTTACATCTTACAAATACCCGGCGTTATCCACAACTGCGAACTTGCAAATTATCACACTTTCATAGCATACTGAAGATGTTTACTCATGGTCACTCAGACTTTTGACTAGCAACATCCAATTGAATTTTATCTTCAATTTATGCAAACTATGACACCGATCACCTCTACCTTTCACAACCAATTTCAGATGCAAAAAGAGGATTTCTTCAAACCATATCGGGTTGGATTTCGAAGTTGAAGATGCAGAGTTTCTATGTACTGGCCCTGGTTGTGATGATGGTAAGATTTTGTCATTTTTCCAGTTGAAAACTAGGATATTATCGCATTATTTAGGCCTGTTGTGTTTTGTGGGAAAACGGTACTACTTATCCATCTGGTATCAGGCGCTGCTTTTCATCTGATATCTGAGTAAATATGCCCAAAATAGTGTTCAGCCTTGTATATGAAATTTTCCAAATTCAAAGAGAAACAGGGCATGAATTGAGGGAAATGGCATCCATGAAGGTATGCATTGAAGGCGACTTCATCTGTATTCAACTGTTGCTAACGAAGTCGCATCTTCCATGTTGAATGAAACAGCCTGAATCAGCCAATTTTATTTGATATGAAATGAGGAAGGAAAGCTGTACGGCAAGCCTAAAACGGGTAAACAAAATAGCATTGAACTTAAAGAATCTTCAATGGCGTCGAAAAAGAAATAACTCTGCTGCATTTGCAACTAATTTGCTCATCTTCATCGGCTAAATGAAGCTAAAACAAGAAGCTAAAGCTGTGGAATTTATTGGAAATGAATGCACAATCTGCAATAAGTATGAAAACTTATTTCTGAGACATCAAATATCGCCAATAAACCTTCAGAAGTGGAACTGTGGCTTCAGAATGTGACATCTCTACCTGTGAACAAATGCAAGATGTAGTTAAAAACGATCTTGTTCCTAGTGTGAGCTGCCGACATAATCTGTGATGCATGTGCAATGACAGGCTGCATCAAAAACCTTTCAAATCAGTGGGAGAAATTGAATCTGGTTCTGAACATCCTGTGTCCTGTTTGTAAACTACAAAAATCTGAAGATATGTGTTCCAGACATGGGGTGATTACTTCATGAATGTAATCGATTGCGATTACGATTACTTCTGAATGACGTGATTACGATTACGATTACGATTACAGCAAAATAAGGAAGTAGTCGATTACGATTACGATTACTTTGGAAAAGATGCGTCATTTGCTTGTTACGTCATAATGTACCAAATGTCCATTTTTCTTGAGGACGATATATCGCACCCAATGATTTGCATTCTTGCCAGGTCCATGACCGCCGCACCCGAAATTTCCCAATAGAGTGCGGAGCGAGCTCGAAGGGTACTCAAAAGTATTTCGTAAACCAACATAAATTATAGAGTATTTTCGAGAGATTTAATTACCTTGAAAATTCCCTCTAGATAAGCTTGATTTTGAAATGCATACACTTCCTCCTCAACAAAAAAAGCATGCGTAATTTATAGTAGGGTTGCATTTGAAACAAATGGTTGTTTTAAACAATGTTTTGAGCAAACGCTTAAAAAAAACAAATTGTTTTTTTTCTTAAGAGGAAAAATTATGCCATAATTTCCCAAAAAAACATGTTGTATGACCATACGGACAATTACTTCACGATTTAGCCGACGTACATTGATATGGGATGGTTGAAACCCCTCAAAATAGTCCGTTCGTTCAACAGTTATAATACAGATATTTCGTCAAAGGAGCTAAATTTACCCTAGATTTTCAATCGTCAATGTCAATTCACATTCGTGACGTCATGGCTTAAAAAAACAATAAAAAACATGTTTCAAACAAGGGCCTTGTTTTAAACATGTTTGCCTTGATTTTTGTTTTAAATGCAACCCTAATTTATAGTAATAGGCATTTAGGTTCCAGTCAATACCGTGACACGACAAACCAAAAGACATATGCAGTTTTGACCAACACGCGACTTCACGAAATGTGCACTTAAGAAAGACCTTGGCCAAAACTTAGGGTATGTGTCCATTGTCAATAGGCGCGCTGGGTGGGCGTGACTAATAGTCCGGTCCTTCCAATCTGAGCCCACCATTCAAATGCCACCCGGGCCCCCAAACAGCATTAAAGACATGGCAAGTTGTGTGTGCGTCTCACTAAACTTTTTCTCTTAGTCTACTACGTTTGGGATACAACCAGGACCGTAACTGCCGCACCCCAAACCCCCCAATTGGGGGGGGGGCCGAGCTCGAAGGGGGCCCAAAATTATTTCATGAATTAGCATAAATTATAGGGTATTTTCTGAAAATTTGTGCAACTTTTTCAAAAATTTTTCGCGCTGTACGCGAGATTTCAAGTTGCCAATTTTCTTTATTATTGGGTACTCTTCCCCCAAGAAAAAATACGCAACATTTATAGAAATGGGCATTTCAGTGTTGGCCATTACCGCGCCACGACGAACCAAGACGTATAAAGTCTTAGACCATGCAATATGCGTATGCGACTTCAAGAAGTGTGCCAGAACTATCGGCAGCTAGAAAACTTTGGCCGAAAGGGACTGCCCTTATACTGACCGAAAACTTCGTTATATATACAAATTACGTATAGATTTAATTGTCCATAGGCGCCTAAATGACAGGCGCCGAATGTCTTGGCAACCTGAACCTCACAAACAAATACCATCCCGCAGAGGAAATTAGATGGCAATGAAGAAATCTATATTTTTTGATATAGCAGACAAGAGGTCACGAAATAACATCATTAAATTAATAGCAATATATATGCAATTCCCGATCATATTGACCGACTCAGTCATGAATTGTAGAAATTTCGTCGCGCTTCGCGCGTTCAGCCGAGAAAAGCTGACTCATTAAACAGGCCCCCAACGTAGATGATATGTAGCAGTAAACAGCGTACAACCTGAGGGGGGTCTGGGGGGCGAAGCCCCCCATAAGTTAGGATTATCACCCTATGGGGGGCCCAAGACCATAGTTTTTGGGGGGGGGCTGACGAAGGGCTGTTACGGCCCTGGATACAACAATATCTTTTGATTATATAACAGACCTGAGGTCATGAATTACAACATAGTAATTATAACAAGATACCAGACGTTATAATTATGAATTACGTGCCCCAGCTCCACAGGTAAAGCTGACCATCGGGGGCAGAGAGGGGAGTAAAAATTAATAATAATATAATGCAATTACCAATATTATTGACGAAATTCCGTCTTCAACTTGAAAAGACCAACGTTGGACTCGGGGACGAATTGATGTTTTGGTCGTGATTCTAGCTATAACCTAGGCTAACATGATATATAAATCCATGGCTATGACGGCAGGTCTCAATGTTGAGTAAAGAATTGTGAAATAACGATTGGCGTCCGTTTCAAGTTGAGTCATGTGAGAATAAGATGAAAAGAACATAAAATTCTGGCTTCAACTTATTACAGATAATGTACTGCAAGCTGCCGTTACGAGAAACGGCAAAAGCGGCTCGGTTATGATAGCCTATATATCAGCAGATGTTTATTTTTAATGCTTCGTTGTTGAAACCGTAATGTTTGAATTGACGAGTACAAAATTTCAAATCTTTGCCCGGTGTACGTACCAATATGCTACATAAGACATAGGCCTACTGCTCGTCAAGCAGCAGCGGTCAAACTGCGTTTAACCATAAGCATAACCAAACATCGATACACAAGTTACTATTTTGAACTAGGCAGAGTGGTGAATAATTATCCTGCTGCGAGGTACTGGCGTGTGGGACGTGTTGATAACCTGATATACAGCACGGCGGGTGTTCTTACAATCACAGTACAGTAATGTACGACGTACATTGAATATCTATTTACTGTGGATACTTCTTACGCAATGACTAGCAAAGCTAATAGGCTACTTCTGACGTAATAATGAGCAATGGCATTTGAAAATAAGACGTTTGGTATCACGAACCTGGCATAATATCTCTTCCTTGTTCAGGACTGTTAGGTTTATTTCATAGTCCTTGTACAAATAGAAAGTAATCGTTCTTTCACAAAGAAATCGATTAGATATGGAAAGTAGTCGATTACGATTACGATTACTTCGGGATTTTTTCGAATGTAATCGATTGCGATTACGATTACTCGAAGATGCTGTAATCGTCGTAATCGATTACGATTACTAATCGCGATTACCCCATGTCTGATGTGTTCCCAGTGAGTGCCTTGAGTCAATTGGGTTCAAACACTGTATAAATTTGACTCATGCGCTAATGTGTGCACTGATGTCGAAAACCTCTCAAACCAGTGGGGAAAATCAAATTTGGTTTTGAACTTTTATCAAGTTACGGTCTCTGCATTGACTGAATTGGTCACCGAGATGTTGAAACATTGTGCTTCATTAGTTTCTTGAGTCAATTGGGTTCAATCCCTGAAATTCTGACTCAGGGATATATATATATTACGAATCTGTACCCTGTTGCATTTTATGGCGATGACATCATCTTGTCTGCTGTAGTTAACAAGATACTTGAGTTGAAATAGTTCACTGGCGTCTGGTAAGCTTTGGATTTCTTACATATTCACAAAATGTCTTCCCTAAGAACGCCTTGATGAGTTATTGGGAATGTCTGAGTGTTGTGGGTAATATCAGTCGAGTGGGAGTCCTGTAATGTAATAGATAGTTAATAATTATGTTTGGCAGTGACCTTTAGTGTTGGCCCTTTTTCTGGTTATTGTGGAGTGGTCATCATCATTTTATTAAAAGATGAGTGTGTGCCGAAACGACTTGGTAATAGTCTTATAATCAGACACCCACCTTGGCCTACAGCATGTACATAAGAGGTGTGCACACTGGATTTAAGAAAGGAGAACATAAAAGCAGCCCTGTTCCAACCTTCTCGAACCAGCTCAAATGTTGATGCCTGTACCCAAAAGAGTCTTGAAATACTTTTTAGTTTAGCTTGTGTCCTGTTATAATTCAAAGGTGCATGTGATACGCTTTTACTATTGTGTGTGTTTTACGATAAGCTTGAGCACATTTTGTTAAAGCGTAACCTGCCGGAATTATGGTAACTTATTTGTTCTTCAATATAATATGCCTTGTGCTAACAGTAAGTCAAACTTTAAATATTCGAGGTTTCAATGGCATTATCGCATCATACATTATAAAAACACAAGGTCAATACCATCATTAGAATCCGTTTATGAATCTACATTCTACACAATTGCTTTTTGCGAGCTCGATTCCAATTTGTATCTCGTAGGCTTGGAGTGTCACCCTTCACAGCTGGTTGACACTTATTCTGCTGATCTGGTCGTGTGTCCTATGGCTCGTTAAACACAAATCAGTTGCAGTGCTTTACTGCTCCCCGGCTATCACAGCATATGCCTGTGCGTTGATATTGCTACAGGTAAGATCGTCGATTTGTAATATCTTCACTAAACACTTTTTGAATGATATTCATTCGATGTAGTTCATATACTCGTTAAACCTGACTGAAGCTGAATTGCCGACCTAAGTTGTACAAGCCGACGGGTCAATCTTTAACTTGTCATCATTCGGAATTCGGCACTACTATGAGAATTATCCGAGCCTGTATCTCGGAGGTCAGGTGAGAACCTTTATTTCATCACAAAACATCAATCATGGCTAACCTCACACCGCAATAGAAGCAGATAACTCTTTCGAAAATATTTTGTGAACATTTTTGTCTGCTGTTGTAGCTCAGCGGGGAGTGCACCGGTCTCGCAATCTGCACGTCCAGGTTCAATCCATTCCATTCTTGAGCATACTGTTAGATCAGTCTGCTCCGAACTCATAGCCCCAAAAAAACAAATGTCTGTTAAAAATATCACACCGTCTCCATTCAGATCTTGTACACTTGCATATTTTGGCTCGTTCTGCATCAGTTCATCTATATCAGAAGACATCAAAGCGACATAGGTGAGATTCTAGAATTGTTTTGCATTATTATATCGCGATTTTGACGTGTGCCATATAATGCAAACGGAAACGCCTGTCTCTGTAGGCATGTGAAATGTGCCCCTGCAAGTTTATCCTCACGGCTTACATCGAGCATGCCCAAGAGAGGGGGGATTTTCGAAGGGGACCAGCGACTTATTCTTCATTATTTCAGGCGCATGTTTCGACATACATTTTACGTAATAATTTCTGAGAATAAGTCAGTGTCTTTTACACAATAGATAAAACAGAGGATTTACTGTCATTTTTGTAACTAGTCTGCCCTGCTTCTAGAAATGTTTGACCGGAGGTGGTATACTGGTATATGTGTTGCGGCATGAAAGAATCTTATAGCGTTGGATCGGCACAGTCTTCTGGGCTTCAGAATGATATAATTAGTAGAGATAAAGCTATTCAGTCCAACTGAAATCTAAAGATGCTTTTCTGTTTAAGGATCGACAAAATCACACTGTATCGAGCTCAAATATCCACACTGAATCATTTCATTTTTTTTAAAGTAGGTAAAATACCAGTATTTCTTCATACTATCTGCAAATTTAATCTACACTTGCTCGCACGTATCTGTATTGCTTAGTTGTAGTCCACGATCCCATGCGTCATCGCTTCAAGTTTTTTAAGGGATAATAGAGCGTGTGATCATCTTCCCGCAAGTCAATTAACATTCTTATTGGAAGCTATCGTTCAAACATGATTTGTTCAATGAGAATGTGCAAAGCACCTGGAGTACAGTTACACCTATGGAATCGTAGGGAAACAGAACGATGTGGCATACCAAAATCTTCACTAAACTAGATCGCTAGACTATGCTAGATAAATGTAACTATTAATCTTTCTAAAATATGATATACAAGCTACTTGTCATGTAAGACTCATTACAACAAATGCTCTCTTAGAAAACATCAACCCTTTCATCCATTTCCTGCACTCCTGATGGCATAGCTTTGCAGCGATAGCCAGATTCCCCAGAGACGTGACCTGTTATATGTTTGAAAATTTTGCTGCAGCTGCCTCGGATGACAATGGGTGGATATTGCGCGCCTTCGAGTACATCAGGAACAAGCTCGGCAAGTACTGGATATTGGTCGTGTACAGCTTCCTTCTGGTGATGGCCTTTGAGGGAGTTCCGTCTGGAATCAAGTTGATTTATGCTTTCGCTTTGACGTTGAGTGGATTCGTTTTCGAGGTGTGCATGCATTGAGATTGTTTTATGTATTAAAATTGTGAGGTCTGGGCCCCCACTGTATATGCCCTGGACTGGGTAAAATTGAGTATCCGAATTATTGGATTCTGAATCGAGTATTGGGCTATAAGTCGGGTAAGCATTTGAGCACCACTTATTGTGCCGTAATAGCAGTATGAATGACTTGCGACCAGAAAAAGAATAATGCCATATGCTGTATCGTATTGCATCGTAACTATAATTCTGAATGATAAAATAACTGATACTGGCAAGGAGTGTTAAATATCAGTACTCAAAAAATATTGTCTCTCACTACTGCACTTTGAATGTGACAAGAAGCACTCAATTTGGATCCGAGGCACACTAGAATCATTGTGCCTTGCTCTAATTTTGAGATGTACACAAAATTTCCGTTGACTGCAGAAATCTGATATCAAAATAGCAATTCTCAATGTTTCGGTCGATACACTGTACAAAGTTGCAATCCAGGCAATTTACGGCAGTTCCATGTCAGGCTTGACCTCTATTTGGTATTGATTCATTTTGGCAATAAATTCTTGATTCCAGTTGTCCTGGAACATGTGGAGGAAGCTTCTATCTGCCTTCCTCTACTTCTTGATCATTTACACGATGGTGGTGCTTCTCTTGGTGTACACTTACCAGTTTGACGAATTTCCCAGCTATTGGAGAAGCTTCACCAACTTTAACGACAGCCAGTAAGTATAAGTTTGCGTTACTGCGTAACAATCATGAAAGATGAGCTACTCAGGTTGTACTGATTTCGATATAGAATTTGGTTAAGATATGTCAATATATCTCAATCCGATCTGCTGCCATTGAGTGTACCCAGTATGTAAATCTGGGCGAGATCAGGGAAGTCTAAACAATTATATATATTTCCTGAATTTCAAATCCAATCTGTTTAATATCTGATTTAGTTTTGTAAATGCAATGTGCTATGTCAGTTTCAATGACTTCTTTTTTGTTCATCCACAGGCTTGAAGACCTGGGATTGGTGCAATATCAGGGGGCTGGGCAGCTATTTTTGCGTATTTTTATACCCACCCTGTTTCTGCTCACCGTTATATTTCAAAAACATTACTTCCATGACCTATTTCTACAGGTGGGCTGATAATATTTAGAATGTATTGTGTGCTACCTAGTTTTACTCGTAGGAATCAGTTTCGAGTACACCAGCCCTTGTACCTACTAGAAATCAAAATGAAAATCCTTTCCACTGGAATAGCATGCTGGGAGAGACGTCACCTTTTGCAGTTGCTGATATACGGGCCAACTGATCTCATCACGGTTTTGTGCCAAAGCACCGTAGTGAGGTCTTGAAGAACCACCTATTTATGCTACTGATGCTTATTCACCACACCTAGAGATAGTTTAGCGACAATAAAAGATCATATATTTGCAGTAGTCAATGTGAAAAGCCCTGTATTGTATATTTTTAATTTGCTCACCAGATGCAGTCGATTGAAATTTGGCTGTGATATCTTTTCTATGGCAAGACATTGAGAATGCCGTCACATTGTAGCAACGCGGCTGTCAAGTCGGTGAAATTGCAACTCTGACGGATATAGCGTGGTTTTGATGATTCGTACGATACCGATGCATACCAACAGCACACTATCATGTACCCATGTAACGGTGATTCCACTACAATATCGGCCAGTAATCATTTTCCCCGAGTCTAGCAGTCGCAAGCGTTGTAGCCAGGGTTGTCATCGTCATCGATCAAAAACTAGGAACAGCCAAGAGCTCCTAATAGCCTGACTGCAAAATTTGTATGCTGATGCATATGAGTGTTATAGTTAAGCTTTTCAAGGACAAATTTTATAGTTTTATACTCCTCTTTAATCTTGGTATAATGACCAATTGATACAGGAGAATATGTATTTCCGTTGTGCAAAAGTACAATCTTAGGCTTCACAAATTGCCTTTTTGACAAACAAATATTTCGCATCATGTCATGTTAATATTGATAGAATGACTGAGAACGACATGAGGGTTCTTTATAGTCAATTATCGATTTATGCGCAGAATAAAATTAGAAAAAAACAACGATTTTCTTCCAACCAAGTGAAATATTTAAGGGTAAATACGGTAATTTTGGGATTTTTTAGGGGTATAAATATCTTCTAACGAAGAGCCAATCTGACAAAACTAATGTGATATTCGTAATCAGCAATCTAGAAAGCCCCAGAAACGGCTCTCAGATGTCCTGCCTAATTTTTTTTTTTTCATTTTGTTGACCAGTGCCAAGATCTGTCATATTTTTGACCAGCCAATGTCGTTTTATAAGACGAGAAACTTTCGAAATAGGGTCAGTATAGTTTTTTAAGGCATCACCCTTCGAAATAGGAGCAATCTTATAAATATGGACGGTATTGCAACCGTGGGTGCAGCGTTAGTTGAACCGTATTCATGCCAGTCGAAATCTATTTTCACAGCTAGTCACAAAACGCGTCAATCACTCCAACGGCAGTAGCGTCGCGTCCGGATCCCCCCGAAACGGAAGCAGCGACGAAGGTTCGATGGAAATGCTGGAATTGAATCGTAATACGTTCTGTCTGGTTTACGTCGCGAGCGTCTGAACTCTCGTTCTTGCATCGACAGGGAAAGAAGAACCGAAAAAAAGCGAGGCGGCGGCGTTTGCGCAAAGAGCTTTGGATGCGTTTCTCGAGTACTGGTACGGCCTCGTCCGTCTGGCTTGGAGACTGTGCGAATTTCATGTGTGGAAGCTCGTGGCCATCACGGTGCTAGTGTCGGCGTTGCAGCAGGTGATTTTACCCGAATACATTCATAGATAAGCACACATACCTAGTGTCGAGTGGCAAATTCACGAATTTCCGAATTAAAAATGCCATACAGGTATGTCACAATTCACGCTCATATTCAGTGAAACATTCGTTTTCGAATTTATTAACTCAATATTGATGCATTGCTCTTATCATAATATTTGTTTCGTTTTTATTACCGGAGTCGCCAAGTGTTGAATTCGCTGGCAAACGTTTTAACGCTTGATTTTTTCAGGCCACCGCCGTTTACTTCGTGCTGTTCGCCGCGTGGGTCGTGTTTGTCGTGACTCGATTTGGAACGTTGGTACTGTACCTGATCACGTGCGCGTAAGTACCCAGGTTATGACTTTTTAGGTAACTGAATGTAGTATCAAAAATTGTACCTATTTGCAGGGTCATTAGTGGGGATGGTGTGAACCTCTGAAACGTTCAGGTTCGTGTGAACGCAAACCTTTTCGAAAGGTTCTGTGTGAACGCGAACATGAACCTCGTAACGTCACGTGACGTCATATTGCTAGTTCCAACCGTACATTTTAGTGATGTGATAGCCTATAACAATGTAAACGTCGCCAAGTGTCGCCAAATGTATCAACTGGGGCAATCAAATCATATAATAATCCCATAAAATCAATATCTTCTGTCGCTTTGCCAACAAATTCGAGGAGGACTTGCAAGGGAATATAAGCTTACGACTTAACGGTATACGCCAGACCAGACAATGCATTCGGCGTCTGAGTATTGCTACGTTGATATTGCGCAGAACGTAAACCGGTTTCTATACTTGCTACAGATATCACCCCATTAAAAAGTTATACAGCAGTAGCCAACACCCCAATCACAAGGATTTGTTTTTTATGATACAATAAACACATGAAATCAAGATTGACCCCCTACGCCAGCTAGATTTTTTTTACATCAGACAACGATATCAATTTCATTGATTGGTTGAATAAGCATCATTCGCTGTGAACCTACAGGTAGCGTATTTCGCTCTTGATCTTGTGTGATTGCGGGTCAAGCTCACATCAGAGAGTCACTAAATATTCACGAAGGAAAGCTGGATATTTCAAGCAAACTTTTGTAACAAAGCAAGTAGAATTTTTGAGATTTTCAAGGTGCAAGGTCGCTTACTTTAGATTTTTTATGCTGCCAGCGCCATGCATAGAGTGGCCCGCAGTTGAAGTGCAATAAATTTCAACCAAAGATGTTATAATGAAGTGAAAATTGTAATAGATGAAAAAGGTTCACAGTGCAGAACCTACCAAGGTTTGTTTGTGAATGTGAATCTCTAAATTTCGGAGGTTCACACACAGAACGCGAACGTGAACCTCACGTTCACACCATCCTTAGCCCTTTGGCAGTGGTACTTTTCAGTGTCGACCTTTTTCAGCTACTTGGCAGTCCTCGGTTTTTGATTCATGTCGATGGTAACCAAGATTATAATTTACTCACGCAGATACGTCGGACTACTTATTATCGCGTCCATGTTCTATGAATTTGACTTTGTCAGCGTACTTCGAAGCAGCGAACACGACAAGTTAAACTACACTTGCAGCTTTAACACGTCTACGGTAAAACGATGGCTCGAATTTTCGCGTTGTTGATGTAATCAATCCAGCCTATATGTTTTGTTGTAGAATCCACCTGATAACGAGATCGTGACCCACGACCTGATGTCTTGGATTGGGTTTTCTAAGATGTCGAATGGAGGATCGTATTTCTATCACGCTCAGGTTTGATTTGCTTCGAACCCTCGGTTGGGTGTCGCACCTCCGCTCCTGAATGTTGTAAGACTCGGAATTACGACTCCGATTTGACTACTCCAACTAGCTTGACATCGCGAATGTGTCTATGCCTACAATTCCGTCTAATTTAAACAGATGAGGTCTGTAACTACTTAGGTTTTGCTTACTTACTACAATCATAACCTTTCAAGTAAGCATTAGTGGTTATAATTTCACACTACCACCGATTCTACCTAACAGTATTAGCTTTTTACGTAAAACTAGGCCTTGAATATTTACGATGGTGATTGCTTAAGACCCTTGACGCTGATTACTGTAATTCAGTGGTTCCCAACCTTTTTGTCTTCATTCCCCACTTCGGATTTATTCCGAGACATAATTCCCCACTACCCAAAAGTTTATGGAGCAGCTATATGCTTGTTTGAGCACACAAGACACTCAACCGCACCAGTACGCAAGACAATCGCCTGTAACTGCAACATCAAACGTATTGTGAACCGACAACAGTCAAAATTTAGCAAAAGCATTATTTCACGTCATACTGGTCGTGCTGGATGTGTTTCTGACGCCATCATTGGTTATCTCGAGTAAAAAATGAGTTTTCGTGAAGAACACGCAATACAATTTTGGATACATACATTCCAGAGCGGTAAACTGATAACGGTAATTGCGCATGTGTTGCCGTAAATATGTAGACTATCCTGTATATAATGTTTAACAAATGCGTCTTTCTCCACCAGAAACCATTGAATTCCCCACCGGTTGGGAACCACTGCTGTAATTAGTTCACTGCCTTCTGTGGATTCTGCTTGTTCCTCAGTTGCTCATGTCTGTGCTTGGAAGTGCAATGTGCTAGTCTTATTTGCTTGTTGTTGAACCTAGAAAACTATCAAGCAGATTTGCCTACGCTTTTCTCGAAAAGATGCCACATTTAACTTTTTACTAATTTGGAAATTGCTACTCTATTTGTGCTGTACTGCGCTCTGCTACGATACTGTGAAAATTGCCATTCCCGTGTGTACAGGGCTACATTTCCATCTTGATCATGTTGGCCTTCGAGAGGATCGTGACGCGGCGTCAGGAATGGAGGAGATTCTACAGGAGAGAAGTTAAGATGAATCCGAATTTGACAGCGCTTTATCCCAGCATCGATCGTTCCAAAGCCGATGATGACATAATATCGTGCGGGAAATATCTCGCCAATCACTGGTTCTACAAATTCGGAGTCGAGGTTTGTCTGCTTCAGTGTCATATGTGTTGACTAATCTGTGTATCTCAATTGTATATTTGCGCTGAAGTCATATAGTATGATATGAATCGAGTAATAGGAAGTGCCTTACCGGTCATAGGAAAGTAGCCTTAATTGCCTTAAATGAGATGGCGCGCGTGAATCGCATTGGCCATCGCTGAAATTTGTGTTATTTCTTTATTCATCATTGTCTTGAAGCGTAGAGGCTATCCTGCTTGCTAGATTTAACATTGCTCCAATCATGTTGGCTAATCATTGGATGCGCTATGTTAATGTGAGGTAGGTAGCTCTGTAAAACAATATTATTCTTCTCATGATATAACGTACTTGTGTATTTCAGGCTTGCTACGTCATGGCTGTTGTTACAATTTGGATAAGGGCTGATGCTTTCGGTGTGATCTACTCAATACTATTCGTGATCGCCATGCTGATAAGAAAAAGACACCCCTTGTCCAGGTTAGTTTTTCATGTCGTTTAGTAATTAGGATGCTTGGTTTGAATAGGTATGCGCGTGTTTTTACCAGGTATTGGAAAGCATACGCGTTTCTTCTGATGACGTTGTTGATCATGGAATATGGCTTTGCGCTAGGAATGCCTCCAATATGGTGCAGCAAAGGTAGGTTTGCATGAGTACCGGTACCGTAAACCGGGGTAACTTTGGACAATTTTCAACAATTCCGCTTTGTATCTTGGAAATGCTAGGTTGTAGGGGAGGCAAGTTTTGTGTTTTTCATGGGTCATGGAGCAAAGATTAGAATTACCTAATCCAAAATCTTCATGGTCATAAGTAAGTGCCTTATTTTCGTAAATTTTCCGTGTCCAAAGTTACCCCTGCATGTGGGGTAACTTTGGACAATGTAGTTTTTTTGTATGCCTTTACACTCTATTGTTTATGAAACCTCGTAAATGAGGCTTATTTGGTAACAGTTGATGAGAGCAGTGGCTAAAACTGAAACAAATAGTTTATGTCTGGCCTATTGCATGATTTTTACCAAATCCAATCCCCCCCCCCAAAAAAAAAAATTAGGTAGTTTATGAAGGGCAATGCCCCCTAATTCATCCCTTATCTCGATTTTCCCCCATGCCTTCACCAATTAGGACTTATAAATAACATATGGTGATGAGGGGTATCCCACTGGCCATGTCAGCAATCGACAGCAAACAGTAAGCATGTTACCGTGATTTATTGCCGATTTCAAATATGTTACTGTTCTTTAAAAGATACACTTTCCCTTTCTTATGTCCTCTGATTGATGTATTGTCATAATTTACGGTATCCCACATTCAGCAGGCACATCTTTAGGAGTATTTGATAAGTTTTTGAAGTAGCTTACACCCGATTACAATCTCTCAGCTCATTGCCTACCCATTTTTCATATTTTGGCAAACTCTTAATTTGTTGACGTTCTCATTCCATTTTAAAAAGCCATCAGGCCGGTCATAAGGAATATAGTTGACGATACACTTTGACACAGATGAAGCAGCCACTTTCCAGAGCTCTAAATATCACATTTTCCACTGTCCAAAGTTACCCCGTTCTGATAAAATTTGACGGGGCAACTTTGGACATCACATCTTCTTGTATTGATCTAAGGGTGAGCCCACTGAGATTTTTGCCATGGATTAAGACTACTTAGAGGTATCTGCTGCCAAGTTTTGAATCTATGAATCACATGCTATCTATGTTTGGTTGTAAGAAGTTTAATGGCCATCAATTTCGATGAAATTGACCCCCGCCATTAATTTATCAATGTTGAGTCAAGTTTAACTGGTAGTGAAATGAATCCATCTTTTATTAAGACTACTTGTGGTACTCTTGCCTCATGAAAAAGAATTGGACATCCAGCGGCAACCCTTTTCCATCAATAACCATTTAAATCTTTTACTGCTTAGTGTCCAGAGTTACCCTTAAGTCCAAAGTTACCCCGGTTTACGGTACCTAATATCGGCCAGATAATACTATCTAATATAGTCAATCTTAAAATCATCTTTCTCACCTGGTCAGCATCGTTAATGTAGTAGAAGTAATGCCACAAATTTGTACCGGGTTGAAAGTAGCAATTTCTAAACCACTAAGTAGAAAATAATGAGCTCAAAAGTACTCAAAGTAAGCAGTTTCAAAAGGTAGATTTGTTTAATTGGTCGTATACTTTTAGCAGTGAATTGGAGGGTGACCCCTTTGGCATTGGAGGACGCGGCTTAGAGACTAATGCACATTGACCGATGTCACTACAGATAGGTACAATTTTGGAGAACATATTCAGTTACCATAGTTCAGGGGTTCTTTCGTTCGGTTTTCGTGATAAATTCATTGAGAAGGTTATGCAAGCATAACCCAAAGCTACTTTTTACTTTGCAAAATCCAAATTTGAGTCCTTGAGTTCTCATAAAAAGTTGAAGTACCCGTTCCTGACTACCTCTGGGTGCGGACGCTGATATTGCAGAACTGTGCTCCGTGTTATCAAACGCCGTTTTGCAGGCCACGAATACCCTTGGACCCAATTCGATCACGCTTCGGGACAAATTCGCAACAGACTGGTCCGCTGGATGTACCTGCCGGACTTCATCGTCCCGCCCATTAGCAGGACTTTAATCGGTAATAGTTTCATTGTCAAGCGTCCCCACCAGGCGATATAGCCTTGCTTTGTTTTTGTAGTGGACGTGTTTCAGCTGCTATTCGTCATCTGCCAGATGAACGTGTTCTATTTCGAGAGCAAGGCCGAGGCGACTGTTCACGGCGGGGTCAACACTTATCTCTCGCCAAAGTATTTGGACGGTGTCACGCCTGCTTTGAATCCGAAACGAAATTTCATGTCAAGGAAGTACGTTCCTTTGATTAGCCTAGTCTAGAAAATTATATCTGAGAGGTTTAGTCTCGTAATTTGTTTGATGTAATCGATCGCAACTACATGATTTTGAAGTAGTGGCAACTACTACTATTTAAAATGTGATGTGCTTATTAGGGGATCAAGGGTCGAATTGCCGTGCACATTACACACTCTGATACCAGGATTTGAGAAATAGTGGTAATGTAATTTTCTAAAATCTATAAAAAAGACTTCCTGGCTAAATATCAACTCAAGAATGATTGTTATTGTAAAAGTTATCAATCAGCGGTGGACTTCAGTAAATTCTACGGCTTCATATCTACACACTTGTCCACCGAACAATTAATTGCTCTGGTTTCATAATGACTTTGCCTATTTTCGAGACCTTTTGCAATTCATTGAATGTGCGGCATCGAAATCCTGCAAACTCTTCTGCAATTTTTTTTCCTGCGATAATGAACACAGAATGATTTACATGGAACAAGAAAGTAGTAATATCTTGATAAACGATTGGAAATATCATTTTCTCAAACTGTTTTAAGATCTATTTTTGTTGAGTTTTGCTGTATTATTACATTTATCTGACAGTAACTTATTCTGGCTATTTTGAGATTAAATTTTTGTTTGAAGCCTTACTATGCCATTGTTTTACAAATATTGAAATATCAGCAGCATCGATCATATCTGTGTATTCTCAAATTTGTCAGTTCATTTTCACATTTACCGTGTTGAATTTATTTCCAGAGCGAGAAATCTTTTGGATCAACTGAAAGTCGCGGTCTTCCAGTATTCGTTTTGGGTCACTGTCATCTTCATTTTCGTTGCCGGTACCGCAACGGTGTCACTGTTTTGCATGGGGTATCTGGTCGCTTTTTTCTATCTGATGACGTATCACCAGTCGCTCTTTGTGGATAAACCGAGCAAGCTGCTCAGAATATGGAATATTGTGCTGGGTAAGTTCAATTTGTCAGCGGATTCTGCTGTGCATTTTATGAGTATGCTGTCCTGCCCAGTAGATCTACGGATCAAGTTATTCTTATAGATAGATTTAAATTCTTGATTCCAAGTATGTCCCAGAGTTTTCTATGATCTACGTAGTGTATATCTTTATATTTTAGTCATTTTATTCTTCTATTTTATTTTGGATTTTACTAGGGATGGTGTGAACCTCTGAAAGGTTCAGGTTCGTGTGAACGCGAATCTTTTTGAAAGGTTCTGTGTGAACACGAACGTGAACCTCGTGACGTCATGTGACGTCATATTGCTAATTCCAACCCTTTCTTTCAATGAAGTGATAGCCTAATATGCCCTATATTAATGTACACGATACCTAGCGAAGATTCGGCCCACCTTAATGCCACAATGCTGAAGTACATATCGGCGTTTTAAACGTCGCTAAATGTATCAACCGCGGTAATCAAAGGATATAATAATTGCATAAAATCAGTACATTCCGTCGCTTTGCCAACAATTTCGACGAGGACTTACCAAGGAATATAAGCTTACGCCTAAATGGTCTTAGCCAGACCGGACAATGTGTTTGGAGTCTGAGTATTGCTACATTGATATTGAGCAGAGTGTACAACGGGTTTCTATACTCGCTACCGATACCACAAACAACAAGTTATGCAGCAGTAGCACGCACCTTAATCGCACGGATTTGGGTTTAATGATACAGTTAAGATATGAAGTCAAGATTGACCCAGTACGACCGTTCGATTTTTTACATCAGAAGACGATATCAATGTCATTGATTGGTTGACTAAGCATCATTCGCTGACTACGTATATCGATTGCGGGTCAGGCTCACAGCAGAGAGTCACTAAATATTCACAAACGGAAAGCTGGATATTCTGAGAAAATTTTTGCAACAAAGCAAGTAAAACTTTTAAGGTTGTCGAGGTGCATGGTGCATGCTCGTTTAGTGTTAATTTTTTATGCTGCCAGCACCATGCATGGAGTGGCCCGCAGTTGAAATGCAATAAATTTGAGCCAAAGATCTTATATTGGAGTGAAAATTACAATTTACCAAAAGGTTCACAGTGCAGAACCTACCAAGGTTCTGTTGTGAACGCGAACCTCTAAATTTCCGAGGTTCACACACAGAACGCGAACGTGAACCTCACGTTCACACCATCCCTAGATTTTACTCCTTTCTGTGTCACGTGCAGGGCGTAAAACATCAAAATACGTATAGCTGAAAGAAGATGCCAAAAGTTATAAATTGCCCTAATACGTTTCAACAAATCATTAGGAAAATCCGCGACTACACGCGAATACTTAGCTCGACGGAGAATTATCTGCAAATTCGCAACTAGTCAATTACCAGGCGGGAAATTATACCATTTCGTAGGACCTAATTGTTTGCATGACATTTTCGTGACAGGTTACAACGTCGCTGTGATCATTTCGAAAATATGGCTGCAAATCACCGCCTGTGTGTATATCGACGTTCTGGTGACGCGCGCTTGTTGGTTTGTTCAACTCATGAATCTCGTGTGTTCAAGACCGGCGGATTATGAAGGACTGACAGGTCTGTGTGACGCACGTTTTGGCAATTTTATTGCGGTAGCAATGTGTTGTTGGAAGCATACGTCAGAAATGTTATAAAATGTATCTTGGAATAGTGATTTGTCCAATGCTGAGACTTTAAATAACTGGTTCGTGGTGCAGTAGTTCAAGATTGCTTTTGCAACAACCACTGCAAGAATACATATACATTCAATTCAAACTTGAAGACTTTTCCGATGCCTCGTATCAAAAGTTACGTCACCCTAAAGGGATTCACACAAATGCAAAAGTAAAACCAATATGGCAAAGTATGATGTAACAGTCAGAAAACAGACTTCAAATTTACATTGTAGCAATGATGACAACAAACTTTTAAGTATAAGATACAATATTATACTATTTATTAATTGTATTCCTGCAATGGATGTTGTGATGAGAGAAACCATGAAATTTGTGCTTCCAATTGATTATATCGTATTCAGGCGCTTCGTACGGCGAATGCACAACCCCGACCGTGTACTCGAACGCCGGGCTGACCTGGGACTTTGTCTGTTTCCTGTTCCTGATCATTCAACGTCGCATCTTTCAATCGTTTTACTTCCTGCACACCTCCGAAGACATGAGTATTTCCATAAAGATGGCGTCTAGGTTTGGCTGTAGTGTTTTTCTTAATGTGAAGTGTTTTGTTTCGAACCGAAGTCTGCGTTGCAGAGGGGCCGAACTGTTTCGAGAGAAGCTTATCGAGGACGTCAAGTCTCGAGAGCAGGAAGAAGACCAGAGCATCGGTCAGATCAAAGATAAGTGAGTGCGTAGGTCGGCGATTGAGATATAGGTCTGATAGTTGGGCACGTTCAGTAATAGTCTGGTTGCATTATTGAAATATTAGCGAAGTTTTTATATATCGCTCTTAAACCTACTGTAGAACTACTGAATCTTAAATTATCCGCTGGTCCTAGTGTGAGATGCAGTCAGTCAGTTATGTGCATCACAACACTATTCCCTGTTACCATCTTGGCATGGTAAGGATTTTGTGTTCAATACCAAGACCAGGGTGGCTTGGAATCGTGTTGTCTTAAGATTAACAAAAAAATAATCTCGGTAATCGACTTTGAACCAGCGTCATGCCAATATGATGATGCTAATGGAGATTATGATATGCTCCAATTTGTTTTACAGCATGATTGCCATCCGAAAGAAATATGCCAACATTGGACGGGGAGAATTGGTGACACACACCGACGGTATGTGTTCTATCTATGTTACAGCAGGGCAATATCGCTCTGGCACCTTACACGTGTATGAGTGACCCTATTCTTCATTTTCTTTCTTGAAGTGATGTATCTCACATGTAGAAATGATTAACTTCATGCATCTGTATGAACTTCAATTAGTAAAATAACTCTTCTTTAACATTTCAAACTATCCTAAAATTGTGTTGAAAGCCTACCCTTTGCTTACATCCTGTAAATGAATGATTGTGTTGCATGGTCCATACTGCTCATGTAAATAAAGCACCTTATACGCAGCAATGCGATCGGGCGATTATTACATGTTTACGGAAGAGGACGAGGAGGAGAAAGAGGAAAAAAAGAAAGAAACAGATATTATGAACCCCATTCAGGTTAGCGTGAACTCTGATCATGTATAGTGTGATTTTTCTGAAAATATGTTACCGTTCGCAGTTGCTGCATACGATCGACACTGTCGGCATTGATAAAGCATTGGACGAGAGGGAAGAAGACAAGAGATTGCTGGATGAAGGAGGTGCGTTAGCATTGTTCTTGAATGTTTGACGTCGAGTAGCATCAGTTTTTAGAATGTGTATGGTAATTTTTTAATGTTTGGTTACCAGACATGAGCGATTTAGTGCTTTGAAATTCCAAATCAGATAGCTGCTGACATTTATTCGAATGTCCGAATCTAAATCCATCCCTGAGAAAATTCGTAAATCCATATTTCACCCAAATCCGACAGAAATCTTTCTCAAATTCAAATTTACTCTAATCTCTGCTGACAACTAACGGATAGGAGGAGTGTTGCGGTCTGACACAACTCCGAGCTTCACTGCTGCGCCCAACTGCCCATTAGCATGCCGTGCTGCAAAAACATAGGGAAAAACCTGTTGAGAGACTTGATAATTACTCTTCTCAATTTTTTGAAAATGGCATTCACTTTTGACGGAGTTGAGTTTAAGATTCATATCTACAAAAGGAGAGCAGCCAAAAGAATTGCATTTTCTTGGCGGAGATGGTCATCAATGAGGTAGTTCTACTTTTCAAAGTTTGCAAGTAGCTTTTGCCCACTTGCACTTCTACCTGAACTGTTTTTATTGAAAACTACATACTTTTTATACTTTCGGTTTTTAAGGTAGAAGGTGGTTTTTGTGGTAGTTTCTGTCACTTTTTTGAGTGAAATCGTCATCATGACCGTGTGAATGCTACCGTATCACCGTAACTGAATGTATTTACGAAAATTGTACCTATGTCTGGGTAGGTAAGTCATATTGCGTTAGTCTTGAAGATGTATTTTGCACTCTCAAAAGTAGCCTCCTCAGAATAACTGCAAAAATGGTTAAAAAATTACTTTTGAAAGTACTTGCTAGTGGTACATTACTCCAACTGAGTAACTAGGTGACTACTTTGACCATCACTGGATATTGATATTTAGAGGACCATGTTCCTGTACCGAAGGAAACCTTATCGGGTAGATCGACGGAAAATCTCATTGCTGCAGTAGAACAGGAAGAGCAAAAAGAGAGAGGTTTGTTTTACGGCGACATCCGTGGTGCGATTCTAGTTCTATTGTTGGATGTAATTCTCAGGAAAATTCAAGAAAGGGATGATTTTCTGTTATGAGCTCTGCCTCTCTGGCGTCGACACGCTCACTCTGTGGCTGAACACCGCCAGCTGCGACTATCGCAATGTCGCACTGCGATTGTCTAGCGAAAAGGACGACTTAGCGAAATTACGACTGCGTGAGGTAATTGTAGTGCTGTTTTTTACCTATTGTTGTTGGTCCTAATTAGGGACTGTTACAACTGTGGCTAGCAACCACAAATCTCGAAATATGCAGTATGCTAATAATTTCTGGGCTTGCAATCAGTTAGGGTAACCCTAACATATATATAATATATTAATAAATCATTGTGCCCGTTTTAAAAGTGATTATGATGTAACAGCCAATAAGGAGGTTGAATCCTTCATGGTCGCAGAGCGTTAATGTGTGCGGAGTATTGTTCTGAATCAAATTGTCGAGTCTTCTCTTGTTTTCGATTCAACTGTCAATGCAGACACATTACTATAATGATATTTGATTAACAGCCACAGCCGCGAGACACCGCGTCCACGGAAATACTGATAGATGCTGGAGAGCCCGGAGCACAAACGCTGCCAATCGATGGGTGAATATTCATTTTTTTTTCAGTCGATACCATTCGGAATGCGTCCTTATGCTCGCAGCCCTTTGTGAAAGAGCAAGAGCTACAACCTTGGAAAGTAATCAACACTCCCGACTCCAACGAAACGAAAATTGTAACTGCAAAACTCCCCGATTCTTGACTCATAACCTGATATAGTGGAAGTAGTCAGCGATGCTCCTGAAGTAGGATTAGCAGTAACACCGAAAATTTGTGCTAGATTTCAAGCAAACGTAGTAATTTCCATGATATCTCGAGATTTGCTTTAAATTCAAATGGAAAATGAACGGTCTGAAGAGTGTACAAGCAAGAAGTTTCAAAAAGAAAATTTGGTCCGGGGTCTGCAGGCTGACCGGCGCAAAACGACACCACTAATAGGCCCATTCTTCGGAGATATATCCGGTTGCGATGATCTGTTGCACTCCAATTTTGCTCTTGAAAAGCAACACTTCCATATCCCAAAAGTTCTTTCTAATTTTGACAGTGTTACACTTGCAACATTGTCATTCTGTCAACTTCAATTTAACAGTGACAGCGGCGAATCTGACGACGACTCTCAAATTATCGATTTGAAACCGCACGATTTCGACAAAGATCAAATGCGACTTGTGAGATTGTTTTATGCGCTATGGTGAGTTTGCCCGCGCGGTCTTGACCGTGAACTTTTGATGTTGCTTCACGTCGCACGTTTAGGTATTCGATCATCTCCCGCACGGACATCGTGTGCTACTTTCTGGTCATACTCAACTTGATGTTGAGCGCGTCTATCTTGTCGCTGGTGCTTCCGATCGCGATATTTCTCTGGTCAACACTGTCTACGCCGCGTCCAACAAAACGATTTTGGAGCTTTTGCATCTTTTATTTGGAGGTGAGGACGGTTTTCCTTTCTCCTGTGATGTTATAAGGGTTGATAAAGCTATGGATTGAAGCTACCTAGTATAGCAGCCGACGTCGCCGTAATAGCGGCAAGCAGACCTCTCGATACCTACAGAATTTCCAGATTCACTCGCAAATTCAAACTAGACTGATGAAACTGCCTGAATTTCAGGCCTAGAAGACTGGAGCTGACACCTAAATCAGCCATCACATTTGAAGCCTTGAAACTTAGATCGGCAATATCGTATCATGTAGCATGAGCCTGTGCGTGTCCGTGGAGATACAACATTGTATTGTTGAGCCTATAGCATTATCACATGGTATAGTGAGTGCGTTATTTATAACAAAAAGAAAATATTTATTTTGATAAGTGCAAATGGCAATTCTTCATTTGCGAACGTATGATGGTATGTATTTGAACTTCGTAATAATTCGTTCTTACTATGTTTGTATGTATGTTTTTGGTATGAGCAGGCAATACTTCAGAGTGTGGGTTAAATCTAGGGTTAGGATTGGGCTATGTTTCGGATGTAGTTAGGGTAAGGATTACTTTTGGCGTTGAGGCTCGGTGTTGCGTTCCAAGTTCGCATGCTCAACTGTAGGGCTACCATCCTGAACTTTTAGGCTACTGAATGATGGCCAACTTTCAAAATGTCATGATTTTGACAATACCACCTTCTCAGTATTGATTGTTGGCATATTGCGCATTCAAGCGATGATGCATGCCTCTTTTTTCGTTCACAGGCCGTCATCCTGTTGAAGTTGATTTTCCAATTCGAGTTCATCCCGTGGAATGCCGCGACGGAAGAAAACCTGCACGCCAACAACCCGTTCTGGCCCCCGCGTATTATCGGCGTTGAGCAAAAAGATAAGTGGAGCACAATGGATCTGGCACAGCTGATTGCCTTCTTCTTCCACAAGCAAATGCTCAGCGTGAGTTTTACGGCTGCGAGCCTGCATAGGTAGTCAAAGTGTTGCTTTTTCAGTAGAAGTAGAGTTAACATCTTAAAATTCTACTCTGTTACAAGGCATATCATAATTATTTGGAAAATGAAGGTAATTCCAAATAGTATGTTTGGTCGCTGTGCCAGTATTGCTACTCAAGTAGAAGTAGCAATTTCCAAGTCGTGTGAAAATTACCCAAGTAAATAGTTTCAAAATGTAGATTTGGTCAATGGGTCACATACTTTTTGCAGTTAATCAGTGGTACATCTTCGCTACTAATGTTTAATTACCAATGACACTACAAATAGCTACAATCATCGAAAATGTCTCCAGTTAATGTGATGCAGGGGCTCTCTTGCCCATTTTTCATGACAAGCGTATTCCAAAACAAGCGTACCCCAAAACAACTTTCTACTTTACAAAATGTGTAGAAAGTAAGTAGTTTTGCCTACAATACTGACAAGCGGAAGTATAAGTAGTCTAAAAACATAGCCAGAAGTCAGTAGTATGAGTAGGGGGAACGTACGCTCTGAAAAAGTAAAAGTGCCTCATTGCTGACCACTTGTGCGAGTGTGATATGGTTTTAGTAACGTTCCGTTCGGATAGATTCACGGACTGTGGGACAAAGCCGAAAAAACTGAAGAAGAGAACGAAACGACAAGTAAATCTGACGCTGACACCAACTCGAAAAGCGAAGACATCACAAAGAAAGAAGCGGTCGCTACAAAAGGAGAGGAGGTGCCCGGGGAGGACGCCGACGAGTCGGAGAACGGAGACTTTAGCAGGTCAGAAAAGATTTTAAGATTTTACGGAGGTAAAATGGTGATGTAATCGTCCCAGATGTTTGAGAGATATTCTAAGTTTCTGCCAATGTGCGACAATAATAAAAATGAATAATAAATAATAATAATAATGATTTGTCGGATTTACGATGGAACGATATTAATAATAGAACTGTAGAGTTTAGTTTGTTTATTGGGAGCGCAGTACACTTCCACTGTGTCAAGTAAATGCTGTACCAGGGATGGTCAGAGGTGGTCACTGGACAGTAAAAAAGTACTATTACTTTTACGTGGTACTCTAGTAGGTATTGGCTGGCTGCACTACATATGAGTGGTTATGATTTTATCTACTTCTGTGTCCTATTAACAGTTTTCAGTTTTTTTTTGACAATACTGGGCCTGGATTACTTGCTGGGAAATCATTGAACTTCTACTTATATTTGAGCAGAAATTTAACAATACTTGAGCTCCAACGATAACTACTTTGACGACATTTTGGGGCCGAGTTTACGGCGATGTCTAACGTAGCCAAATTCGAATTGTTGCGGCATATGAGATATCCAACATGCTGATTGGAATCCTTGCGTAATTCCAGATATCTTGGCAGATTCAGAAGCCAAATACTGGAGACGACTTGGAATCTCACTGGCATCATCGTTTCCATAAAATAGTTTGTTAGGCATAAAATAGCTCGATCGAAAATATAATTGTTAGTTGTAGTCACGTAACCATGTTATCTGCTCCAGGATGAAGCGCGTTCTGACATCTCCTTACCGATTCTTCCACCGCTTGCTGCATCAGCAGTTTGCCGCGGTCACCGACGTGTACATTTACATCTTCCTTTGCGACGTCATCAATTTCATTATTGTCATCTTCGGATACTGGGCCTTTGGAGTGAGTTGCACGTTGTGTTCCAAGTCACGTATGTGTTCTATACCTGGTTCATTTTTCTGCGCAGAAATATGCGTCCAAAGCTACTGATGTCGTTTCGAACATTGCCGCGAACAGGGTGCCGACTGGATTTTTGGTGATGCTTATTATTCAGGTGAAATTTTTCATTTCTTATTGCAAAGACTCGAAAAATTTCTGTCCGAGTCATTTAGTATTCTTCATAGTCCAAGTCAAGTCATTTTGGATCAGTGACTCGAGTCAAGTGCCTCAATGTTATTTCAGTTTGCGATGATGTTCATCGACCGGGCGCTGTATCTCCGCAAAAATCTCGTCGGCAAACTCATTTTCCACGTTGCCCTGGTGATCGGCGTTCACGTCTGGATGTTCTTCATACTTCCCGCGATCAACGAACGGTATGTCGCCTTTTTCGAGCATTTCTGCCAGTATCGGGTCCTTCAAGAATGTTGCACCCAGAAGGTTTCTTCACAGTGACTGAATCATGAAATGGAAGCTACAAAATAGGGGACAGCAGATTTGGATAGATTTCTACCATCGTTACAGTCAGGATATAATTTGGATTTTACTCAAATAAGTGACTGGCGGTACTAAAATTGAACATCGCTTTCATGACTATATTCATTGCAGCATAACTTTTTCATGTGAAGATTTTGTACGTGCCCCTTAACAAGAGTTAACAGCACAATGAAAAGTATTTATACATTATATTGATATATTACTTCACATTGTGCCACTAAGGGGCACACCAAAAGTCAGCAAATGTGTTCTTAAATGTATTAGTCAAGTTGTTTTTATGTGCTCGCGATACTGTGGAATAAAAAATCTTACCTGGTAACCAAATAAACACGTCTTGCACCTACCATTGTCGTTCAGCCCGTTCTACACGAATCATGTCGCGCAGACTTGGTATTTCTTCAAAGCGGTCTACTTCCTGCTGTCGTCCTACCAGATACGCTGCGGATATCCGAAACGTGTGCTCGGAAACTTTCTGACCAAAGCCTACGGCACGGCAAATCTCTTCCTTTTCAAAGGGTATGACCTTGTCGTTGAAGTATCGGTTTATGGGCTGCTGCAGTATTTGTATGCTTTTGACGCAGGTATCGGATGATTCCCTTCCTCGCCGAGTTGACGGCGATTATGGATTGGATGTTTGTCGACACGACGATGGGCACGGGAGAATGGTTCAAGTTCCACGCGATTTACGCGGAAGTTTTCGAGCTCAAGTGCTGGCGCGTGTTTGAGCAGGTATACAGGCTAGCGGCTTTCAACTCAACCATCAGCTTTTGAGCTTGAGAAAGTTGATGATTCTGTCATAGTGATATTACGCCTGTTATGCGTGGTTCTATTGAGGTTTCTGGAAGGCAACCTTGACTCGATTTTGACCGTTCAGTTTGTTTTTTGAAAGAAATGCAATTTCACTGTATGCTAGATTCTATTATACTGTGAAATGTCGCTAAATTGTTCAGTCATATTTTGTTCAAAAAGTCATAGTCGCCTTTACTATTACTGATCTGAAGCGAGTTGTTGGCAATTTTCAAATAGTTTAGTACAGCAATTGCGTCGTTGTGGGCAAGTAGGCAGAACATACTTCGGTATTTCGAAAAAGTAGAGTACTTTCTAACGGCTTTTGATCGCCTTTGGATCTTTCTTTTGATAGCATGTTTGCAATCCATCTTGCTAATTTCTTGATCATGAATTGTGCGTTTACACTGCGATAGAAATGTATCATCAAACACATTCACCGACTCTTTTTTTCTTGTTCAGAACTACCCATCGCCGCGGGCGACCGCCACATCAAAGTTCATCAAGTACTTAGAGGGAGGCTTGCTTGTGTTTTTCCTGGTTGCCATCATCTGGTTTCCCCTGCTCTTCATGAATATCGCGCTGACCATCGGCGGAGTCACCAACAATCCCACTCAGTTTTCCATTCAAATTACGGCCAACACATTCGAAGTTAGTCGACGATTTATCTCGTTGATTGCAATCCTCGACTAATTGAAATGTGTTTTAGCCGCTGTTTCAACTTGTTGCCGACGCTGACAGTATTCAGCCGTGGAGCCAGTCGCGTTTCGATTCACTCGTGGAGCAGTATTCCAAGGACGCTGTATGCTCAATTATTTTTTATTCATATCGGCAATTTCAATTAGTTGAGATTTGGACTGGGGCCCTTAGTCCGCCTCAAATTTGCCGGTAATAATGCAATACTGCTTCCGATATGTGCGTAAATAATATATAATATGCCTCTGACGGTACTTGGGAGTAATTTCTGTGCTATACTGCAATAGCTTTTGCTATTGAATCATTTGGTAAATCTTGTATAGTAGTACTCATTGGGTGATTATGAGCCGTTGTGATAGGAATGGTTACAGTCACTGCGTAAGTGCGTAAGCATAACAGGAGGTTTGATTCTCTTGATATTGATCATTTTAGCATTGTGAGTGATGCTGTGTTGATCATGGATACCTGTTTTGAATGAAAACCGATTGAAATCAGGGATGTTGGCTCAAGTGTAGTGTGAAAAACGAAGAGTGTTGCATTAAAATACTATGATAGAACAATTTCAGCGACATCAACCTCTCTGAATCATTGACTATCATAACTGCGTAGCATACAACTGGTTGTATGAACCCTTCTCTATTTCATGCATGTGCATAAAAACATAGCATACTAACATTAGAAATGCATTTATTTTCGATGCGCGATGCTTGACTCGCGGGATGTCAACAAAACTCAGATTTAGGTCCCTTTCTGTAGGTTTTGAGAATGCTGCCAGATATACTTATCATTAATTTGCAATAAAACTCCCAGTGAATGAGAAACTATTACTCCTATTGTCAATGTAATCCAATCCAACACTACTGAATTCTGTTCCCTCATAACAATTATAAGAGTGACGACTTCATTCGGGCCACTAAATATCGGCTAGAGATGGCCGGTACTAATATTTCTAGGGAGACAGATATAGGTCGAACTCTACATTTGTATATGTCACAGACAGCTGCTCTCTTCCTGTCTTCGTTTACGGCATCTCAAGTTGTATCGGTGCGATTTGACGGACAGTCTAAGACTGTGTGGGCCATCAGTCCACCGCAAAGGGACACGCTATTGGAGAAACTCAACAGTAACAGCTCCAGTACCGTGTCGATCGACTTCGAATGGACTCTGTCAAGGTAATAATCTGACCACGCGTCGCCACTTTTGGGATTTCAGGGTGAATCTTCGGAACTAATGACCAGTCCCACCTCAAACAGGTTTAATTTTCGAATATATATCCAGTTACCGTGATACAATGGCTCTCTCTACTGCAAAATGCAAAGCGTAAAAAGATATATTAGTTTCTTCTTAAAGAACCAGGGTTGTAACAAAGTCACAAGATTCCAAGTCACAAGTCAATTTTACTTTTATAGTTTTGACTTGAGTAAATATCAACCGAAGAGTCCAAGTCATAGTTTTCACTGTTCCTCATTGAGTTCCTCTCTGTTTAACAGATAAAAGACGTTTCTGAGCCTATTTTTCAAGTATCGGCCTCGATACACCAGACTTGAATCGAGTCATATTAGAATGTCCTGAGTCATATTGGTCGAGTCATCACCTTCCGGCTTTGAGATGATGTGATTGTCATCCCCAATCTCTTGCAGAAATCCAGAAAGAACCGCGGTGGTGCAATCCATCGGAAACAACCTTGTGCAGCTGAACCAGAGCAATCCGTCGCGGCTGCAGTTGTACAACCTTCTGAAAACTCCTGGCGTCGTCGAATCGCCCGCGTAAGACCTCGTCAACCTTGTGCTATATTACTTTGCGGTTAATGGCACGGTTTTGTCGCAGAAAAATACTTGGGCTTTTCCCGAGATATATCTACGGCAGCGAAAAGACGAAGTCCCTGCCGGCGTATCAGCTTCATTCGACAAGTATGCTTTGACTTTGCTTTATGTGTTCACACAATACTTTATTGACTCAGCTTACATCCGTTATGTTTGCCAAATAGTGCCAGACGTGTTTGAAGTAGTCAGCTTTGGTACTCGAGTAGAAGTTAAGAGTAATGCTGTAAACTGTATACTTAACCGGCTGCTTTTTCCCGAAAATTTTGCTAACTGAAAAACACGACCTTAATGGGATTCGAAACCAACAAGTAATATAGCCTTGAATTCAGAATTTCAACGCCTAACCAACTAGGATACGAAGCTAGACAAGAGAAAAGCAAGTATTTCACGATGAACACGCAGTCTGACCCTCCCAGACCGCTTAAAAAAACTGATACGTCAAGTGGAAGCAGTTGTACTGAGGATGCTTTTCAGATAGTATTAGTCGGTTATATTGGCCGTCTCTGTGGTACTGGGGATTTGTCAGGCGTTATTTTCAACGACGATTCTTTCCTAGATCGCTCTCTCATTTTTGTCGATACAAACATGACGATCCGTTACGACGAGAGGGATAACTTAACGTCGTGGTGGCGCATTTACGAATCATCAGAGCAGCTCACTGCGTCTTCTTCGTTGGAGATTGTAATATTGAGCGATAAAGTTTCCTCTTCGAGTCTCACGTTTCTCGTTGGTTACGGGTAAGTTGTGATACGATGCTATAAAAAATTGGGAGCGGCTTGCATGGCAAGGCCGTGAACAGGACTGATACTACTCCCCGCATTATGTCATCACAGACAGTTCCTTTATGCTTCGTCTTGTGCAGTTTGGGAAGGAAAAAGAATGTCATTTTATAATTAATCAAATTAGAAGACAAACATGAAGGGATCACAATCATTTGTTCACACAACTCCCATTCGATACCATCGTAGGTTAAATGCTGAATTCAAAATGCTTCCATCGCTCTATGAATAGGTCAGTCTTAAAACTTGATAAAAACCAATATGAACGCCTAAATAATGATGATACTGATCACTGTTGTCTGTTGATGATGTTCAATTTCGAGATGGGAACTTGGCCAAATTTGATTGTGAGCTCAAAATCTCTAGTTGTAAATCTTTTGTATTACTGCCATCTGTGCATCGATCTAGGATTTTGGCTTGAATTATTAAATTTGTTGTGTCACATCTCGTAAAGATCTACACTTCTTATCCAAGATGTGTATCGTCACAAAAGTTGTTCATATCATGGAAAGAGTTCATCATCATTGTACTGGATATAATTTTATCAAATGAAGCAGTCTCATCGGCTCCGTTAAGTACATTGCAATGAAAATACCATGAGATCTTATCGAACTAGCCGCTCTTGTTGAATATAAAGTATTATGCAACTGCACCACCACTATTCCAATATACATATGTATCATAATAATACTGACATTGTTCAATGTCGTTCGCAGAATCGTTGGATTGTACGTTTCCATTGTTCTTGTCGTCGGAAGATTTGTGAGGTCGATACTGATTGGGAACACAAACACTATCATGTTCCAGTAAGTAGTCAATGGCAGTATTCTTCTTCATCTCTCTATATGAACTCAGCTAGAGGTTCTATGTAGCCACTGGTAGGTATGGGAAAAATCTAATACCTGGGAGATTCAATATGGAGTAAAGTGTCAGGCTTTGAGTATTTAAGTACCAGTGATTATGATATCATAACGATTTGAATGACTTCGAAGTTTGCATATGTCCCACAATAAAAATGCTGTTGGGTACATCCCATCAAAATTCCCAGTTATATCGTTTCCACGAACGTTCGTGCGTATCCTATTGTGCCCAACCCTAATCACTGGATTAATATCAATAACTCCGCAATGTCCGAGTCTGTGAATTACAGATATAACATAGCCATAGCATGCAGTGCCATAGCATGTACTCGGAAGTATGCACTAACAGCGGATTGTCCACTGCCTGTTAGCTCTATACTTGATACCTTCAGGTCAAATATATCATCTACATATCTACAAATTTAATGTTCAAAGCTTTATGAAATCGATTCACATGCCTTACAGTGTATTTCATCAATAATTTGCCATTTTCAGAGAATTACCGCGAGTTGAAAGGGTGTTGCAAATCTGTCTCGATATCTATCTGGTGCGAGAGGAGAGAGAATTTCAACTGGAGGAAGATCTGTATGCCAAACTTATCTTCTTGTATCGGTCGCCAGAAACTATGATACAGCGGACGCGGCCGAAGCAAGATTGAAAAAAGGGAAATCGTTCGAAGACATTATTTCAACTATAGTTTGATCAGTTGCATTAGACGATTTGTTTTTTCTTACTCATTGCCTCAGTCATCCTGCATTACATTGTTTTTCACTTCAATCCATGGCTTATTAAAATAGTTCACCATATCATGTTCGTAATGAGCCGATGAATCTTCAACAAATTGCTGTTTTCGCATTCTCATATGTTGGTGTGTGGGTGTAACTGACAATTTTTGACATGGTACTACAGTATGTTGTATACACCAGAAACTATGATTTGTAAAAGTGTACCTTTACCGTGAATATCTTCTTAAATTACTAGTTAATATTGAGGCAGCATGACATTCAACTGAATTCCTTTGTTACTCTGGATTGTATAATTGAATTATGAATATTAGTGTCATTCTTTGTCCTCTAGTAGTGAAATTGTGCCAACGTTTATTGGGATTAGTGCATTGTGCTCGAATCTTGCACTGTCTTGTAAGTAAGCGGAGTCGTATCACATACGACAAATCAAGTGCCATTTTTGTTATTGACGCGTTACTGTGCATGTCGGTCTTCTGAAAATTTGTATTGCTGCATGTGTTCAGCAATAATGGCATGAAATATTAGTGATTTGTGAGAGGTGTGACTGTGGGAAAGCTGTGGTTTTGAGTTTAGCAGGCTGACAGCAAATCAGGTTAGAATTCAGACATGTCCTTATCAGAGGTCGTTAGTAACGAAGTACTTTTTACTCAAGTAGGTTTTTGCCCGCTTGCACTACTTACTCAAGTGATCGTGTTTTATACTACCTCAACTTGAACATCTTTAAACTATTGTCGACAGTTTAGATTTTGGGACTAGCTGTCATCGCTCTCGTGAGTGAGATTGTGACAAAAACCGCGTGAAATCCCCCTTGGATCACGGTATCTAAATATTTATCGAGAGATACAGTGTCGTTTTCAGAGACTCTCGTTGTGGATCCAAAGACTAAACGCATTCTCACTGATGCACATATCCGTATTTAGTACCATTGCAGTATTCAAACTCTGGAATACCGCAAGAACTCCGACTGCTGTTGGTCTATTTGCCTCCTGACTTCATTTAGAACAAAGTCTGGCAAGACACAATAAATCTACGTTGGGAGTGTGCATTGGAGCGTGTCCGGTTACTAGATGTCAAGAGAAAAAGGAAATGGTTACGCGCGAAATCCGTTCTGCAATCTAGGGTATTCGATGAACCTGGAAACACAACATATTCAGTAGGTAGCAGTTTAATTTGCGATGAGGAGATTGTACGCTCTTTGACACAATAGCAGCTGAGTTGGTTGAAAGAGACCCAGGTGTGGATGCGCTTACTCTTGGTAGGCAATTTGGTCGGGAGAAGTGACGTCTATATATTTCGAGATCGTTACCCGTGTTTTGTTACGTCAATTAGTGAGAGGCACAGTTGGACTGGAAAATTGTCAGCTTTTGATAAAATTAGATTAGAAATACTGAATTCTCAAAACTTCGTCAATTGAATTGGATTAAATTGAAAGAAATACTAACATACTAAAATACAGTTCAGTTCGTATCAAAGTTCATTGCATAAGCCTATGCCTCATTTCGCGTTCACAGTGTACAGTTTTCCTGGAGCATTTTTCAGGAAAATAAATAATTAGAATAGAATTGAAATTTTATTATAGAAACATTTCGCAAGTTGAATTAGAATTAAATTATACCATTTTTTTGCTATAATTAATCCAATTATAATTAGACAACTATAATTACTATAGTTATCCAAGATGAATATGTTACGCATTTGTTTCATTGTTGAGATTTCGTTTTAAGGCATACTTACTGTAGTTTTCATCTCCACATACTCGCAAGGCTTATGACGAGGACCTCATACGCCATGAATTGGGAGTCGAATTTGAACATGTCCCCGAACAGACCTCAAAGAAATCGAAAACGGAATACACTGATCTACTACGGCGACGACGAGGTATCCAGCGAAGAGGAGGGGAAGTTCAGAAAGAAAAAAGTCATGAAAATCACAGACAGCCCTCTCGCCAGCTTATCTGAAAAACAAGAACCTGAATCTTCGGATGTCGAAAGTGTCACCAGCGTCGATAGAATGCACCCGATAGACTCGGATCAAGCCACTTCTTCCTCCATGCTCTCCCATAACGTCTCAAACACTGCCCCTGACCGCGTTACCGCCAGAAAAATCGGCGTGAGACTGAAAAATCTCTTGAAACTGCCCAAAGCTCATAAGATGTGCATTTTCGAGTGGTTTTACTCCAACATAGACCGTTGTCTTTTTGAAGGCGACAGCGACTTCATCGTGTGTTTAAACGAATCGTTTCCGAATCTCAGTAAAAAAGGTCTTACGCGCGCTCACTGGTCAAAAATCAGAAGAATTATGGGCAAACCGAGGCGGTGTTCCGAAGCGTTTTTCGCGGAAGAACGCAACGCTTTAGAGAGCAAGCGTCAAAAAATTCGAATGTTGCAACAGAGGAAAAATGTTCTTGAAGACAATGCTACCTTCAGCGATCTCCCCAAAGAAATCCCGATGTCTTTAATTCTCGGGACTAAAGTCACGGCCAGGTTACGGGGCGCGCACGAAGGGCTATTCACTGGCACAATCGACGCTGTGGATGTCACAAACTCATCATACCGGATTACGTTCGATCGGAGGAATATCGGAAGTAGGGAAGTGCCTGATATTGAAGTCGCAAGTGAGGAACCACAAGAAACAATCCAGCTGCATTCTCTAATGGAAAGAAAACGGCCTTTGTATAACGCGTTCTCGCCTATGCAATCTGAATTTCATGATGGTTACAACAGCCCGCCGATAGAATATGACCCTGTTTTAGGTCAGTCACCAGCTCGTAGTAAATTAGCATCCTTTCCCGGTGGCACTCTAGGCGGATTCCCGGTTACGTTTTTGGTTCAGGTGGCCCGTCTCTCGAAAATTTTAGCCATCAAGAAAGACAATCTGGAGGTTTTAAAAGAGATGAACTCGCAAGCCGAGAAAAGTCAGTCTTACGGCGAAACTTTGCCGATCGAGTTCCAGCGTAAGTACGCGACCGTTATTATCGATCTCGAAAGGTTGAACAAGGATCTCAATGCTCTGATATTGGGAATACAGAAGTTCTGTAAGGAGTTATCGCCTGAGAGTACGATACTCTGCGACCAAGTCTCTCAGATTCGGCAATCGGCCATGGATACCGCGGACCGTATGGTGGACTCCAAGAATCAAACGACCAACGGAAAAAACGCCGTTAAAAACAGCAGCCTGACTAATTTAGTGAAACAATTAACTGGCATTATGATGCAAATACGGTTTTTACGAGAGAACAATGCCAATCCGTTCGAGTTCAAAGCGATTACAGACACGATGAACAATATCAAACAAAAAATTATGAACGAGAACACGGAATCTTTTCAAAACAATGTCGAAATTCACATTGCTCATATACAAAGCGGTATGAATCAAGCTTGCAAATAATTGGCCCTCAAAGCAACCCTTGAATACCATCGTATATCTCTGTCCCAAAGAACATGTGAATTGAAATATAGCGTATTGGCACTTCATGATGTTAACCTGTTGGATGTAGATGGTTTGAAAAAGTCTATGCAAACATCATAGCAAGCCAAAACTTGAGTTCATATGCTTGAATGGATGCATCTGCTATATATTCGTTGAGATTTTGAATACATTTATCTGGTGCCTTACAATCGAGTGTGGTGTGGGGCTCTACTGACTGGGTTAAGAATGCACTGCATGATTTCATTTTATCGTGTTTTGTTAGGCACAAACCCTCAATTTTAGTCGATAGTTTTCGCTGGTCAGCAATGTGATGACTTCTTATACCGTTTGCGATTTCGAATCATATATGCCTTAATCCATCTTCATAACCATATCCATACCCTCAACGAATGCATGTGTCTTGATGTGACATGCCCCAGAGTTTACCTTGCGAATTATCGTGCTTTGCAATACTCTTGGACCTTCCGTGTAATCCTGTCTTTAGGTGCCTATGTGTCAGGAGTAGAAAATGTAAATTGCTTCAGAATGAGGAACTCGTGTTTGCTCTACTGTGATTTGTATAGAACTTTGACATTTGTGTGAACCAGATTGTGTGCATCAGTTTTAGTTCTACATAGGGTCAGGGACACGATGATATCAAATCATCCTAATGGTTCGGATACAGATTTTGAAATTCATGATATTAGATATTGTTATTCATGTATCGCTCGTGCATTGTTTGGGATGTTTTAAACAGTGAGAGGAGCGCATATCTATTTTGCAAAGCGCCGTAAACACTTTTACTCATTGATTTCTCGTCGGCAGCGGTATTTGTGACAATCCATATGATTTAACGAAAATTTTATCTTTCTCTTATGTTATAAGGGAAAAGTGGTACTGTACTGTAATAGGTATAAGTTTGGCTTAGCGATGGAAACCGTGCCTGCTGGCGACATACTTTCAGAAGATAAAGAAAATCTAATGGAGGATCTGCAACAGAAAGACGTTGCTCTGAATAAGGCCGTTAAAACCGCAGAAAAACTACGGCTTGAGAACATCTATTTGGAGGAGGCGTTGGAAAATTTACGAAAGGAACAATCGGCGGTGGTTGAGAATTATGAGCAAGAGAATCATACCTTGAGGAATAAACTTTCTGTAAGTACAATTGCGCAGAAAACTTTTGGCGGCGGCTACTCGAACCACCTCTTCATACTGGTCAAGGTCGCTCAGAAGCAGGCCCGGTGTCGTTTTACAAATTCGTGAGCCGTGCTATATGAAGGCAGCTCAGGAATTATAAATACGGATGTCCGCCTACTTTAAGACTTCTAACCTGGATAACGGATCCATAAGAAATGGCATCTTTTCTAGTAACTAATTCCGGTCATGCGAACGAATCGAAGTAACCTCAACCGTCACATTGAATCCTTGTGCATATCGTATTATCATAATTTTACACCAATAAATTTCTTTCAGGTAATCTGTCATAAAAAAACTGATGGCTACTGAACCTTAGTAGTACCTATACCATGGATGCGAATTCGATATCATTGCGAATTCTATATTGTTGTTGTATATCCGGCCCAGCTAGTTCCCGAATTTTTTGTCCTGCCCATGAGCCAAAATATTTACATATAAAATACACATAATAAAATAGGGATATCATATCTACAGAATCATTTTTAATTTGATTCATTTCGTCTTTAAGCAACCACTGTACTCGTGTTTTGGAAAAATAGCCAGCAAGTCGTTTGAAATACCGCTGCTAAGAGAATTCTGTAGAACTGGACCCCAGTGTTGTTTCAAACCTTCTCCCCCAATTCCTTACCAGGTGCACGAAAAGTTGGCGTCTCAATACGAGTCCAGTCTTCAGGACGAGTGTGATAATTGGCAAAGCGAACGTCTCAAGCTCGAGGAACGCCTGGTGAGGCAGCACGGCGCCGAGCTTGCTGCGCTTCAACAGCAACTGCACGATGCCAACAGCTTGCTGGAACAAGAGAAACTGACTAGCGCACAGCGTGAAGACACTATCGCGATCAAGAGTGAACAACTCGCTAAGTTGAAAAAAGAAGTCCTCTCTATGCAAACCAGGTAAGTAAGCACTTTTAATAGTTTTTGGGTAATATACAGAAGTGGTCAAAGTAGTTGGTGTCATGAAATTCTACTCAATTACAAGTAGAAATAGTGATTCCCGGGACAGGTCAAAAATGCTTCAAGTGTAAGGAGAAAATCAATTGTGAAAAGTATGTAGGTCAGTAGTTTCACAAAGTAGATTTGGACGTAGGGTAGCAGTTGATTGGAGATGGATACTTTGAAAATTGTAGAGTGTGTATATACGCTGCAAGAGCAGTACTATGATACTAGCCGGTATAAGATTTGCATTAACTGGTGCCTGGTTTCAGACTCGGTATCTCTTCATAATAGTCAGACTGTATTTTAAAAATATGGCGCCACAGCCTACTATCCACCCATCAACTCGCAGAACCATGCAGGACCAACGTCTTGGTCCTCATTACCTTAGGAACCGATTGTCATATATATCAAAAATCAAGACCTTTGTCATGCCACCTGATTTTCACAGAATAATGCTCTCTTGTCGTGATAGACATCGAAGCATTTTTATTCCATGATACCTATAGTAGGTTATTTAGAACTTACAGGATGCTTCATTCTATGCTGACACTGTGCGGTGTTTCAGTTTAGCCACCGTGGCCTTACGAAGTGCCACACATATTTAATTTGTAAATTTCATGACGTCTTGACTCTTGTACAAGCATTGACCTATTCGAGCTATTCAAGTCTGATCCTTTACGCCTTGTTTGCCAGCTTGAACGACACGCTTCAAGGCGAATACGCAGAACTCGTAAGCGAAAACTGCAACCTGAAGTTGGAGGTACAGGAGGCCGTGATGCGAGAGCATGAACTGACTCAGTCCGTCGAACAACTGCAGGGCGAGGTGAGATGAACAAGTTTTTACCATGAAAATGCACTGAAGTTGACTCACTGTGGCAGCCAATCATTTTGGTGTGAAAGCTACCTTGGTTAACATTGGTGTTAATTCATTTTAACTGCACAAACACTCATCTCCTTTGTAACCATGCAAACGAAATATCTTTACTATCTTAGATTCTCTATAGATGTAGTGAGATTAGCATGTGAAGTTGACCCCATCTAAACTTGAGCAATAATCTAGCCTGTGCGTGGGTTTGCCATAACGTATCAGTGATCTGAATGATGATTTGGCTGAAGTTTTATGCCTGACGCCGTTCCTACCACAACCCTGCCCAACCATTTACCTGAGCATGGGGCTGGCACTGGTTTTTGCTCGCCAATGGCTAAGTTCTGAGAGACAGCCGGCAGGAATCTCGTCTGCAAAATCTGACCTATGAGACGATCGGTGTAACGGTTGAACCATATTGGCCGCTTGCCTGTAATGATTATACGCATGTAAAGAAATACCCGCTTGCCACAAGTGTTAAATTAAAGAGGCAAATATTGGTATTTTCTATTGCCTTGCGTGAAAATATGCCGCATCCCCACACCACTGTTCGATCAATTTCGTCACTGCTAAGCTTCCGTTATTCATTTCTTATTTTGTTGTCAAGATGGAATCGTTGAAAATGAAGGAGGAGAATTGGAAATATGAGAAAGAAAGAATACAAAATGAATTGTCATCTTGTTACGAAATGATAGAGGTATGTTTTACCCCTTCATATTTTCACGTGGATGCGATTAATGAAGTAAAAGACATGTTTGAGATCACTAATATTATTATTAAATCGCCATTTGATTTTTAATGGATACAATATTGAGACATTCGTACAAAAGGTTTATAAACTGTCGTCATCTCGTTAAAGATATGAGAGATGGGAGGAAATTCTTTACTGCAACTGACATGCTTTGATAATGCGCATTTGACAGATGGAACACACCAAATAACTTCATAAGGCTAGGACCTTTTGAGGAATTCTGATCATCGATGTTCAGATTACTGGAAAATACGGGTATTCCACAAAAATGTATGCAGGATAGAACACGGTTGGTTTGCGAACGAGAATCTATCAATTATATAGGTTCAGATACCGAATAGGCACGCACCCGGATGTCTTGCCTGCTACCTCTTGTCGTAATTACCACTATGGCCACCACCTCTGTGTGTATGAAAACAAACTCTTTGGAATCACGGCTGCGAAGCCGTCATATTTTCGCAGTAGTGACTTGATACGAAGATCGGTCGAAATTTGTTGATATGGTGGTGCTGCCGGTTTTCAGAGCTGTAGGGAAGAGAACACGGAACTCCGAGAGAAGATAAATGCCGGGCAAACCAGCAGCATCGGCACCAAAGGGAATTCGCTCTTCGCAGAAGTGGAGGATAAGAGAGTTCACGCCGAGAAAATAGCGATCGGGTAAGTATCTGATGCTGTAACCCAGAGGTCTCAAACACGCGGCCCGCGAGAGCATTTTGAAATTTCAAGTAGTCAACATATATTCAAGTGACATATCCTTTTTAGATATAAGAACTTGGAGTTCATCCAAAAACTACTATAAAAATCACTGAAATCGCAACAATTTTGTTTAAAATAGACAGGGGCTACGAGAAATCTCATTGGAAGGAAGGGGTACGATCGCTAAAAAGTTTAGGAAACACATTACAATGGCTCAATAATGATTATATTTAAGTTGTTATTGATATGTTCCAATAATAATGGAAGGCAAAATCTAACGTTGATTTAATTTGACTTTGGCGATAACAATAGCTTATGCTTATCACGACTATATCAAAACCGGGATTAGGCCACACCGCTCAAATGCTCTAATATCAGATCAATCTTCAGTACATTTTAAAATATTCCACATAAAATTGTAGCACGTCAAAGTTACCTACTAGCTGCAATATAATAACCCGACAGTTTTACGATGTCATGGTGCATCCACTCGTATGACGTCTTTAACTCATTAATTAAAGAAATTAGGTCCAGCACAAAATCAATTTTATTCAAATATTTTAAAACGTGATATTTTTCCAATAGTAAATTACATTTCCACGGTGTTTGTGGAATGCCTGTATATATACAAGGTCCGTCAAATAAGGCCTACTTGGAAATTATGCATCGAAAATCCCTATTATACATGCTGCGGCCCACGGCGTCATCAAAAACTAGGAAATTGGCCCGCGAGTACATTTGAGTTTGAGACCTCTGCTGTAACCAGTGATCCTATCCCTAACCTTCCCTGGCAAAGTGCCATATATCACGATCCATGCTTAGATTCAGTGAAACAAATTTTCGAATCTATTAATACAATATTGATGCAGCTTTCATAATAATAATAATAGCTATTACATTTCCAATCTCAAATTCACCAAGTGCTACAATTCACGCTCGTATTCAGTGAAGCGTTCATTTTTCCATCCACTACAATATTGATGCATGGCTTTCATATTTAACCCTTTCGCTGCGGGTGGATCCTAGAGGATCCATGCACAGTTTTTCACAAACACGCTTCAATCAATTAACGACATCTTGCGTTGTAGGGGTCATAAACGGTTACAATGATCTTCTATAAATAGCGATTGTCGATACGCATACGACCAGCTATATATAACCCATTGCCTTATGGCATAACCTGTTCAAAATGCAGATTGAATACAGAAAAACGTTTCCCGCAAGCTCAGTTCGCCTGAATGAACGCTAATCTTATAATTCCTTATATCTTCCGTTCTACAGGTCGTAAGCAGACACAGTTGTCGTTTTAGAGTAGTTGTTGATCGCAAGAGCTCATTGCAACCATAATATCGGGAATTAGTTGGATAGAACACGCTTCAAATTGGTGGGAAATAAAGCAATATTCTGTTACGTGAAAAAAGCCATGCACGTATGAGCATTGCCGCATAAGGCCATATACATTCACTTACGATTGTCTTATACAGTTGAATGTCACACACATAGTTAGATGCAGTCCATAACACTTCAACAAGATCAGTATCACGAAGGTTGGTCTTATATAAGTTACACGACGCCAGTGCTAAACACAGCAGACATGGGTGTGTAAGTTGGCGCGAGTGTACGGTACTTGCGCCTGTAATAACAACATCATACAGACAGCTGAATCATCCGTTTTATATGTTATACGAAGTTACTGTAGACTTCAATGAATTGATGTTGATCATATGCCCATATACTGACGAACCTGTATCGGACATTCGATGTGTAGAACACGTTTCAAATTGATATGAAATGAAGCAACAAGAGAAATCGCGCGCCTATGAGAAGTGTCAATCAAGGCAATATATTTACTTACGATGGCCTTGTGCAGTTGCAAATTGAATATTTTGTTAGTTATGTACGATCAATAGTATCTATAAGATCAGTAACATGGATTTGGACTTATATAACTGGACCAGGCATAGCCAAACAAACACGAATTACAACGCGCGTTGCCTCTATCGCGATGACGTAATCAGCGGCGGCCGTGAGTAACGCTTATAACGAAAACTTCCCACTGGCGGTGCGCTCGGCTGCGTAAAGATTTCAAGCTCAGTAATGTCTGGTTTGAATGCCGAAATTGATATGTAAGACAACTACATGGTCATTCACCATGGGAAGGATTATGTATCACGTCACGGGAAAACGAAAAACAAATTTCTCTTTCACTTTTGAGAAATCGCGTAGACTGGTTTCAATATCATCGTCACCTCTCTCGCCTGAGCCTTCTGAGTAGCTCAGTTGGTTAGGCTTCTATTTCCTGATCACGGCGATATATTGGGCGTTGGTTCAAGTCCCGTTGTCCGCGTTTCATGAACTTTTTGGTTGATGCATTAAAATTTGGCCTGGAGGCCGACCGCGGGAGTAGGGTTAATTACAGTCATTCCATTTCCAACGTAAAATTCAGTACACCGTGTGCAGCAAGTGCTGAACGCCTGAGCAACCTTGGGTGCACGTTGTGGGATTCAAATATTCTATGCGAAATTTGAATGCGTGCTGAATCTGATTTTGTCAGTCGTTCCGTTTTCAGTCTCTCCGCCAAATACAAATCGACGCAACGTGAAAACGACCGACTGCGGCATTATGTCTTGAAGTTGAAGGTATTTTTAGGTTACCTCGTCGACCTGTTTTCGATCCCCAAACGCCTTTGCGTTTTTCTTTGACAGATGCAAATTTCGACGTTGCTTCAAACGAGTTCGAAAACTACCGACGAGCGTCTGGTGAAATCACTGGATGACTCTCTCTCTAGCAGCCGGGCAGAGAATACGAAATTGCTGTCGGAACTGAAAGCGCTGCGTGAACTGGTGGGTGATACGTTGTGTTGTTTTGGGATTGAATGTTGTCTGCTGGGGTTCTGTGACATGACCTCTCTGGAACAGGCCGCGGGTCTGTTTGGCAGGTCCGAGTCCAAGTCAGCGAAGAGAGTGTCGAGTCCGAGTCATGGTATTATTACTCGAGTCTAAGTCCTTGTGTTGATTGATCAGTTTCCAGTTAAAGTCATGTTAAATCCACTTTTTATCACTCTGTTTGGTGATATGTAATGGTTCGCATTTATAACATACTAATTTTCCTCACTTTGAGCAGTTTCTGGTCGCATTAGTGTGGTTAATTTATTTTTCTTCGAAATTTCAATGAAATATCGGTCTTGGCTGTCTGAATCTCAAGTCATATGACTTGGTTCGAGTCATGCGCAATGACTCGAGTCGAGTCATTTCCGTATTTTGAGGAAATGACTCGAGTCAAGTCTAGTCCTCAGAAAATCGTGACTCGAGTCATTACAACCCTGGCTGCGAGTGTGTATCCCATGAAGTCAATACTACGTTTGGATATCGCTCCACACCGTGCCGCGATTATGGACTATTGTTATGTCCTGTTGTAATTTAGCTCGAGTATAAAAGCGCCTTACACACGCGTTTGAAGAGATTTATCGCTAAATCTACTTCGCATCAACGTCTGAAATATATTCGTGTGTCTGTGGATTCCGGAAGATCTCATACCCCCATGACCGCACTTCCAGGTTACGAAGCCTGTCAGCTAATCCTAATACTTTGATTAGCTCGACTTCTACTTCAGTCCAGAAAAATCTTTTCATGATGTCCCGAGTGGCCATTTCAGATAGCTGGTCGTGTGTCCTTGTTTCCAGCGTTATTTAGAAGTTTATATGCCGGTTTGTGGTTGATTGACCCACTAAGCTTACATATCGTCTTCCTTTTATATCTCAGGTCGATAATCTAGAAGAGGCCAAAAACAGTCGCCTGGGAGACAGTGGGCCCGTTGCGAAGATGATGGAGAATGAATTGAAAACGAAAAAGTGAGGCTTTACTGTCTAGCGGCTGGTGTCGTTGAACTATTGTTGTCTGGTAGGGTTGGGACTTCGGGATCAAATTTGAAATCGGGATTTTCACTTCTCAATCCCGGGATTTTCCGGGATTGGAAAAGTAGTAAAATACACATACAAGTCACTCAAACAACACCTAATTCCTTGTAATATTGATGCAAAAACATAAGAGCATCAAGAGTATCATCGTTTAGACCAGGGGTCTCAAACTCAATTTGTTCGCGGGTCAATTTCGTAGTTTCTGATGACGCGGTGGGCCGCTGCATCAAATAGGGGTATAATGTGTCTTTCCAAGTAGGCCTTATTTGACGGACCTTGCAGACTGGCATTCCATACACATTGTGAAAATCTGATTCACTATTGTAATATTCACGTTTGCCACGAAAAAGTCATATTTTTTTAAATATTTTATTAAAAATATTGTTGTGCTTGGCATAACTTGGCGAAACAATGAGTTATGGACAGTTAGACACCATGCGCGACGATAAATGTGCCATGTCATCGTAACAGCTGTCGCATTATAATTTCGCAGCTAGCGTACATTTGACATGTGATAGCGATTCAGGTTTTTGGAGTGGTTTTAGAGTGACTTTCAAGTTCCGAAATAAGAAATTTTCCAGTTAAATATTGTCGAATACTTGAAAAGTCAAAATGTCGACGCGGGCCACAAAAAATGTTCTCGCGGGCCGCGTGTTTGAAACCACAGTTTTAGACAATCAGCCGAGTTTGTGACACTGCTTCATTACAAAAAGAAGAGATATTGTGCTACGTAAGCCTTGGTAGATGCTATTTACAAATCCTGGGATTTCATTGTGAATAATCCCGGGATCGGGATTGCTGCAAATCCTGGGATCCCGGGATCAGGATTTCCCGTGGTCCCAACGCTATTGTTTGGTCATATCAATTTACCTGCGTGATTTGAGTCGTTTTGAAAATAAGACTAGTATGGCTGAGTTATTCACTATTGGTTTTTGTGCCAATTCGATGCTCTGCTAGCATTTTTGAGTAGTTGTAACTGCCTGAAAATTAACATACATTTGAGTAAACGGAAAATCGTCATTTCAGTGTAGCGTAGCCACGGCGTGCTTGATTTGGCTGCGATGAAAGAAATGTTCTCCGTTGTGTTTAATTCTCTGTCAATATGCGTCAGTGACGAACTGGCAAAGGTCCGCGAAGAGCTGCGACTCAACAAGATCTATTCGACGCTCGAAGCCAAGAAAGTCACCGCCATGCAGAAAGATATTTTCGAACAGGGCAAGCTTCTTGACGCGGCCAACGCGGCCCGGTACCGACTCCAGCTGGAATTCGACAAATGGAAAATGAACCATGAAGGTGTTCTGGATTTTTGCGTCTCTCTTCTATGCGATTCTGCGCCCCCTCGTTGAATTTCAAATCGCGACTTCGTGCAATTTCTCTTGGGTTTAGTACATCTTTAAATATTGTGGCCGAATCATGAAGTTCGGTCCGCATTGAAATATTCTGTTGTTCACCTGAGTTCGGTGATATGTATTTGAGTGCGCTCGCTTGTCTTGTAGACGGTAAGAAGATGGACCTGGACTCGTTCGCTTCAGAAAAACTGCCCTGTAGAGAAGCCTATCCACAAAGTGACCGCGGTACATGCTGCTTGTTATCGTTGCTTGTTTGTGTTTCATTGATGTTCTTTTGCCTACAGAAATGAATAACAATCGCTTCGAAGAGCGTGTTTGCGGTAACGAACCATCTACGGACAGTACCGAAAATAATGAGAACGGTAAACTTATTTGTACTGTTTTTCTGCGAACAGAAGCAAATTTCAGTAGTATCAAAGTTATTCAGATAGGCACCCTTTTCAAGTGACTCAACCGTTACAATCTGGTGTCCCGCTCCTAATATCTTCGTACGTGCATTTCACTCTGGTGTCGTATGTGGGGTGCTTGTTTCATAACAATCTTTCATGGGTGTAAAATAGATTACTATTGGATTCAAAAAAGGTATAGCTCATCTGCTCATCTTCCGGAACAAAGTATAAGTTACCGTACACATCAGACATTTTGACAGGTTCAGATTGACCGAGACAATTGTGTATTGTTGCGAATGCGATCATGTGACACATATTTTGGCGGCGTTTCCTGGTACTTATGCGCCTATCGGACGTTGCAGTCTACAGATAAATATATTGTAATATATTCAAGACCACTGGCCGTGACTGTTGACATCTCAGTGCGTCCGCAGCGCCCTATGAAACAGTTTAGTTTCAATCAGATGTCGTCAGTAACTACGTACTTCTGCTTTTTCGAAGTACGCAAGTAGCTTTGATTGTGATTTTTGACTACTTTTACTCTACCGTTTTCTGTTTTTTAGGCTATCTACTTGTGCTTGAGTAGGAAGTTACGACATTACTTTACCACTATAGTACCACTGATTACTACTTGACCACCTTGATGACCAACCACACTTTTTTTTCTAACGAGGAATGCATGTAAATATTTGGTATTCTGACACGTAGTCATTTGTCAGATCGATTTCTCGATTTATTTCTATCCACCCATCAAAAGACCTTATGCTCGTGTTCCTTTTATATCAACTTTGATATCACACAGTTTCAGATGTCTCGTCCAAAACAGAGTTGGAAGACGCAGACAAAGAAAACGAAGCCCCGGCCGGCGACACACCCAAGGTCAGAGCTCCGGCAGGGAAATGTGTGTCTGAAGGCACAAGCACGAAACACGGCCGACAGCCTCTGGCTGAAAAAACAATCGAGCACAAAATCACGGAAGACGTGAAAACGGAAGCCAATGTGAATAGTGACTGCAAGGAAACGGGGAAACCTCAAAAGAGGCGGGGTTTTGAGAATACGATAGACACGGCTGATTGTAAGCAACAGTGAAAGGACCCATTTTGCTAATGTTTGTACTGAAGCCACGTTAACTTACAAAGACCGATAGATGCGTTGAGACAATACCTGGGTTCACACACTGCAATTTCTCGCTCATTTGCTCTGTTGTTCTTTGCCCCAATTTACTGCTGCAGAGCGTCGTCACCGCGAACGCCTGTTTATTCCGAGTTTTTGCGCTTGTCATAAGTAATGGTGTGTAAAAGTGTTCCCATGATGGGGCTAACGCTGGATGTGGCGAAATTCAAATTCTGTAATCACTGCCTATGTATTGCATTATTGTTCTGTCTATGTGATCAAATTCTTTTCACTGCCTTTCTTCTTACGCCGTTTCTTTAATATTATCATCACTCTGATTCCAAAGGGGTTTCATTGAAAAAGTACTGAAACATGGTAGCATCGCAGCTGTTGAGGTATGAATTTACCTAACCCATCTGCTTTTGTGTCTGATGTCTCAAGTTTTCGAAGTTCCTGTCAGTTCCAAGCAGAGTTCATCAAGGTTTCCCATGTAGAAGTAGGATAAAACTTCTTGAACACTCGTATAGGTTTCGTCTACTTGCACCACTTACTCTCGTGCTTTTAGATACTGTTAAGTGAATAGTAGTTTTTGATGATGAGTTCAGAGAGAGAGAGAATTCTTTTATTCGTCAACCATGAAATATAGTATAGGCGATATCCATTGTCCACAAACATTCACGTCTAATAGTACATTTTTTATATTCTACACGGTATAGACTGGGAGACCCGATATGACCGAAGTCTTCTAGGCCTGTGTGCTCCGGCGGCTGAATGTAATTTCGCGAGGTGCATGGCCGTTAGACCCGAGGCTCTCATTGCCCACTTCCAAGTCTTGTGTTTAGTAAATTTGTCGTGGCCTGTAAATAACTACCTTGTAGAAATTGAGTAGGCTATGCTTCAACTTGTTCTTGAGTATTTCCCAATTCATGAGAAGATTCGGATGAGACATCGCAGACTGTCGAACGTAACTATATGTGCGCGTTTTGATGGACTAGAACCCGTCTAACACCACCTGACAAGGTACCGCGACTAAACCAACCCTACCGAGTGCCCAAAATAGTTTTTTGAAACTGACAGTGCGTGGATCAAGCGGCTGTAAAGTCTAAAAGATCAACGACTTATTCAATAAGCCGGAGCATATGGTGAAGGAAGATGCCTTTTTTCGCACCATCAACGTGTCAGGGCGCCGAGCGCTGAAGAAAGAAGGCGTGGGTACCAGTTTTGCGGGTAAGTCTTCGGGCCGTTAGTAGTTGCACATACGGAGTGGCGCTGCCGTATTTAAATGGATATATATAGACTCGACATGCACAGTGCACACATACGCTTTATTTCATCTCGCACCATTAATCGGAACACTTTGTTGAATGGAAATATCTCGCGCTGGTTCCGTACGTGTCACCGAACCTAAATTTATGTCCGGGCAGATATCCCGTATATTGAGGTAACAGGCCGTTCTTTACGTATATCGAATGCGCTTGCGCCCAGGAATCTCTTTCCTTCGTAGTGGGCGGTCGCTGCCCGCTCACATCAACATCGACTAACGCGTTCGCTTTGAATGATTGCTGTTCGCGAGTGAATTCTTGCAAAGCGCGTTTTGTGAGACGTGGGTACCCTAAAGCAAACCTGTAAAGTTAGATAGATGGTTAATTGATTATGCATTTATATGTATACGAACGTGAGGTGTAGGCAATCGCAAGCGTTTACGAGGGACCGCCAAATCAAAAATTCGTTGTATCGCATGCAATTTTGTAATCTTGTGAATCGATGAAAATAATACTAAAGAATGAATGTCATTGAACATTATTAATGACTTGCCTTGGTCGCGATCGTGGAATAAAACCCGTGTATCCGGACATGAACGTTTTGTCGGGGTCATGTTCGCTCATAAAATAGGGGGATATTGAATGCTGCGTCTGATTGATTGATACGTAGGGAGCGGCGTCCTTCTGCTTCCGTACTAAAGGCGGTTTCTTTCGGTAAGCCGAACTCTTTAACCTCTCCTGGTGCGCGATGCGCTGGTTGTTGTGGAACTGAGAGACCGCATTGTCACATATTTGTGCGTATCTGTGAAATTGTCGCGTATATTACCGGATAAAAAGTGACTCACCACGGAGAACGCTTTTCGGTCATCCTAGTTAGGTTAGTCTTACCATATTTTGGAAATCTAAAAAGAGGACGCTTTTTCAAAAATTTGAGACTTGCAAAACCAGAGAAGAATTCTCAAAAACCGGTGAATTTTTTCCCACTTTGTGATCGGTTGACTAAAAAAAAAAGTCTTCTTTTCGCTCAGGGCTAATATCACCTTTTTCGCTCCGAAATACCCGCCGGAGCGTCACTTCTGTGCTAATTTACGGCATATCACTCGCAATTTGCTCTAAATCTGACCTAAATTTTCAAATAAGAGGACAAAATCTCAAAAAAGAGGACAAATGGGCGTCCTCCTAGGACACTTTCAAAAAAGTCAAAAAAGAGGACAAATCCTCTTTAAAAGAGGACGTATGGTAACCCTAAGTTAGGTAAATAGCTAAACACGGCCTATTTCATTCCCCAAAATTGATCACCTGCTTCCGAAGTGGTGCTCTCCTGTTGGAATATATCCGGTGTACCCCGGTACCATTTTGTGAGTTAGTTTATGATCTCCCCAACTCAGTCTTTTTAGGCGAGTACAGTCGTTCACACTCGTTGTGCCGTCATTATCGCCTTCTTGATCTGGAAACAAATCCACAAGCACCGATTTTCGCGATTTGGACACGCTTCCATCTTTGAGCAGACGAGACGTAGTCTTTCCGTATGTGTCTCCAAACTGGAAGTTAAACTGTGGCGTATACCCACAGTACCCAGGAGGGTAATATGGCTCGGAATATAAGCTTAGCTTCTTCCCTTGCATTTTCGGTGTTTTAGTGAAGGAAGATATAAAATGTTGCGAGTAAAAAAATAGACACGTATTGTTGCGTCACAAATGGCTACACTCGACAACAACACCCTCAGTCCGCACTTCAACCGTGATTTGAACCATAGCCTTTACAAACCGCTATGTGCCGTAAGCTGTACTTGATATTCTTGTATTCAACCATGCTATGATCCTACGAAAGAGTCTCAATAATTCCACTGTCATCACCATTATCATTTTGATCCACCCGAGATACAATGCGATGTAATGAACAGATAGGAGGATGTCGAAACGACGAAGTAAGGTCTTGCAATTTAACATTCAAGTCTGCCTACAGCTATTATCATTATTAATGCCTGATATAACAGCCGTCGATCTTGATTTGGTGTCTGGCGTTCGACGATCCCTCGTTCTTTTCATTGTATTCTTTGCATTAGTCCGTCATCGGGTCTTTCTCTGGGCATTTTTTAACGCCGCAAGAAAAGGTACAGATATACTCATATCTAGGCAAGTAGAATCCAAAGTAGGTCACCATCACTTTGTTTTGCACGTACTGCTAAGTGCTAGCCCACGCCGTCTTGACCAAAGTCAACCGTGGCATTGGCCCTTTCTCACTCATGGTTCAATGATCCGATAAAAATCCGGACTTCTGAACGCCGACTTCGAACTCGGTCCGTTATGTGGTCGGCTTTACTATGTTTTATTGTTTATTTTCACGCGAGCTGTGAGTCAAATAGTGTAGGAAGTCTTTACACTTCGATCATACCAAGTGAGAAATTCGAGTTTTATAGAAGCACCATTGACTGCAGTCATTATACAAAATAAAACTATCTATTAAAGGATCCGCAAAAGCGATTGACGGGTTCCTTGTGAGTTTTGGGCTTCTGGCTTGCACTGTATTAATATTAAGTATATATACAAAGAATGAGTATCCAGTACGAAATGCAGCAAATAATAGCACCAAGAATTGTGTCACTAGGTAGCCTATCTGATTGTAGGCCTCTACTTTGCAAACTACAAGACAGGCTCATACGAGTCACACCCGTGCAATTGATTTGGTATATGATTGGAAACTTTGTGCTCATACCGCAGTTTCTAATTATGTCAGATAGACCTATGTTGGGTGGCTGCTGCGTATGTCTCGATGAAAGAGGATGGACAGAAAATCCCCTTGTCTACTGTGATGGCGAGTCCTGTAATGTTGCTGTTCATCAAGGTATTCAAGATTCGCAATTATTCGTTACCATATCGTCTAATCGCTTACCGGCCCGTACACCAACAGTACTATTAGTGATGGCGAATGAAAAATTGTTTCAATATAGTATCCTATATGCTATGCATAGTTATTTGTTTATTATTCACTTCACACTTGCTGTTGACGGCCTGACGGGATTAGTATTTCTTGGCCCTTCACTTGTATCAATATCAGGGTGTATATTTATTTCTAATGTAGCAACATTATCGTGATTGTGTTTGTGTAAGTTGTATTACATGAGCGACCAACATGGACTGAAATTCCGACAGAAAAAGGTCATCTTGATCTGACCCACCATAAATGTTGTAAATTGCTTTGGACTCTCGCGTTAGTCAACAGTGTTGTCGCTGTTAGGGTTACCATACGTCCTCCTTTTTCAGGTTTTTGAAAATGTCCTCCGAGGACGCCTAAAAGTCCTTTTTGGCGATTTGTCCATCTTGACAGCTTTAGTACTAAGAGGATAGATAGATTCGTGTGAAATTGGGCATAAATGATTCTAAACAGGAAATTCATGGTTCAAACTTATTTTTAGTTAACCAACCACAATTTCGCAGTAAATTTACCATTTTTTCCTGGATTTTACTCCCGTAGTATTGTAAGTCTGAAAATATTGAAAAAGTGTTCTCCTTTCCCGATTCCAAAATACGGTTACCCTAGTCGCTATAGCCTTCAGTAACTTATGTTGTTTTGTAATTTTGGTGGGATTGGCTTCGATTGTATTAATTTGAAAAGAAACACTAATCCCTCCAAACATTTCACAGTATATATAGTTTTGGTTTTGTCTCGCCGCAAAATCAGCTATGTCATGTGAGGAAAATCCCCATCACGCACAATTATAATTGCCACATCCTAATTGTATCGTAATGCATTTTCTTTTTATTAAGCTTGCTATGGAATCGTAAAGGTACCTGATGGACCATGGTTTTGTAGAAAGTGTGAATCACAGGAAAGAGCGGCAAAAGTGGTTAGAACATAGCAATTTTTTATATTTCATAAATAGTGCTTCCATGGCCTATGCTTTTACAACAGAAATGCGAACTCTGTCCACACCGGGAAGGTGCCTTGAAGAAAACTGATAGCGGCGGTAACGGAATCTGCTTTGCGTTCGCCAACTGTTTAGAATGAAGCACCGTTTACTTTCTTTGCAGGATGGGCTCATGTCGTGTGCGCTCTATATATTCCTGAAGTGACGTTCAACTGTGTCATGAAAATGGAGCCTATCATCTTAGCCAAAGTGCCAAGTGATCGTTACAATAAGGTAGATTTTGTTTGTCGTAGATTAATCGAATGGATTCGGATGCCCAAGTTATCGCATCTTAAATATTTATTATTTTTTTGAAAATGCATTTTTTATTTATTCAACAGGTGTGTTTTATTTGTGAAGAGCAAAACCGTTCTAGTAAAGCCAATACTGGAGCGTGCATGAATTGTGCAAAGCTGGGATGCAAAGCGTCATTCCATGTTACATGGTAATATTCAATTTGGTCTCGTTTTAAAATATCTTCTATTTAGAGGGTTTCAAGTAGTAGCCCGTGTTGTGTGAGCCGCGAGGCTAAGAAATTTCTGTTACAGATAAAATATTTCAAATAACTTTGTAAATCTCAAGTGATGTAATACAAACTTTATCTATTTTGCTGACCAGCCTAGTGCTCAGGAGCAGTGTGAATTCAAAGTTGTTGATGATTTCTCTCTAAAGAGTATCATGTTGCTTGACGTTATTTCATCCAACTGACCTGCACGCCTTTGTCATCAGTAATAGGCTACAGCACTTGGTGAAGGTAGCTAGCTACCAAGAATATACTTGATGGATGATCAATAGGGTTGTCCATAATTTGGAAAATCTTACAAATCCTCGGTTGTAATGTCTTATTCGATAGATTATTGATAAAAAACGACACTGAGCCTGAAAGAAGCTCAGAGAAAGGCCGTTAAGATTTCGTGCAAAGCGTTTGAAAGTAGCTGCCGAAGAATGGGCGTGCCACCGACCATAGAACGGCGAGAAGACTAGTAATCAAGAAACCACGGTTCTTGATTGGATAATCGGCTATGCTTCAATGACCACGTCAGCAGCAGCTTGCTGATTAGGTGAACAAGGAGTCTGCTACTGGCGGCGATTCAGAAAGCGCATTGTATGTAGGTTGACAGATAATGATTAATGATTGATTCAAGGTATCTTGAGGTACGAAATACATGATGTACAAACAACAGCTGCTTCACAAAAACGTCTAAAGCATGACCGCTTCATTGTGAAGGAAACCGCTGTAGCCTATATGCCTTGTTTTCAACGAGGGAAAGCATAGGCGCTTATGCAAGTGGCGACGGATTCCTAGTTTCAGAAATAATATATCATTATTGAAGACAAAGATAAAGCTTAACAATGACACTATAAGTTAGGTGATCTTATTGGGCTCAGGTTGCAATAGTTGAAGTTTTGAATGCTCTAGCGATCGGCTGAATCAGACGGTTAGGCTTAGCACTCATCAGATGTTTACAGCAAATTGAATTCACTTGTAAATGTTTTCAAAGTCCCTAATGATGTCGCAGAAACGAGGTTTAAATGCAACCACAGGCCCTGCTTGATATGATATGCAAACTATGCTGGATACTATGCACTATGCAGCATTGTCTGTGTTTACCTTTACATCCCTTTTCTGCGCGATTATTAATGAATTTGACATGTCATATCCAGCATATTATGTGCTTACTTTTACGCCTCTTTTCTGCTTCATCATCAAGGACTCTGACAACACTTGCAAGTGAATACAGTTTGATGCAAGCATCTGACAAGTGCCAAGCATAACCCGCTGATTCAGCCGACCCTTATAGCTTTCAAAACTTCAACTATGTACTACAACCTGAGCCCAATGAGATCACACAAACTATAGTGTCATTGTTAAGCTTTCTCTTTGTATTCAATAATGATATATTATTTCTGAAACTAGGAATCAGTCGCCACTTGCATAGGCGCCTATGCTTTCCCTCGTTGAAAACAAGGCATATAGGCTACAGCGGTTTCTTTCACAATAAAGCAGACATGCTTTAGACGTTTTTGTGAAGCATCTGTTGTTTGTTCATCATGTATTTCGTACCTCAACATACCCTTAATCAATCCTAAATCATTATCTGTCAACCTACATACAATGCGCTTTCAGAATCGCCGCCAGTAGCAGACTCCTTGTTCACCTAATCAGCAAGCTGCTGCTGACGTGGTCATTGAAGCATAGCCGATTATCCAATCAAGAGCCGTGGTTTCTTGATTACTAGTCTTTCTCGCCGTTCTATGGTCGATGGCACGCCCATTCTTCGGCAGCTACTTTCAAACGCTTTGCACGAAATCTTAACGGCCTTTCTGTGAGCTTCTTTCAGGCTCGGTGTCGTTTTTTATCAATAATCTATCGAATAAGACATTACAACCGAGGATTTGTAAGATTTTCCAAATTATGGACAACCCTAATGATCAATTGTACAAGTACTTTACCAAAATCAAATCAGGTAACTTCATCAGTCTTCGATTTTACCCGAATAAGATTCACTATAATTCTTATAACTGCCTAATTCAACTTTGCTCTCACAAAGATATTTCCCACAATACTTCAAGTGGTAAGTAATATGAATCGTTCAACTTTCTCATAGGAAACCTATATTTGTTGTTATGCATTTATTGTTTACTTAGAAATGTTCTAACTAATCTCTAATTTCACCAGCGCCCAGATATCCAGTCTACTGTACGAGGAGTCGACCGGGGTAAATCAAACCAAATACTGTGGTTATTGTAAAGCTCATCTGCCCAAAAGAAAAAAGGAATGGAGTCACAAAAATCTATCCAGTACCAAGGTAAGTTGCGAGCTTGAAAATTTTCTGTGCATAAACTAGTATCAATGCAGAAACTGTAAACTTTTATAGCCTGCTTTAGAAATGAGATTAATGATCCGAAAACTGTGGCGTGGGTTACTACGTACGTTGATTCAATTGTAATAGTGGAAAGTTATGTTGGCCTGTGATGATGATCAACTTGAGGTATGAGTTTGAGTATTGATTACTAAGTCCAGGATCTGAGGCTAGATGCGATGTAAGAAACCGATATTTCGACGATAAACACGATAACAATAAGATACAAATGATTTATGCTGACAATAAATGTCGCTTCTAAGATTCTCTTCCATGTTTTTCGTTGTGTGCGGATCTCTCTTTAACCCTTTGCGACCGGCGGACCAGTATACTGGTCCGCGATTGTTTAACACGGAGGAGTCGTTATTTATTCTAAAATAGCTCGACCTGCATTACTTTCTAAACGGTAACAATCGATTTATATGAATAGTTATTATGAATACGCATACATAAGACCATGTACAGTAGGGCTGTTCAAAAATAACTTTTTTTCCTGAATCTTGCTGGTTACTTGATTAAATCGTTAGGTTGCCTTAAAAAACGACGCACACCAAATTTGAATTCATTCCGACAAATATTCGCGGTTTACGTAGAGTTTGAAAATTTTGGATTTGCCCATAAACGCAAAAAAAAAAATTTCTCAAATTTTTTTGCCAACCCCATGAAATTGTTGGGCTGTCTTCAAAAACTATGCAAAACAAATTTGACTCAATTCCAAGCCGTAGAAGCGGAGTTATTCCAGTTTTTCGGTGATAATTCTTGGATTATCCACCAATCAAGGATAATCCCAGAATTAGCGAATAAAAACTGAAATAACTCCGCTTCTACTGCTTGGAATTGAGTCAAATTTGTTTTGCATAGTTTTTGAAGACAGCCCAACAATTTCATGGGGTTGGCAGAAAAATTTGAAAAAAAAATTTTTTGCGTTTTTGGGCAAATCCAAAATTTTCAAACTCTACGTAACCCGCGAATATTTGTCGGAATGAATTAAAATTTGGTATGCGTCGTTTTTTAAGGCAACCTAACGATTTAATCAAGTAACCAGCAAGATTCAGGAAAAAAAGTTATTTTTGAACAGCCCTAATGTACAGCCTATTATATCAATGTATATCCTGCTTGAAATGCAGATTGAACAGTGAACACGCAAAAACGTTTCCCGCAAAATTGAATTTGTAATGATGTTCGCGTGAATGAACGCCTGGAATATAAACCATTGTATCTTCCGTTCTAGACGTCATATAACCAATTACAGTTATCTTCTATGACTTGTTGTTGTTCATACTATTCAATGAAAGTCCATATATCGAAGATTAGCACGTATAGAGATGTTTCTAATCGACGTGAAAGAAATACCTTATTACGTGAAAATCATGGCTGCGTAAGTTCATCCGACTCGTTGCGGCTTCAAACAGATGTACAATTGCTTCAGGCAATTGCAAATTGTACATATGGTTGGCCATTATCCTGGCATATTCATCAATATCCCTATCATGGGGTTTAGTATTGTATAACAAAGTCGACACCAGCCCTAACACTACACAAATAAGCGTGAGAGTTAGGCTATTTTGGTAACAGAGCCTGTAATAACAACATCATATAAAGCAGGAGTGGGCAAACTACGGCCCGCGGGCCGCATGCGGCCCGCAACACCGTTCTGTGCGGCCCGCGAGAGTCTAAAGAAACTTATTAAAAATATTGATAAAATTCGTACTAAAAATCGAATTAATACAGGGACTTGATTAATCTTTTTCTTAGTACATTTCACCATGATAATTCTAAGGCAGTGGGTCTCAACCTGGGGGACGCGTGCCCCTTGAGGTCATGAAAGCATCTAAAGAAGATCGCGAAGCTGAGCTCAACTGAAAATTTTTTCCGCGCTTAGCGCGATTCACTTCCACTTCATAATCATTGCTCTGTATTTAGTATGAATTTCATATTTAAAATTCTCTCATCAATAGTCGTAACCTCCCATGCCACTGACCTATCCGTTAGGTTTGCTATAGCATCCTGGTTGCGTTTTGTGATATGACGTTAAGTGGGCGCGAAATCTACACATATAGTAGAAGCGTGTTTGAAGCTAACGTGGTTATGATGCTGTAAGCATTGTGCGTCCTGGAACTGAACCCAAAGCGGAATCAGTAAATCAATGAACAGATCACTGCTCATGCTCACAGATTTAAATTTCAATCCTGTTCTAAGAATCGGGACAACAGTTTTGACAAATTGGATACTGAGGTCGACCAGCCTATGAAATCTCGCCATTATTTCTGGCGCGTGTCCGATATCATCATAGCAATGTTTGGTTTGTTTCAAATAAGCATATATATTATCTCCATGTCCTCACTATATATTCAAATATTGCGTTTTGGTTTATGATCCCAATTTTATATAGTGCGGCCCGCGAATGGATTCAGATGTTGAATGCGGCCTGCGAGCTCAAAAGTTTGCCCACCCCTGATATAGAGGCAGTTATATATCGGTTTAGATGGCACACGAAGTTACTGTTGGTTTCTATGACTACTGTTGATCATACATGGAAGACTAGCCGTGTAGAATACAGTTCAAATTGATGTGGAATAAAGCAATAATGTATCACATGAACTGACTTCTCGAGCGTACATTGGCTCTGGGCAGTGTCGAATAAGCCAATATGAGTATACTTATGAATCCGTTATGCAGTTGCAAGTTACATATAACAAGCCACTGGGGTTGATACCACTTCAATAGCATGCAGATATATAAAATAGTTACTATGTTATGTAGAATTGGAAGTGAATTGCTTTCCACGAGATCACGTGATTACGTAATCGATTACTCATCGGCGGCGGCTGCGTGATCCGTACTTTTCATGTCTACCTTTCCAAGATCGTAGCGCTGGGCTGGTGGGCTATGAAGCGCTATAGTAGCGTGTAATGTCTCGTTGGAACGTAGAGATTCATGCGAAACGCAATCAGGTGGTCATATACCAAGAGAGGGCCTAAGTATGACGTCAGAAGATATAGAAGAACAAAATTGTATTTTATTTTCAAGAAATCGAGAACATTTTCTCGCACGCCGCTATTCTCTCTGGCGTCTGAGCCGTAAGAGTATCTCAGACCGCTAGGCGGCTACTTCAGGTTTACGGCAATATATGGGGCGTCGATTTAAACCATATGTAAGACATTTTATCGTCTTTTTTGTGGATGCAGTAAAATTTTGCCAGTGGGCCGGCCGATTAGAAAGGGTTAAGTATGAATGGTTATCTGCAAACATGAGCAGGAGATGAATTGCACGAAGCGCTAAAACAATTTTAGGTAACAGCGGCTTCGCGGCCCCCACTTTTAGAACCACTTCTATAGGGAATGGTCTTCGTCATAATTGGAATATTTCCTAAACATTTCATCAAAACATCATTGCTAAATCCTTTTCATGACGTCACAAATTTTAATCGCATAACGCTGAAAGCTGATTTGCCAAAAATCTAAACCTGATTGAAAAAAACGGATAACAGTTTTGGATTCAGCATCAAAAAGTAGACTAAGAACCGTCAATGCTTTAGTAACCTCAAAATTAACGCAGCACTGTGTAATCAATGCAGGCCTACTGTATAAAACTGCCGATAAAATCGCAATTTCCATTGTAAACTGAAGTGAAGTGCTCGGAAATTCAGAAGATCATGAAATACTTGGCGTTGTGTCCATTTTTGCAGCTTTATAAATGTCGCGCAAACTCATCTTCGGAGGAAGTCATATCGCCAGAAGAAGAAGAATATTTTACTGCAGAAAGGTGAGAATATTATTGTCCTCCCAAATTCTCCCAAAATCTCTCTCTCTCTCTCTACGTCAAGTGGAAGTAGCAAGTATCGCATACAAACAACTCCTGTATTAGTTGTCCTGGAAAAGCACAGCTGTTAAAAACAGTGTGTCCCGGATATTTTGGGTAAGCGCTTGCATTGACATTGGAAGTATCGTAAGCAGAGTTTCACCAGTATATCCTGCAATCACTCGGAGTATTCTGCCCATTTCTCGTTCATGAGATGACACGAATGTAAAAAGTACTCTGAGATTTATACTTGATATAGCTACTGTGTTTGCAATGAAAACAGCATCATAACATGATGCGAGTAGCTCGTATAGCTCTGTGACCAAGAGCAAGAGATATAATGATCGCTGTAAACTTTGCTCATAGCTTGACAAAACCAGGCGATATTCGTTACACGAAAGCCGGAAAGAAACGCAGCAAGAGCCTGGAAGAGAGTCTGGCCGTGGAATGCTCTCAGACTGAGAGTGTGAGTTTCAGACATTGCTCATTTCTTCGCGTGCCTGATCAAATATAAATCTTCTTGATACGTTTCACTCTGCTGTAATAATGTTGATGTTTCGATGGCATTCGATGATTATTGGATTATTTTGCGCTTCTTTCCGCTGTATGATTGTAAAATGCGTTTCTTGCAGGATGAGAATATGGAAGAGACCGAAGCCGTGCCGAAAAAAAGTAAAATTTCCTTTTTCCACAACCACTAAACTGTTTTTCGTGTATGCTTTCAACAGGTTATTGGCACTGTTTTTTCTTAACGTTTGACACTTTTTTGTGGTCTACTTTGAGTGTTGTGTCTCCACGGTATCTATAACGCGTTCAGATGACGTTTGCAAGGAATCGCTACATACCGAGGAGACGGCTCCCTCAGAAAAAGAAACAGAGAGCAATTCGGAAAACGCTGAAAAAGACGCGGATGCCGAAATACAGCCGGAGCCAAACGGCGATGTTGGTTTGTCTCCCGGCAGTGGAACGTCGAAAACAGGCGAATCGAATTTGGACGGCGTGGTTTCCGAGTCGGACTCGCCAATGGTGATTGACGAGTCCGGGTCTGGCGAGACTCAGCAGGCGACGACAGGATCAAGCGACGCACCCGACATGGCGAAAGGTGAAGTTATCGCCGAGTCTGTGTTAGCGACCCGGCCTGCGTAGGTGTAATCTCAGACGTCTTTAACGTGTGGTGATCTTTCTTCTGAATTTCGTCACGACCGGTGATAAGTCGTTGTCTTTCCGACTGGGTGCCAAAGCATGGGACACAATCAATAACGACAGTCGAGCATGCGACTTTATAACCCCTGAACTTGATGACCACTCCTGCCTTGAACTCCCTCCGACCGGAGAATTAACCGTCAAATAGTCCCAAATCCCGAATCTAACCCAACACTGACTTTAACCAGCACGATCAAGGGTCTCATTCTATTTCGTCGACAATGCCAACCTGCCTTGATTCAATTCGAATGTTGATTTGATTGGGATGTAATCAAAAGTCACTCGGTATCGAAGTTGACCGATCTGTTTGAATATTCGCTTTTTATTGAATGGACATGAACGTGACCTCCGTTCGGCAAGTGTGTTTGCGTGTATTGTATATCACCGTCACTTTGTTTATAATCACCACAAACGTTCAAATAGGGATGGTGTGAACCCCCTAAAGAGTCGCGTTGTAAATCACTTTTGCCTTTCTGTAATCTGATGAATTTTTTATTGTAGATGTAGACAGGACTGGAAAATAGGCTACTGGTGTTTGACAAAGATATTACAGGTTGAACATACCAAAATTAGTTCAGACGAACCATTGAATTCTCAACGTTCGCATACGAAACACAAACGGTCGCACCATCCCTAGCCGCTAGCGTCATTTTACGGTCATGGCACATTTGCTGGCACGCACCACTGTCACTGGAATACCCATCAATCACCGTCATTTCGTATCTGCAACACTAACTGGTGTGTGTCATCGTATAAATTGTCCGACAAAGTTCTGCATTTTTGTCAACCTGAAAATGGTTTGTTTCTATGTAATCACCGGCCAATATGGTACACTCGACTGTAGCAGTGTCTTAGCCTTACCTGTTATCTGGCTTTATCACTGTGTGTTAAGGTGAATAAATACAATTGATTCTTGCGTGGAACCCACGATGTAATTGCTACAATTTTTTTTGAGAATGACAGCACTTCGCCCATGAAGTACCTTATGATAGGGTAAATATGTTTCAAGAGCTCTCGCAGCACTGAGACGCTCTTAATTGAAGTAAATACAATACAATCGTGCCCTCAATGAATACTAGGCCACCTGCTACCCATAGTCGAAATGATTGGCGTCTGTTTGGAGGCAGACTTGCCGAGCCATACTTTGAAATTGAATTGTCCATTCGAATTCAGAAGCAACGAAAACGATTCTGAAGCGTCCGAAAAAAGATGGAAAGATTGTCGCCTCCAACAAGAGATTGAAAGATGGCGGCAGGGGTAACGTGAAATGTTGTACGCCCGCAATACAGTTTTTTTCAAATTGCCTTATTCAGCAGGCTTGAAGAAAGATAAAAGAAAGCAAATTAAGAAGAATAAGGTCAGATTTTGTTCATGTCTGTAAACATCAGTGATTTTTAACCAGTACTGAGCAGTATCAAACCACCACGCCACACCGAAATTGTTAGTTACCGATATCGGCGATTTTGTGGTCAATGTAGTCATTATCGGTGCTCAAGTAGAAGTATTGGAAGTTGCTACTCACACACAGGTAGACTTAGCGATTTCCAAGTAAATAAAAAGCAAGTCATCTAGGCCTAATTTTACCTAAAATACTGAAATCTGAGAAATTGAAATTGTAACTACATAAGTAGTGCAAGTAGCCAAAGCGTACTTGAATACTCCAAAAAATTAAAGTAGCCTGCTCTGCTTCGCTACTGACCATCTCTGGGCTCGAGTACCGTATTTTTGCGGTGCTCATAATGCCCACGGTATTCTACCTTCCATCACTTTAATCCATGGGCAAGTTATTGTAGTGTGTTTTGATGATTCAACAGTGAAGCCGGTGGAATTATGACTGTGACACTGCGGATATGAAAAAAAAAAAATGCTTTGTTGTTTGCATATGGCACCTGTGTAGGTAAGGAATGTGAAACGTGATCTTACCCCCTTAAATATTGGACTTGGTGTTGTGTTATCATCACCATCGGCTCGTAACCAGGGATGCGTAATTACGCATGGATTTGGAAATGATTCAGTAATTTTGGAGAGATTATTATTGGATATTTTTGAAACTGTGGATATAGATTCGAACCTTGGAATTTCAAATGAAGATTCAGCCGTCGCCAGAGATGAAGGATTTGATTCCCAAATCCGGATTTAGCGTTAAAAATATTGAATCCTCTCATATCTGCTAGCAACGTTCAATGCGACACTATGCTAACTTGATTTCGTCCATTTCAGGCCCCGTTGTCTGGTTTCATACCTCACCGTCCCACTCTGCCCCAGCCCACGGACCCCGACCAATCCGAGGAGACGGGCACCGCGATTTATCCGCGCCAAAGCTTCGCCACCTTGGACATGTTGGGTCTCGACCGCAGCGACGCCTGCGACCCTCTCGACACAGCGGAAAATAACAGGTTCGAGGCCTGTGCGTCTGTTTCGCGTTCCACCGATAACTGTTTTGTTTGACGTAGGATTTTCAAAAACGATATTGTCGGAGATGGTTTGACAGCTTTCGAGAAAATGATGAACGATCAAATAGCGGATGCTTTCAAGTTTATTTGCGAAGATGGCACCGATTCCGAAGGTGGGCTTGGTTGGATTAAAAAAGTGTCAGTCAGTAACTTCAATGCTTCTGTTGTTTCAGAGCAGTAGGTTTTTTTTCTGCATTTGTCATAATGCAAGATTCAACTGCGAAAGTAACTATTTCTGATTACGATTATCTGACGAAGTTTGCGATCTTTCGACTAAATCTACTTTGTGAAACTACCGACTCGCGTACTTCTGACCTTCCGTTATTACTTTCATTTGGAAGAGTTAGAACATGTCTTGAAAATAATACTTATAATTGCTATCACTGGACTGGTGAAATTCAAATTTTTGTCAGTCAGGCTCTGTCACAAAAGGGGATTGACAGTAACCAGCTCGCTCGTCTCGTAAATTTTGTTGACCAATTGCATAGAACTGGTGTAATCCTGCCACTGCTTGTAATCTAGTGTCGATTTATGGCATCGTTTCTACTTTGCTGCTTTTATGCGAGCAGTGTTATCGAGTGCATTGACCGCTTTCGGCCTGTGAGGTATTCGAAATTATGCGATCTACTATCTGCTTGCTAGCTTTGGCCAGACCAGATGCGCGGAACAGGAGATAAACTTTGCTGTGGGACGCCTCCCGACATGAGACGCAAAACACCGAATTTGACCGTGAAAGAGAGAACTTTCTGTCTGTTGCGTTGATTTGTGGAATTCTGTGTCTTTTCAGTGTCGTCGCTAATGGTCGCGCTGAAGAAAATTCGAGAAGACAACGACTCTTTGGAGCGCGCCATCGAATCAATGACCCACAGGCAAGAATCCATCTTTTTGCTTGACTTTACCTAATCGACAGAGGCAGTGAGTGCTTCTACTTGAGTGCTTGAATAGGTGCACTGGTGCAACAAAACAAACCACTTGGCTACTCGCCACTAGAAGTGCTAGAGAGTGCCACAAACTATTTTTCCCTTCCCTTCTGAAACTACTACTCGCATGCTTTTCATTTTGTTCTGGCTCTGAAATTTAGTTCAACTTCAGTTTCGCTTCCACATTCCACTCTGACCGGCTCCAAGCATTGTTTAGCTCTATTGGTGTTCTTTTTGTTCCAGGAAAGAGCAGCTGATGCTTCTCAAGACCAAGTTATCGTCTTTGCAGGTTCAGTCCTCTGTCTCTGCCGACTCAAATATGGCGAAGCAGTCGGGACGTCCTACTCCGTCGCCGGTAAGATAAGTCATTCTCGAAGATTTTGTGTTGTGAATTGGGCGCTGGTAACCAAGTCAATGGACAATCTACGGCCTTAGATGCTGCATACCAGCCTGGGTTCTTCTGATACTCTTTAAATTCTTGATCCAACGAAGTTACAATACGGCATCCTCTGTTGGGGGGCTGCCACTAAAACTGTTATGGAGCCACTTCAAAAACTACAGCATAAAATACTCCCTATTGTCCACCCAACAAGTCGCTGCTGAAGAGATTCGGTGTCCTAAACACAGAAGATATCATATCAAGATGTGCTAGTCATAAGATGCAACGTTGTGTGTGGGCGGTGTCGTGCGCCAAATCAGTAAAATGGGCTTCAGTATCGAATATATCGCACCAGCAATGTCCTCCCAGCCTCGTCTGAGGAAGATTTAGTCCCTGGTGGCAACGGAAAAAGGTCTAAAGTAAAACCTGAGAGGGGAAACAAACGTGGTCCCGCTTGCAAGATGCTAAAAGGCAGTGGTTCTTAACCTTTTTCCTACAGCGCCCCCTTTCAAAAATTTCATGGGTCTGGCGCCCCCTATTTTTCAGACTGTTGTAAAAAACACTGGGTAAATGCTTGAAGTCCAGTTTCGGGTTGGGAGTTAACTATTAGAAATATTTCGTGCTCGAATTGCGTCCTAGTACCACTCGACTAATTAACGATATAATAATTTTATGTGCTTCGTGATCAAATCAAGGTTGCTATAACAACCATCGGGTAGGCCTAAGGGCTCGTACCATAGGGTTCGAGCTTGATGTACAGTTGTACAGTGTACACATCCCGATTTCACCTGTGTGATCGGCAATACGGGGAAGTTAATTGACTAAGGTTTTGTTTATTGCTTTGTGACAACGGGGTCCTGCCACCCCACTGAAAGGGGGTCCGACGACCACTCAGGGTCTCCTTCCACAGCCATATTCTAGCTAGATCAACCAATTTGGCGTCGTCAGCGGCACTCTCCGGTCCGCTGACGGCAACCTGCCGAGTATCCCTGTTGGACAAGGATCTTGTTGTTACAACTTTGTATTCACCTCAGTTGCAAACGACTGGTACCTCACGTCACCAGGATGGGCTCCCCGCAGCCCCAACACATCTGAGTATGTAGTTACTCCCGTCGTTTACCCGCGTTTTACTGTTTGTTTTTTTTTGTTGCTTTACCTAGTTTTGTGTTCACAATAGAGAAAACTTTCTTCTTAGGACTTCTATAAACATGATGGTTCTGCAGCTTTTGAGCTATATATCACGACTCTACGACCAGTGGTTGCCAGCTGGAAAATGGGGGCATTCCCCTAAATTCAATTTTTATTGAAGTTTCAGGTCATTTCTCGGGATTTAAGAACCCCTTTTTTTCGATTTGAAAAAAGTCATTTTCACTCCTCCCTAGTGGTTATGTATTTAGACACTCGAACATTTTTGTAAGATTTGTATGTATATGTGTCGAACCACAAATGAAGTCTCGCGATCCTTGAACCCAAATGCTCGAGTTCGACTAGTCCCTGTCGACGTTCTGCAAATTAATTTCGTTCTTCAGATGGTGTTTTCATATCTCGTTTGTTTTTGTCAGATGAAATCGCAGCATCCCATCATGGAGCCGAATGTTAACATGCAGGCTTCACCCCAAGTCACGACTGCGGGTTTTGCTTCTCCGAGCAGAAAGGCTGCTGTTTGAGTTGTGTTTATCGATTTCACGCTTTTAAACAGATTTGTACGTCATATGTGTGCTTGACAATCATCGCGACGAACTGTCTGTGGTCATTGCTTGTGCAAGGCTGAAGTCGTGTTTTAGAATATCTTTGATTGCAAATCGCGATATTTTTTATCATGTTGATAAGATTAGAATTTTGACTGGCGACTGTTACTGTGTTACTGCAGTTGTCTTGAAGGTGTCTTCTATGCAGGGTTGTAACCAAGTCACAAACAAGTCCATCTCACTTTTATAGTCTTGACTCGAGTCGTTTCCAATTCACCACAGAGTCAAGTCCAAGTCAGTGAGCAGAGGGTCGAGTCCGAGTCGGGATATTATGACTCGAGTCCAAGTCATTGCGTTGACCACTCAGTTTCCAGCTAAAGTCTTGCTAAACCCACTTTTTTTTTTTACTTTACTTGGTGATATCGAATGGTTCGCAGTTATAATATATTCATTTTCCTCACTTTTAGCAGTTTCTGGTCACATTTTCAAGTTCCAGTACCAATAGACGAAATCCCAATAGTGTTGTTGCTTTACTATTCTTTTACTAAAATCACAATGGAATGTCGGTTTTGGCTGTCTGAGTTTCGAATCATGACTTGATTAAAGTTCATGCGTAATGACTTCAATCAAATGAGATTGCTAGTTTCGTGCCTTGCTAACACAAAAGAAAGTTATGGACTAAAATGAAAATTGTTGCGGATGGTCGCGATTATGGCTGGGCAAAATCGAGTACCTGAGTGATTCGATTCTGAATCACGTATTACGCTTCGAGTCGAGTCGAGTATTCGAGTATCACTCATTATGACATCACAACAGAATGTACTATTTCATAGTTCAAATATTTATATTTTATGCCGCAACAAAGAATATAATGCCTGTTATCCGTCACATTAAAGATACTTTGGTATTTTCTGTACCATGGCGATTTAATTGCACTTCTTTACAATGTTGTGGGATGATCATGACTTTGGAAATGTGTTATTTCCAGTAACGTTCGTATCTTTGTACTATGTCTCGTATGCTGCGCTGCGAGACGGCCAATCAAGGTTTCAAGGCTCCCTCAGTGGAAAATAGTATCAAAACCATACTTCTCGTTAGTAAATTAACTTTTGGTGGCGGGGAGCGTATAATTTCAGTACTCGAAAAAATCGCCTTTTACTACTCGACTCGAATCAACAAAATTAATACTCGATTCAGATTCGAGTACTCGAATCATTGTGCCCAGCCCTAGTCGCGATGGTAAGTATGTCTGTACAAGACTCAGCCAGTGTTGGGATGACTCGAGTCACTTTTTTCGTATGACTTGACTCGAGTCATTTTGCTAAAATGTCTTGACTCGGCGTATCAAAAATGTGGATTGACTCGTGACTAGGGGCAAAATTCACGAGTCAATTTCATGTCGTCAAGTAATCGGCGTCGATTAAAATTCCTGTATCTTGCATATGGTCGGACTGTTCGCTAAATGCTGGTGTAACCCGTGAGAGCGACCAGTCTTTCAGTGATCGTGCGCTTTACTGAACCTCCATTGTTCTATCACAAATAAATTAACCGCAAACGAAGTGATCGAAACTTACATATTACCTTGTCGTAAACTAGTACAGTAAAGTAATTTAATAGCAAAATGTCTATTTCTGTTCTCTGTTTTTCCTTAACCAAACCTCTTGTTTTATTGAAATTGAATTCAAATATAGTTGATGTATTGCATCTTATCAATTCGTTTCTCTATTCTCTGTTTTGGCTGGTAACTATAAACTGAGGCTGTGCAATAACTTACGTAGTTTAGCAATTCTACGTATATGTGAGCGATACAGCGCCTTATTGCGTGTATATTTGACTCTATATTCGCTCATTGGTTCAGTATCAATGACCACTGCGGACCAGACATGACGTCTGATAACCTACTAGAGTTGCAACCTGAGTCCCACGTAATGTGTGGCTGGGTAGATATACTTAGCTCTTTTCGTAGCAGACGCACGTCCCTGTGTTAGTCCTTGATCTGACAACTAGGGCTGGGCACAATGATTCGAGTACTCGAATCTGAATCGGGCATTAATTTTAATGATTCTAGTCGAGTAGTAAAAGACGATTATTTCGAGTACCGACATTATACGGTCGTCGCAACTGAAAGGTAATTTACTAACGAATATTATAGTTTTGATACTATTTTCCAAAGAGGAAGCCTTGAAACCTTGATTGGTCGTGTCGCAGCATACGAGGCATAGTACAAAACGACGAACGTTACTGGAAATAACACATTTCCGAAGTCATGGTCATCCAACAACATTGTCAACAAGTGCAATGAAATCGGTATGGTCGAAAAAATACCAAAGTATCTTTAATGTGACGGATAACAGGCATTATGTTCTTTGTGGTGGCATAAAAGGTACATATTTGAAGATTGACATGGTACATTCTGTTGTGACGTCACAATGAGTGATACTCGACTCGACTCGAAGTGTTATACGTGATTCAGAATCGAATCACTCAGGTACTCGATTTTGCCCAGCCCTACTGACAACTTCAACGTGAATGCAACGACAGTATTGCCTCAGATAGATATATTTGTCGAATATGCAGTAGGACAGGGGTTCTCAACCCGCGGCCCGCAGACGTTTATTTTGTGGCCCGCGACGTCTTTCATCATAAACGCAAGTACTACTGACACAGTATTGTTACAAATTAATTTAAATACTTAGCACTATTATTGCACCGTTTTTGTTTCGTTTGATTACTCATTTTTGAATGCAGTGTTTCTCAAACTGGGGCGCGCGCCCCGTAGGGGCGTGAAAGCATCTGAAGGCGGGGCGAAACTGAGGTCGTCTCAAAAAAAATGTTCGCGCTGCGCGCAATTTATCTCCAATTCAATTGTTATTTCACTGTATAGTCTGGTTTCATATTTGAGAATTCTCTCATCAACAGCCATAACCTTCCATATGCCATCAAACTAGCCGTTTGTATTGCTAGCATAAGGTTGCATATATTACGTAAGGTTGTTATAAGGTTGTCATAAGGTTGTTATATGGCGTTAGGGCAGTGGTTCCCAAATGGTGGGGAATTCCCCACTGGTGGGGAATTCAATGGTTTCTGGTGGGGAATAGACGCATTTGCTCAAAATTATATACAAGACAATCTACATATTCACGGAGACACATGCGCGATTACCATTACCAGTTAACTTCTCTGGAACGTTGGTATCGAAAATTATATTGCTTGTTGTTAAAAAAAACGCAATTTTAACTCTCGATGGCCAATCATGGCGTCACAAACGCATCCGGCACGACTAGTTTGACGTCAAATAACGCTTTCGCGAAATTTTGAGCGTTACTGGTATCGGTTCACAATACGTTTTATGTTGCAGTTACGGGCGATTGTCTTGCGTACTGGTGTGGTTGTGTGTCTTGTGTAGTCTAACCAGCAAATATAGCTGCTCTGTGATGACAAAAGTGTTTGGTAGTGGGGAACAGGACCGTAACTGCCGCACCCCAAACCCCCCAATGGGGTAGGGGGCGAGCTCGAAGGGGCACAAAAATTATTTCGTGAATTAACATAAATTAAAGTATTTCTTTGAAATTTATGCCACTTTTTCAAAAAAATCGCACTGGGTGCGCGATTTAATGTTGCCGTATATCCGATTATTGGATGCGCTTCCCCCACGAAAATACGTATAATTTATAGAAATGGAGACTTTGGCGTCGGCCATTACTGCACCACGACGCACCAAATGCATATGAAGTCGGAGGCCATGTAACATGCAGCTCCGAGAAGTGTGCCAGAACGATCAACAGCGAGAAGACCTTGGCCGAGAAGGAATGCCCTTGTGGTGACCCAAAACTACGATATATATACAATATGCATGTTTAATTGGCTAAATGGCTGGCGCCGAATGTTCCTGTCCTAGTGATCAGAACCCCACAGGATAAATGCCATCCCGCAGGGAAAAATTAGTTGCCAGTAAACCAATACCAATTTGAAATCGTGTGTGCCTTTTAGTTTTTGCGATTTCCATATCTTTTGACATAGCAGACATAGAGGTCACGAAATAGCATAATGTAACGAAGTCAATATACCAGCGGGTCCGCCCGAATATGTTTAATTCTTATTTAGAGCTCCTACCTTCTCCAACACACCTCACTCAGCTTTACCGGTAAATCCGATTACGTGAGCAGAGAGGGTATAAAAAATTGATAGCAAAATATAGCCAATTCCCGATCATATTGACCGATTTAAACACGAATTAGATAAATTTTTCGCGCTTCGCGCGTTTACTCGGAGCCAGGAGACGCACTAAACAGTAGACCAAATGTAGCTGATAAGTTGCACGGAAAAAGCGTAAGGGCTCAGCCGGGTTGAGGGGGTTATGGGGGCCCAAGACCACCGATTTTTTGGCGGGGCTGACAAAGAGCTGATGTTACGGTCCAGGTGGGGAATGAAGGCTCGGAATATATCTGAAGTGGGGAATGAAGACAAAAAGGTTGGGAACCACTGCGTTAGGGGGCTCGAAATTTTTCCCCATGAAAAAGGGGCGTATCTAAAAGAGTTTGATAACCACTGCTTTAATGGGGTGTTTCTTGATATATGCTCGACTTCAGATTGTTATTGTTTTGAATCGGTATTCGGCTGGACTCGGATTCATGAGAATCCTGCTATTTAGTAGGCCTAAACTTTTAAAGAGTGTTTGACTCACTGTGAACGGTTGTTGAGATTGCCGACTACGTTACAGACGCATCGTTCAAAATTGCTTGGAATATGGCTAAACCAAGAAATCTGCTATAGAAGGTGTGATTTCAATAAAACCTTAGTGTGCGAATATTTGCTGTTTCCTGAACTTAGCAGCAAGGACAACATCACCTGACAAATTTCTAAGATACAGTCGCATATGATTCAATCGTGACGAGACGAGTAACATCAATGCCAGTCGATCTTTTATCGCAAGTTCTGAAACACGTTGCCGTGTAGACTACTTTAACCCAGCCTCGGACGAATCCACCAACTTTGCATAATATATGCAGAGGAAATGCTGGTTGGACAAACGTGGGGAGGGGACCAGCTAAAAATATCAACTTGACAAAGCGGGATTCTGTAACTATTGGTGCAGAGCCCCTGCTATGGAAGGAAATGATAAGGGGTGATTGGTTTGCTCAGAAATTGCCCCGAACGCCAGACTTCTCGTATCGCTCAGAGCTCAATGCGATAATGGCCTCTGTAACGCAAAAGTTACCGTAATTTATACTTGCTCGCTCACGCATTGAAACAGAGAGGTCGGTTCTCTGGTGGTAGCGTTTGAAGTTGCATATACCGACTTGGCAACGAATGCAAAGCACGCTGCTTGAAAAGATTTACTTACGCCGCTAGAAGATAGGCCTACATATTCTCACAACAAGCAGCAGCTGCAAACTTACGAACGCTGTCCATTAATACTTTATAATGCATAAAAATATACCAAATGCCTGTATACGACTGGTAAATAGGCTACAGTAGCTTAAATTTAATAGTAGCCCACAAATACATGGTAATATTGTTCTGCGGCCCGCAGCGTCTTTTGCTGTTAAAATGCGGCCCGTCATGCAAGGGAAGTTGAGAACCCCTGCAGTAGGATATCGCAGATGAGTCTGGTTTGTAATTGAAATGCCCGAGCTGATAAATGGTAAGTCACGTGGTAGCGAGAAGATATAAGTCACGTGATATACAGATATGGGCGATGTACCATAATGATGTTGTATCTTACAAAGTGTATGAACCGTGAGAGGGCGCAGGGCGTCCTACACCACTCAATCTGTATTTCAGACAGCTAGCAAAATGCAATGACGTAGGCTAATCATGTCTCATACTTCAAAAAGGTAACTTGACTCGTGACTTGACTTGACTTGACTCGAGTCACCTCCAAACATCGAGTGACTTGACTTGACTCGAGTCAAAATGTGCAATGACTCGTGACTCGAAGGTAGTGACTTGATCCCAACACTGGGCTCAGCAGTATACGCTTATGTACTAGACCAGTGGTTCCCAACCGGTGGGTGGTTGCTGGTGGGGAATAGACGCATTTGTTGAACATTATATGCAGGATAGTCTACATATTTACGGAGACACATGTGCGATTACTGTGGCCATTTAATTACTCAGGAATGTATGTAGCGGTAACTATATTGCGTGTTGTTCACAAAATCTCGTTTCTAACTCTGAAGAACCAATGATTGCGACACAAACGCATCCAGCACAACCGGTATGACGTGAATAACGCTTTCACTAACTTTTGCGGGTTACCGGTATCGGTTCAAGTTGAAGTTATAGGCAGTTGTCTTGCGTAATGGTGTGGTTGTGCGTCTTGTGTACTCAAACAAGCAAACAGCTGCTCAGTAATGACAAAAGTTGAAAGTAGATACGACGATAGAAGACTCGGAATAAATCTGAAGTGGGGAACGAAGACAAAAAGGTTGGGAACCACTGTACTAGACGTTGTCAGGTGTTGCAGCACTCAACAGGAGAGAACATTACTGACTGAGTAGAGCTGTATGCGCTGCGCAAGTTTCTTAGCAATTCTCACCTACCCCACCCAAGCAACATCAAAAGGATTGGGCTGAAATTGTATTTTACATCCAACTGAAGATGAAACACCGGATGCTGTATCGCAATATGACCCTTCGACTCCACTTGCCGAAACAATTCACTGATTTTAATTGGTTAACTTAGGCTTCTATGGATTACTCAATCTTTGATACAGCCACGAACGAAAATGGCAAATTGTGCTGTGTACACTAAACAATCACTCGGCCTTCCACAGCCGAAGATCAGCCGATAAATGCGTGTTCAGATAAATCGCTACTTCCTACAAGATTTGCTCATATTTGGACGATGTATAGAAGAAAAATACTAAAACAACACGTACACGATACAACAATTTAGGACACAAGAACTGAGAACGAACTTGGAGTGCCTACTCATTTTTCATTGCCAACATTTGCTAGAATCCAATGAGTATAAGACAGACAACGTATCTACCCCGCAGCCGGTTTAAATCAATATACATGTACTAGTTCAACAAGAAGGCAGTAAATAAAATATGGATAAGCGAAGTTTTCCAGCTCCAACTTCAAAAACGCAGAGTTATGCATAGTAATTACCGCCTTCACAGAAGGGCATGCAATAGCAGACGAAATATCCGTCACTTTATGCGCACGAGCTTACTCGCTATGAGGTCGTCGTAATAATTGGCAGGGATTATAGATTTGGCAAATAATTGATTTCGAGAATTGTGCAGAACATAATGCTAATCTCAAGTCAATCGCTATCAGTGATTGAAAACGACCAAACCACTTGCCTAAAAGCGTTTGTCAAAGTTAACTCAAATACACATGAATGTCAGCCTAGAGTGCAGTGATTCTCAAATTTTTTCAATACGCCTTCTTGATGATAGTGAAAAATTTAAATTAGGACTATTGCCATTGTTGGAACTTGGAAGTTTCAGCACAAATTAAACTCAATGCGAGTTCAAGAAAAATATTTTCTCTCAGGCAGCTTCGCGCCTCCCCTCGGGTGCTTTTTAACACTCCCGAGGGGGGCGTGCCTCTCAGTTTGAGAACCACTGGCCGAGTGCTTCTACTCCAAGCAGAAGTATAAAACAAAACGGCTCGATAATAGGTGGAGTAGCGAAAGAAAATGGTTGAGACAATGTACTAGCCATTACTCCACAGGAGCTTTCACAATTGTAAAATGAAAAACGGTGTACAACTCAAAAAAACGTTAACAAATTCATTTCATTTCCATCGCCGATAGGCGGTTGTGACGGCATGATTTGTGAAAATGATGATATAGATAAATCAACTACTTGTATTTGGCAACACTGGTGCATTTTGGCTTTGAATTCGGTCGAAATAGAAGTAGTAGAGAGCAGTTCCTTTTTTGAGTATGATACTATGAAAACGTCACCGTGTAATTAGGAACCGACTACTTCCGACCTTGTATCACATGAAATCGTGCTTTTGATGTAGCACAAATTCAAAGGCGTGCATGCGATTGGAGCTTTTAAATTGAACAACGACCAAGTTTGTTACTGGCAAAAACATCGCAGCATACAATTGAACGGACTGTAGCCTTCAATCCAATATGGATCGGCGCTATCGGTAATAAACCATGCTAAAAAACTATAAAATTGCGGCAATAAACGGGACTTGAAATACTGACGCGAGGGCTAACAGATTCGTACTCTGTATCCAATATTCGCCACAGGATGCTGAAATTTAGGCGTCTATGGATTCCTGAAGCCAATCTGGGAACCGTCTCTTCATCCGTTTCAAAATATTTGCCAGTTTTTCGTTCGACTCCTTGTAATACGCCTTCAAATACACGCGAGACCTCTCTGACATATCGGGGTATTCCCGACCCTTTCCCTTACCCAGACAGTCCAATTTATTGGAGTTTCCGATCTTACAATAAAAGCCCTTCTTGGCGTTGTATTGAACATGTTGCGAGTAGTTGAGAATGTTTTTTACACCCAAGGAGATCTGAAGCCTCTCGAGTACGGGAATAGGATTTTTCGCTAACAGCTCCCCGTCTTCGATTATGACTTGTGACGGAGGAAAATATTCCAACCATTTTTCAATGTGCTCCGCATACCGGCCAGGTAAAAGACAACGGGCTTGCAGCGCAAGCACCGCAGGCGAAGATCGAATGCCTGCTTTTACGATGTCATGAAAGGAAAAGTTAAGCGCAGTAGGGTCATCGTGAGACACCATATGTTGGTACCACGAATACGCTCTCTTGGCTGGATCTATCAATAAAATTACGACGCGAGAATGAGGTAGCAGTGCGTGCAGCCTGTGAGGCGCCACGGGGCTGCTGAAATAGTTTGCGCTTTTTTCATACAGCAACGTGTCCCCGCCCGTTTCGGGAAACAGGAAAAAATCCATGTACCAGTCCAGGCCTTTTAGGTAATTCGGGGTGTTGAAGAACTGAATCTCCTCGAAAGTTCGCGGGCTCGGCCTGCTCGGTTTTAAATCCGGATGCATTTGAAGGAACCAATGCAACGCGGTAGTGCCAGTTTTCTGCGGGCCAACGATAACAAATTTTGGCAACCTCTCGCAGGATTTGTCTTTCGACCAGATCTCCAAATGACGCGGGTCCGCGCAAGGGTCGGTCCAAATCGGAGTCTCCTCTTGAGGATATTCTTCGAAATACTTCCGCGCCATGTCAGCGGGCGGTATTTGAGACAGCCTCAAATTCGTCCAGCACTGCACGAACTTTATCAGCTTTTCAAAGACATACAGTGCTAAACGGTCATTGCCGTAATTGGAGAAATGAGTCATGTAAATGTTGTATTTATTTAACAGGACGGTCAAAAACAGCTGACCGCCGTTTATGAGAGAATCAAGTTTATCGGGACCGCCTGGGTACTTTTCAAGGTAATTCGTGTGGGTGAACAAGCCACACGTTTGTCTCGGCAGCACTTTTATCCCTCTGTATATAAATCCCCTGCGATTCTGATCAGGTCTAAGATTCGGATATTCCTCCGTACTAGTGACGTCGACGTCCCAAACCTTTTTCCAGCAATCGTACAAAGGCTCGTGTACCGGGTAAACTCCGGCGTGATGAGGCGCGACCGCGTAACGGCTCGACACGTTCAGCTTATGCCTGACGGCGAATTTCCTGTTAGGCTCCATGTAATCGCACAGGTAACTTGAATTGCCGAACAGGTGAGCCTGCATGTGCGACCACATGTGCGGGAACCACTGGAAACGGTGGCTTTGCTCCAGGAAAGTACGGTCTCCCAGATTCTCGGCTTCGTTGCCGTGCGAAAAAAATTTGCCCGAGTAACCGATTAAGAAGTTAAAACCGGGGACTTTGCTTTGCATGTCGCTTTGGAACTCGACCAGTTTCATGACGTCGTCCTTTGTCATTCGAGTGCCTTCGACGCTCACGAAAATGTCATCGATATCGACCTGTATATAACGATTTAACGGGTGCGATAACTTCCCCTTCGATAAAAAACTGACAGCGTCCATAAATAGTATTTTGAACAGCCAAAACCCCAGATTATTTCCATAGATCACCCTACGGATTTTGTCGTGCTTCCCATTGTCAACGATCATGATTGGATGAGCTGTTTTTGCCTTTTTGAATACTTTTCTACTTTCAGATGGATTCGATTCCGAATTCAAGTCCATAAGTTGCCCCGCGAAAAACTTACTTCTACCGGCGGTGGTAGGATCAGACAAAAACCCGGACACGACAGCTTCATAAGTGCTGTGGTTCGATTTGAAGACAGACCAGCCCTTGCCGATGCTGCCATCGACTTGCTTTCCAGGACGGGTTATCCGCAATACTTTCGATTCCGGATTGATGACAGCGTCTTTCATGTCGAGGTTCGCAGTATATGATAACGGAAAATTGCCGAAACGCTGGATCTCCACGTACTCTTGAGGCTTCTTTTTCGACGGTGGGATAAAAAGTATTACTCCAACGTCATATTTGACGCAGTATTTATCCAATATTTCACGATTCCACTTTGAGAGTTTCAAGTAGATTTCGGCTGTCTCAAATATGATAACCATGAAGCGGCCTTTTTCGTCATCGATTAACGAAGGTAAAGATTTAACAGTGCCATATTGAGGATGGTACTTCATTCTGGCAGCTTCGAGCATGTACCTTATCGCTTTCCCATCCCGCGAATACTGATCTGCTAGGAAGAGGAGTATGTGTTGTCGAGTTTTGAGTGATGAGCCGGACTGAAGGCGCGAATGAATCGCCGGTGAGTTATCGACAAAAGGTCGATCGCACGAGTCGTCATCGTTTTGTAACGAGTCGCTTGATGACTTGGGAATCTCAATATACTGTCCGTCTTGTGAAAAATAGAAGTAAATGAGCAGAATTATGCCGACTCCCCCGAGAAACTTGGCACCTTTCTTCAAACTGATTAACTTCCTGCATTTCGGCCACATCGTACCAGAGTCTTGTGTAAACGTCGCACGTTCTTTCACTGTCGATGCGATCCATCAAACTTGAAAAGATGACACCCACTTTAGCTGTCGCGCGCTTTTCGATTCGAAGCAACTCGCAGATCCATCAAGTGTTTGTAGCAAATTATAATTCACTACGACTCGTCACAAATCGGAGAACTGAGAAATTCAAGAAGAAAGACTTGAAAGCTTCAAACACAGATTCGGAAGTGTAAATCACATGTAAAAAATATCCCGAGTGAAATATTTATTTTTCCAGTTGTTGAAATTTAACGATATCTGAATGACACCTGTATTTTAAAATAAGCATCAAGACATAACCTGAAATATTACTGCGAGCCAAGCAGAATTACAGAGCTTGTATTCTATGCATCATATCACGATGTCAAATTATCCATATTATATACCCGCGCGTAAAACCAAGCTAGCCGTAAAAGACCACAATTCTAAGTGTATACGGTACCTTATTTGATATTTAGATATCATTATACTGAAATATACATATCAATACCAATTTGGCATGTTAATAAAATAACATATTACATAAGCATCCATGTCCTTGGATAATAGGTATACTACTATAGCAGTTTATGGTGACATGCCCTTTCCTCTATGAATACTAATACAGCCGGCACTACTTCACATTCACAGTAAAGTGAACTTGTGTAATTCAAGCATAATGTTTGTTATCATTATCAACCATTCCAACAAGACAGAACAGTATTGAATTCGTGGTCTTAGTCTGAACTGCGAAGTGACATCATAGGCTACTCTTAACGCAGTCCGTCATTTACTACAGCTATAGCCAGGGTTGCCATCGGCATGGACCCAAAAATAAGGACAGTAAAAAAATTAGATTAACATGAAAAAGCGTTTTTGTACATACTTTGTATTTATACGAGCCGTGGCATATCACATTCCATACTTTACACCAGAAACAATCTGCTTGAGCAGCTCCTTGATTTTAGAAAGTGCTTCATGTATATCATGACAGCTCAGGTCTAAGTTGTTTACCTTTACTCAGGGCCGAAACAGCACTTCGTCAGCCCCCCAAAAAAACTGTTGGTATTGCCCTATCCACCCCCTCGGATAATGAACCAAACATCTTTACCTCGTTAGAGGCGTCAACCAAGAGGGAAGAGGCCGTACACCAAGTTAAGACAAAATAATTTTTGAGCGTATGGAGCAAGAACTCCAGTAACAATGCTTGTAGTCTTGGTCCTGACCTAAGCAAACTTATTTGCAATGTTGGAATCGGGCAGTATTGCTTTGAACATTTGCGATGAGCAATCGTTGGTGAGGAATGATTGTTGGTGTTTGACAGTATGGAATGCCCACGTACCATTTGCAGCAGCTGCCTTATAGTCTGTGGTCGTTGGTGCTGATCGACTTGCGGAAAAATTATTCATCGACTGACTCAAATTAATCATCATGACACACTTCTTGCGTTTTGGGGTATCAATGTGACTTGAAATAGCGGTCTTTCCTATGGCCTCTAGGTTAATGTCACAATTGCAGATATTGCTATGTGCGAAACACTCGCCCTTCAAGTTTCGTTAGATACCTTTGAATTCTCGCTCATAATCGCCACGAAAAACGTTTTTACGCCTGTTCATTTAAACTAGTCAGATTTAGCCTTATTTGTAGCTAAAACTATATGCGCAAGTGCAATATAATTTAGAAAAAAATATCAATGATTTATAGCTTTACTACTTTTAAACAAATGTGTCGACTGCACTGCGCCTTTTTCACAACGCAATAAATGCTGCCTTCCCCACAGCTTGAGCTTATTCTACTGTAGACCAAACAACAGGAACCTGGTACTGCTGTTTACTGCTAAAATTACGTCCGCTGCGGTAGCTTGGTACAGACGAAACTGCTATATGCCTACCACCACTCAATGCCCTAGCAATCTCACCACTTAGAAGTCAAATCTTGCGATGTGTACGTCACGAGAGTTCCTTTCATTTATGATGTCATAAAATCTCGAGGAAAAATCATAATTTTAGAATATTATGCAACACAGATACTAGAGGGAAACGATCGAAGTTCTGTAGCGGTTGAAAATAAGACAAAATAAGGACGCAAGTCGAAAATAAGGACATTTCTTAGAAATAAGGACAGTTGAGTTTTCTAAGACGTGGCCCTTCAAAATAAGGACAAATCTTAGAAATAAGGACGGTATGGCAACCCTGGCTATAGCCGAATTTGCGTTGGCACATTATATAGTAATTAAACAATGAGTG